>NW_020664373.1:23654255-23657516 GCF_002925995.2 Terrapene triunguis | reverse complement strand
TGGCCTTGACAAAGTTCTTCATCAGACCCAGCTTGATGTGTAAGGGTGGTAACAAAATCTTCCTTGATTCAACAAGTGGTGGATGCTGAACACTTTTCCTCCCAGGCTCCAATGACTGTCGGAGTGGCCAATCTTTCTTGCTAACATCACCTGCCAGGAGATTCCACTGCTGTAGTCTGGAGCCCAACAGTTCTGCCTTACTCTTGGGTAGTTCCAAATCCCTGACAAGGTCATTCAGTTCACCTTGTGTTATGAGGTGTGGTTCAGAGGAGGAGGATGGGAGAAAATGTGGGTCCTGTGACATTGATGGTTCAGGACCAGAAGTTACATCCTCTTCCTCTTCCTCGTCTGACTCAAGTGAGAATGATTCTGGTGCATCAGGAACCGGCAGTCCTTCTCCGTGGGGTACTGGGCGTATAGCTGATGGAATGTTTGGATAATGCACAGTCCACTTTTTCTTCTTTGACACACCTTTCCCAACTGGAGGCACCATGCAGAAGTAACAATTGCTGGTATGATCTGTTGGCTCTCTCCAAATCATTGGCACTGCAAAAGGCATAGATTTCCCTTTCCTGTTCAACCACTGGCGAAGATTTGTTGCACAAGTGTTGCAGCATATGTGTGGGGCCCACCTCTTTTCCTGATCTCCAATTTTGCAGCCAAAATAAAGGTGATAGGCTTTCTTAACCATAGTGGTTATACTGCGCTTTTGTGATGCAAAAGTCACTTCACCACAAACATAGCAGAAGTTATCTGCACTGTTCACACAAGTACGAGGCATCTCTGCTCACTTTGGCTAAACAGAAATGTGTCCCTTTGCAAAATCAAACACTGACAAATAAAAGAGCACGACACTGTATGATTTCTAGAGCTGATATAGGGCAATTTGTTCAGCAGAGTGATGTAAGCTTCGTTATGATTGCATCATCCATGCTTTCTAGGAATAACATGATGCACTTCATATCATGTATGACGCAATGCCAGCTTCAGATTGCATCATTCATTGTTTTGCCTAAAAAGCAAGTACTGTCCAAACCCAGTCATAGATTTATTCATAGATCCAGTCAAAGATGTATTTTAGTCATTTCTGGTTTAAATTGAGATCCCTTCCCTTTATAACTCACTTATCCTCCGCCATTCCCAAGTCAAGGGTCGTATATACTGACCCAATAACATATCTTGAACACTAGAGCCAATCAACAATTTTAAGCATCATTTTCGTTCTCAGTGACCCAGAATTAGTAAAGTTTGACTACATTTATTTCAGAACATTTTGGCTGTACAGCAGTGTAATCATTACAGTCAATGATAGAATTGGTTCATCTAGAGGTAAACATATTAAAGCAATATAGTAAATAATGTTGCTTTATAGCTTTACATCAGGAAGCAAGGTTTTGACAGGACAGCTACTCTGAGCTTCTCTTTTTCATTTATCCTGTTCCACTGGAAGTTTTATGAATTCTCATGATTAATTTGCTGGAAAATATTCAGGTATTGGCAAAGATAGGTAGCTATGAAACTCATTTTGGTGAGAAACTTTTATTTTCATTTTTAAAATATTTAAAGAGCTTTTGTTCTTTAATGCTTCAACTAATTCCTTCATGATTAGACTCAGGGTTTACGGTTTGTAGTAAAAATAATATAGACACTATAGATGCTGCAAAATTTAGTCCTGTGGAACATTATGATACAATGCAGTTTATCAGAATTAATAATGATTTATTATATTATTTATTCTAAAGAATTTATTATATTATTTATTCTAAAGAATTTAGAATAACAATATAAAAAACAAATGAGATCTCCAGCTAGTGATGAATGCAGAGTAGATAAAAGAAAATAAAAAGAATGCAACCATATTACCATGACCTGCTAACAATAGTTTCCAGTCTTAAAAATGTATCATTAGAATCAAGCCTACCTATCAAGAAGGTGTGAATCACCTCATTGATCTCAGTCTGTGGTGAAAAAGGATCAAAACTTGTAAATATTTCACAGATATGAAAAGTTAGTTCTAACCATTGCTAAAAACCTCAGTTTCCCTGTTCAGCTAGTGATTTAAATGTAATGAGTCCCAAATTTTATTTTAGAGTTGGCCTGGCACTTTGGATGAAATTCAACATTAATGCTTTATTTAGAAAGCAATGTGGAATAAAACTCAGTGTGTAAAACTGTGCACAAGCTGTCAAAATCAATGCAGGTACAGAGTGATGCACTTTGATATTTATTTTAATGGTAGAATGGAGTTTGAGTACTACTGGTGGGTTTTTTTAGCAAAAGGAAATGAAAATGAATCATCATTTATCCTTATGGTGGATCTGAATCAGAAGACAGTTTAGTATGAACCAAACACCTTGCTAACTTGAAGAAATCAGTTTGGCTATTGTCAAGAACAATGTATCTTTGCACTATAACATGATGGTTTGCCCAAAAGTTTCTCAAAATATATCCATCTATGCTCCATTCTTCTCTGCTTTTTCATTTTCTGAAGTACAGCTGTTCAAAGCTCAGTGGTCATTTTCAGTCTCCTGAAATACACTTGGCTCTTTTAAGGATCAGTTCAAATACTTGTGCCTGTATATTAAGCAACCACACTATGTGGGTCTTCCTGATTAAAAATTTCACTGTGCTGTCCAAGGCCCAAGGTTCCTAAGTGATGAAAATTTAGTTCCATTGCAAAAACTAGATCCAGCTTAAGGATCTTTGTACTTTTGTAACTAACTGGTAAAATATATGAATGTCATGGTGCCAAAAAACAAAACAAAATAAACCCTTCTGGTAAACAAATGAAAGGACTCTTCTAGCTCATATTCATTTTTAAGACCTATGTGGAATGTTGTTTATTTCTATTTTTAAATAATTGGGAGCCAAGTTAGCATCTAGCTAGAGTAACTAGATGCATTTTTAAAATGCAGTCTTCCCCAAAATAAATATGGCCATTGCTTATTGTTTTCTTGTTATATTCAGAAAAGATAACTAAATCTCACTTTGTGAATGACTCTGTCTCCGTGCTCTAATACCATAGTTGTATGCATTATTCTGGGTGAAACCAGACAATTACTATTTTTCATAGATTCTAGGACTGGAAGGGACCTCGAGAGGTCATCGAGTCCAGTTCCCTGCCCTCATAGCAGGACCAAATACTGTCTAGACCATTCCTAATAGACATTTATCTAACCTACTCTTAAATATCTCCAGAGATGGAGATTCCACGACCTCCCTAGGCAGTTTATTCCAGTGTTTAACCACCCTGACAGTTAG
>NW_020664373.1:23594382-23649255 GCF_002925995.2 Terrapene triunguis | reverse complement strand
GGGTCCTGTGGCACCTTTAAGACTAACAGAAGTATTGGGAGCATAAGGTTTCGTGGGTAAGAACCTCACTTCTTCAGATGCAGGTCTTGGAAGTGAGGTTCTTACCCACGAAAGCTTATGCTCCCAATACTTCTGTTAGTCTTAAAGGTGCCACAGGACCCTCTGTTGCTTTTACAGATTCAGACTAACACGGCTACCCCTCTGATACTTGAGCATGCTCTATCACTTCACAGGTCTGACATGTGACAGGATTGTGTGTGCATCATCCCTACAGAACAGTAAAGCTCAGGAAAGGACTGCAGAGGCTTAGATGGATTTTTCTTGTAATGGCTGCACCCAGCTGCTTGGGGCTGTGGTGGGTCTGGGCACCAGAACAGAGAGGAGGGAGCTTCTCTCTCCTGTGCTCTCTATGACACCCCTGCCCCCTCTGACTGACACATGGGAAGTATGAAGGAGGAAGCCTTTTCCCTCAGCAAAGATTATTTTGCTTTTAATATTATGACTACCGGGTGGGGAAAATACCTTTCATGAACACATGTTGTATATGGGAATGCACTTGCATAGTATTGGAGGACTCTATCATGGGAAGCAATGACTCTGAAAAAGAGCTAGGGTCATGGTGGGTAATCAGCTGAAAATGAGCTCCCAGTGTAGTGATGTGGCCAAAAGGGCTAATGCAATCCTTGGATGCATAAACAGGAATACTGAATGTATAAATGGGAATATAAAGTAGGTATAGGAAGGCTATATTATTACCTCTGTATTTGATTCTGGTGTGATCCCCGCTAGAATGCTGTGTCAGTTCTGGTGTCCACAATTCAAGAAAGATGTTGATAAATGGAAGAGGGTTCAGATAAGAGACATGAGAATGATTAAAGGATTGGAAAATGTGCCTTATAGTGATAGACTCTAGGAGCTGAGTATGTTTATCCTAACAAAGAGAACATTAAGGGATGACTTCCTCACAGTCTGTGAGTACCTACATGGGGGAACAAAAGTTAAATGGTAGGCTCTTTAGTCTGGCAGAGAAAGGTATAACATGGTTAAATGGTTGGAAGTTGAAGCTAAACAAATTCAGATTGGAAACAAGGTACA
Organism: Terrapene triunguis; assembly: GCF_002925995.2. Classification (NCBI taxonomy): domain Eukaryota; kingdom Metazoa; phylum Chordata; order Testudines; family Emydidae; genus Terrapene; species Terrapene triunguis. The sequence continues at coordinate 23,648,160 of NW_020664373.1, read as the reverse complement.
AAATTTTGACATTGAGGGTAATTAACATTTAGAACAAATTGGTGGTGGTGGATGTTTAGACACTGGCAACTTTTAAATCAAGATAGGATATTATATTTAAATTGGCTGCCTTTAAAACAGGAATTAATTCAGGGAAGTTCTGTGGCCTGTGCTATGCAGAAGGTCAGATGAGATGATCACAGTGGTCTCTTCTGGTCTTATAAACTAAGAATTTTTATTTCTTCATTATGTGATGAAGGGTGTGAAAAGTCCATGCAGACACATGGTGTAAGAGTTTAGCTTTCTGTAAACAATGACCTATTTAAAGTCTCTGAGCAATAAAGACTTAACTTGATCTGCATTTCTTGTCATTTGAATTGATATTTTTCTCAAAACGAATATATTGAGGGCGTAATGATACCAACTTCCATTTGTAAAGGGCTCTGTAAGAGATAGGTGTTATTGTATTGTCATGTAGTAACTTTAATTTTACAGAAATTTGTAACTTTTTAAAAACGTTTATGTAAAAATAATTAGTATGAGTTTGGTTAGGAAATTTTAAAAGGTAAATGTTAAATAAAAGTTGGCTTATTAGAAAACTGCTCAAGAAATGTATTTCTCCAGTCACTGAGTTTTATTTATTTTTTCTGTTATTCCCTTTCTAGTCAAATGAATGCTTTCCCCCCCAAACTATGGAAGAAGGGTGCACAATAACTTTCTTCATTTCATTGTACAGTAACTCCTCACTTAACATTGTATTTTTCAGGAACATAACTGCAACTTTAAGTGAAACGATGTTAAACGAATCCAATTTTCCCTTAAGATTTATTGTAAATGCGGGGGGTTAGGTTCCAAGAAAATTTTTTTGGCAGACAAAAGGCATTATATACTGTACAGTACTGTGGTTTGGAAGTGCCCCTGGCTTACCCCACACTGGCACAGCCTGCTGCAGGCAAGGACACTAGGAAGCACCTTCACAACAGCCGCAGCAGCTTACCCGGAGAAGAACAGGTGCTGACTTCGCCAGGGGATGCTCCAGGCCCACCTCTTCCCACCTCCACTCCACCTCCTCTCTGGAGCAGCCACATCCCCGCTCCTTCCCCCCCCCCAAGTCCTAAGCGGTGGGGGAAGCACTGGGGGGGAGGAGGCGGAGAAGAGGAACTTGTGCAATGCTCCCTTGTAAAGTCGCTGCTCTTCCACAGAATCTCACAAGCAGTGGACAGAGCAGGCAGCCAAACAACGTTATAAGGGAGCATTGCACAACTTTAAACGAGCATGTTCCCTAATTGAGCAGCGACGTAACTTTTTGAAACAATGTTAAACAGGAGGATGTTAAGTGAGGAGTTACTGTATAGTTCATGAGTTTTCTTACTAGACTTTATCGTTGATCCTCTTGACATTTTCCTATGCTGAGAAAAGATTCATATTCAAGATGGTAATGAAATTGTTCATATCAGTTATGCAAGTAACTCAAAACTTTTTTTTTTTTAAAAGAGCAATTTGAAAACAAGTGTGCACATTAATGAGATATTTTACATTTCAAATTCTGTATCTTAATAAATCACTATCAATTATACACATGAGATTAGACTAAATATCTGGTGGTCGTTGATCTTTTTTTCCTGTTTAAAATTAGGCCACCGACGTCTGTGATCCAAACCCAGTCATGATGCTTATGCTCTGCGTCTATTTATACGAAAGGCTCCCTCAGTATTTACCCAAGAAGACTGTTGAATTTACTGGAGCTTTCCATGCTACTGTTGTTAGACAGGTACTGTTATATTTGGATTTAGGTCTGAATCACTCCCAGCACTAAAACTTACCATTTATGTGGAATATATATTACACATACATAAAACACACATTTTTGTATTAATGGATCACATGTTCCCCTCTGCTACTCAATACAGAGATTATAGAATGAGGAAGAATGGCCCCTTTTTTCTTTTCTTCAGATTTGGGGTTCTGGCTTCCACAGCTGTTTCCTCCACTGATTTCAGTCAGTGCAGGAGCTTCTCCACGAGTCTAGTTGTGGCTTCCTGGGATCAGAGAGAGAGAGGAACTAGAGAATAGCTGTTGATGTGGGGTTACAATGCTTGCAGGATCCAATGGGAACGATACTGCTAGAAGAAACAGCGGTTGAAAGATCTGGGGGAAGAGAGTCTGCTCTCCCGCTGGAAATATGTGATCTGCATAGTTCTATATGGATTTCCTAGCAGATCCACAAGAATGGCACAAAACACTGGACTATATTGATATATGTTTAAAGGCTGTATTCCAGGGTGAGAGTCTGATTACTTTATTTGTTGCTAAAGGGTATATTCTATGTTATACTTAGCATGTGTGCCCCCAAAGACTGAGCGGTGGATGCATGTTTCAATTCTAAAAGTAAATAAGTAAAAGTAGAATAACTTTTATCGATTGTTGTGATAGGTGCGTCTGAAAAACCCAAGCTTTAAACCTTTGGTGTACAACGCTACAATTGTAGGAAGAGAGTCTGCTGATTTCTTATTACCTAAAGGAAACACTGTCCTCATTGCCCCAAAGTAAGTAACCATCTGTTTAGTTTTATTGAATGTGATGTCCTGATAGATTTAGCAATGCATAAGTATAAAAGTTTGTAGAGGAACAATAGAATGCATTCACTTATAAACACAGACAAAGAATAAACAGTATAAGGATCAAATTCTGTTCCTTGTGAAATTGGTGTGAATCCAGTGTAACTCATCAATGGCATATTTAATATAAATAGGTGTATCTCCATATATTATTATTATCTCATAGAACTGGAAGGGATCCTGAAAGGTTATCAAGTCCAGGCCCCTGCCTTCACTAGCAGGACCAAGTACTGATTTTGCCCCAGATCCCTAAGTGGCCCCCTCAAGGACTGAACTCATAACCCTGGGTTTAGCAGGCTAATGCTCAAACCACTAAGCTATCCCTCCCCCAATTAATTTACAGATTAGCTCAAAGTACATATCTTCAGTCATTGCAGGGAGCTCCTCTCTTCTGGTAAATGATGAAAGCTTTAAGCTTGAGCTGGATCTACTGTTCTAAAGCTTTTTTTTTTTTTTTTTTTCAACTAGAGCTAACCATGCCCCTTAGCAAGTCCATCCAACTTTTTGACGTTAACACATTAGGTTAGATTGTGCAGCTAAGAATTATTTCTAATAGGCTGTTTTGTTTTGATTTCTCATTGTCATACTCTAGCAGGATTGAATGGTTAAGAGGGCATGTCAAGGCTTTAATAGTGTTGTTAACTAACCTCTTCCCACTTCCACCAGATGAGAATTGTAAAGGTACAACATGTTCTTTCTATACCCTAAATTTCTGAAACTTAACTGACGTAAGAGTCACAAAGGGATGTAAAATGTTTAGAAACTGTTGTTGCAATGGATATTTACTAGCTGAAAACCCAACTTCTATGTCTAGCATAGTAGTTCTCAAACTTTTGTACTGGTGACCCCTTTCACATAGCAATCCTCTTGAGTGCAACCCCCTTATAAATTAAAAACACTTATAAATATATTTAACACCATTATAAATGCTGGATGCAAAGCGAGGTTTGGGGTGGAGGCTGACAGCTCGTGACCCCCCATGTAATAACCTCGCAACCCCCTGAGGGGTCCCGACCCCTAGTTTGAGAACCCCTGGGCTAGCGAGTGTCCTGCTTCCTCTGTGTTTGATTGTTGAATTTTCTGCACTTCGTGTATGTGATTGGTCGTATGTATGGGTACAGGTCTTTCAGTGTATGTAGTTTAACTGCAAAATACCAGATGTGATGAGTAGTCCCATTAGAAGTAAGTGATGCTGGATCCTCTGGACAATTGAAGTGCAGATGCAATGAATCCATGTATGGAAAGCAAAGGTCACAGTTTGTAGGAAAACTATTCAAGCTGGTAGAAGGAGTAAATGTAAAAAGAATTGCTAATGAAGACAGTTTCCTTTAAAAAGTTCAAAGAAGGGTCAGCATAAATACAGTGTTCTGTTAAGATGATCAAAAATTTTATATTAAATAACACCCCTATTATAAATATATATAGAAAGCATAAATGGGAAATGCTATGTTGTTATTGATCTTTGCGGCTAATTTGATTGTTTTCCTTACATTTGCTTCAGATAAAAATTAAAAAGGTAATCTTTGAAAATAGAATGTATTTTTTATTAAAATTCAATACCGTGGTTGTTTTTCACTTCACCTTTTCAAGTACATAAAAAGACGCACACAAATATATACAAGATTTTCTTTAAGACTGGTATTAAATACTGTAGCAGACATCTTGGATAAATGCATGGAAATGAAATCTGACTCAAAAGTTAATCATCTATTGGCGACTCCTACGTACAGCCCTGAATATAGTTTATGATAACATAAGCTTGTTTATACTCATGGGCCACCAAGCTAAACATTTTGTAAGATGTAATTAATAGCTTTGTTAATATGGGGAGGAATACAAAATGTAATAACCTAAAGCAGGGAAAACCAGATGAGGTAGATTCTTTATATTAGAATACAATCTCTTTCTTGGTTTTTAATTTCTAGGGAAATATTAGTAAAGTCATATATCGTCATCTAGTCCAACCCCCTACTCAAAGCAGGACCAATCCCCCAGACAGATTTTTGCCCCAGATCCCTTAATGGCCCCCTCAAGGATTGAACTCACAACCCTGGGTTTAGCAGGCCAATGCTCAAACCACTGAGCTATCCCCCAAGAGTATCCCAGTAGGGCCATCAAATTAATAAAATACCATTGCACCTCTAACCTAAAAATAAAATCCACTGGAAAGCTTAGTTTAGGAGCCTCACTGCAAGATTCCAAAGTGTCTCCTATTGCAGAATGCATCTGGTGTTCCTCAGGCTACAGAGCCACTTTCAGCCTGTTACCCACAACGGGGGCAACGCACCCATTACTGTTTTAATGAACCACTCAGTGGAATCTGAGCCAGTAAATTGCTCGTTTACCCTCAGCAGTATGGAAACTTTTGTACAGCTTTAGCGTGAATCAAGACATGAGGCTGACCAAGGATGTTCCAGATCTTTATACTCACCATTGGTTTAGATGGCAAGAGTGATGGATGCTTTAGAGAGAAATTTCCACAGAAGCTGCAAAAATATAGTTACCCCATTGTCTCCATCCCACCCAGTGGCTAGAAGAGTCCCAGCTGGGATGAGTTATTCTATCCCCAAGTGATGAATAAGCTACAGTCTCTATTTAATTGGTTATGTCTGGGCTCCGTGCTTTTCTTCAAGGTATCACTGCAGGAGAGTTACTCAGAAAGAACGTTCTGATGTCTGCTGTAGAAAGACTTAGAGTCTGTAAGGAAGTGAAGGAGAAAGAGTGGCTTCTAACTGAGTTCTACATAGGAAGACCAATGCAAGGAGTCTGGATTAGAAGCAAATGAGAATTTCCAATGCCTCTGATGAGAAAAAATCAGATATAATTGGCATTACTGAAACCTGGTGGGATTATTTCCATGACTGGAATGTTAAAATCACTGGTAATAACCTATTCAGGAAAGAGAGAGGGCATAAAAAAGGTGGGGAATGGCACTCTATATTAAAGACACCATTACCCGCTTCAGGATTATTGATAACTCAAAACCACGGGATCTTGACTATATATGAATCAGCGTGCTAACTGTTAAAGCCCAGGAAAGGGTACTAGCAGGACTCTGTTACAGACCTCAGAATCTGTTACTCCTTAATTACCTGTATGTAATGTGTGGAAAGAAGAATTGTGTTGTTATGGGGGACTTCAATTTGAGAGAGACATGCAGCCAATAGTAAAAAATCATTAGAGTTTCTAAAAGTTATAAATGATGGAGTGAGTAGGAATAGGGAGATGACTTTTTTTCTTCTGTGTAAAGCATTGATAAGACCAATGCTGGAATACTGCATACAGTTTTGGTGTCCATGTTCTAAAAAGGGATGTTTAATAAGAGGGAGAATGAAGAAAAGACTAACAAAAATGATTCAAAGGCTGAAGAAAATGTCTTTTACTGAGAGACTTAAAGCTCAATCTGTTTAGTTTATCAAAAAGAAGAGGTGGCTTGTTTATGATGTACAAATACTCAGGCAAGTATTAAAGGGGTCTTTAATCTAACAGAAAAAGGCCTGACTAGAACCCGTGGCTAGAAGCTGAAGCTAGATTAATTCAAATTAGAAATTAGGCACAAATTTTTAACAGTGAGGGTGATTAACCACTGGAACAAGTGTCTTCAAATCAAGATTAGATGTCTTTCTGGAAGATATGCTTTAGCTAAACCAAGTTACTGGGCTCAGTACAGGGATACTGAGTTAAATTTAATGATGTGATATCCAGGAAGTCAGACTAGATTATTTAAGGGTCCTTTCAGATTTGAAATTCTATGAACCTATGTAACTCACAGTCAGAAAAAACAACTTTTTTCTGACTCTTCCTATGCAGAAAACTAAATCTGCTTAATTAAATTAAAAATACAGAAGTTTAAGTTTGGCTGGGTTGTTTGTTTTATGATGATGGACTGTACAAGATTAAGCTAATAATGATTTTCAGACCCCTCTGAACACTTTATAACAAACATGCCCACAGCAGTGAGCTTGGAGTAGAGTTCACTACTATAGTAGTGAGAGAATAAATAGGGTTATATGAAGTTGTTCCACAAGGAGACAAAAGGCTAGTTTTGTCGGAGTTTACATTTGACACTGAGCATGGGAGAAGATGTGACTTTAAACCTCCTTTGTGCCCCCTTGGTCCTGTGTTGGTCTGGTGATGAAACACATCACAGCATAAATTGGCGCATAGCTCCACTGAAGTCAAGCTACACTGGTTTATACCAGCTAAAAACCTGACCGCTTTATCTGAAAGCAATTAAGCAAGTTTCACATAAACCCAACTTTTCTGAGCACCACTGGAGTGGAGTTCTCAATTGGTTAAGGCTAGAGAATTTCTGGTAACCCCTAGATTTGCTTTTCTGTCTTTCATATTTCTCAGACTCTCTCTTATGGCTCTGCACAGCTCTGCCCCGTATAGATCTGCCATCACTCCCTTAATCATATCTTGTGTTCTGACCACTCTTCTTTGTTGCTCCCTTTGTTTTCTCTTATTCTCAATTCTGTGTCCTTTTTTCGTGTTGCTGTCCAGGCCTGGCACAACATCTCTTTTCCTGCACCATACATCCTTTCTCTCCCCCTTTAAAACCCACAATTTTTGCTTTCCATGCTGCCACTGACTTACATGCTTGTACTATTAACTCTTCCTTGATTTACCTTCCTGATACATTGTTTCCATTTGGTTTTAACTCTCCTTTACCTACCACTTTCCTTTGTCTGTTTTGTTTGCTCTCTGTGTCACATTTAGCTTGCAGGCTGTCCGGGACAAGGGCCATGCATCCCTTCAATCTCTGTAAAGCACTATGCAAAGTTATTATCCTATACAAATATTGAATGATTAATATTTATTTTACAGATAATAGTAGTTAATATTAATAGTTCATTTGCAGCGTTCATATATTCCCCAACCCCCCCCCCCATACGTTAAAATTTTTATACGTATGTCACCCTGGTTCAGCACAACCAATACAAGCTTCCCCTACATTTTGGACTGACCACAGCATTACGCATATTGCCTCTTAAACTACTGTGGCTTAGGACAACCTTACATCAATTGCCTCTGAATCTTTTCTGACTTTTGGCAACCTTACATCAAGATGACCTAAATGTATATCTTCTATTTTGATCAGCTTTACTGTGCTCTTGACTTTGTGGATGTTTATAATACGAATAGTTCTCAAGTACCAAAAGCATCTCAGATTTGTAGTATCTTGCCTTTTGGGAGGGGGTGGCTGCTGCATGTTTTGACAAAATGCTTAGCAGTATTTGTAGGAACGGGGTAGGCTGGGGCTCAGTGCATTCCACTAGCTAGATGGCTGTTTAAGAAGAAAAGGAAATTACTTATCCTGTAATTCTACTTCAGTGAAAAACATCATTCCGGCAGGATTCTCACTCACCTCTGAGAGTGTGAAGAGGAAATTGTTTTTGAGATGCTGTTTTTCTCATATTTCTATTGCTCTATGTTTTTAAGGCACTCCTTCAATTACTATTTTATGAATGACTTACAATGTTGGGGAGCCTTCATTTCCTGCTCAGTTAGGAACTGACCAGAATGTTCCAATGGTGACAGTTCAAATCACAGATGGCTTACAACTATCATTGGGAAAGGGGGGAAATTTTGGACGCCAACCCACTATTCCTGCCACCAATGGCCAAAAACTTTAAAGCATGTGGAATTCCGCTTGTTGTTTGCTAGAGAGCTCCAGATCGAGGAATGAGAATTTGCCAGAATGATACTTTGTGTTTCTGTTTCTCTAAAGATAAGTTGTCCCCTGTATTCACTTAATTTAGATACAATACATTATTTGCAGGTGTAAAATCACAATTATTAAAAGTAGCTAACTAGTTGGTATTTCATTAGTAATTTGTTTAACATGCCCGCTATCTCTTCCTCTGTCTGTCATTGTATTCCTCTGTTGTTTTTTCTTGATTTTAATACCAGATATATTTCTGTTCCAGAATAACACTATCACATGTGTAACTTTAAAATTGTCTTCCATAATTAATAACTCTCTAGTAATTTTGAGCTAAGATAAACTTCAAGAACATTGTTGTACAGTAGTCTTCTACCATCTGTTACATTCAGGGTATGTCTACACTACAAAATTAGGTCTAATTTATAGAAGTGGGTTGTTTAGAAATCGTTTTTATAAGATCGATTGTGTGTCCCCCCCACACAAAATGCTCTAAGTACATTAAGTCAGCGGACTGCGTCCACAGTACCGAGGCTAGCGTCTACTTCCGGAGCGTTGCACTGTGGTAGCTATCCTACAGTTCCCGCAGTCTCTGCCGCCCATTGGAATTCTGGGTTGATATCCCAATGCCTGATGGGGCAAAAACAGTGTCGCGGGTGATTCTGGGTACATGTCGTCAGGCCCCACCCTCCCTCCCTCCCTGCCGTGAAAGCAACGGCAGACAATCGTTTCGCGCCTTTTTTTCGTCGTGTGGACGGGTCCAGGCTTAAATCGAGGTAACGCTGCTAAATTCGACCTAAAACCGTAGTGTAGACCAGGCCTCAGTCTGCTGTTTTTCTAGGGCTGCTTCTATGAATCGGCAGGGCATTAGTATTACAGGATTAACCAAAAGTATTAACCAGATGACCTCATAGTTTAAGTTTTCACTTTCTTCTACTTTATATTTTAAGTGATTCCAATTCAAGCATCCCACAAAATCTGGGAGCCTCTCCTTTCTGACAGGTTTCAGAGTGGTAGCCGTGTTAGTCTGTATCAGCAAAAAGACTGGGAGTGGATGCGTCATTACACAAAATAAAACCTATTTCCCCACGCTAATTTTTCCCCCTACTGTTACTCACACCTTCTTGTCAACTGTTGGAAATGGGCCATCCTGATTATCACTACAAAAGTTTTTTTTTCTCCTGCTGATAATAGCCCACCTTAACTGATTACTTTCGTTATAGTTAGTATGGCAACACCCATTTTTTCATGTCCTCTGTGTGTATATATATCTTCCTACTGTATTTTCCACTGCATGCATCCAGTGAAGTGGGTTTTAGCCCACAAAAGCTTATGCCCAAATAAATTTGTTAGTCTCTAAGGTGCCACAAGTACTCCTCGTTCTCCTTTCTGAGTAGCTATATTATTACCATATTTCATAGCATATAGAGAATCTTTTTTCGCCCTGAAATACTATGTATTTTTAGCTTCTGTAATTCCCGTGCTTTAAAACAGCCTTCTGTTTTTCACCCATGCCCTGTTGTTTTTCTGACCTCAGTACCATTCTAAGATGTTTGTAGGCACAAAGTCCTACGAACCCAAGCTTATTCTTCAATAATATAATGATCTTTCATTGTCCCAGGGCTAGGGAAAATACTTCTTTCACCTCTTTTAGAATCTCATTCTGTGTGGGTTTTGTGGCTTTATCAGCTACACAGTCTTCATTTACACGAAAGCAGTTTTTCCTTCATCTCTAATTATATGCTAAATCCTGAAATCCTTATTTGTTTTTACTCAGCCCTCACCCAATAGGACTTGACTGAGAGTTTGCTTAAGGACTTCTGGATTTGCCCCACAATATTTGTAGTAAAGTATCTAATTGTTTAACTTCTAAACTTCTCTTGGATGAAAGGGAACACAAAATAAAATTACTGGTAATTGTTATCCTAGAATAAAAATACAAGGAAAGGGTGGCACTTTCTGCACAAGAGTATAAAAACAATAACATTTAATATTTAAACTTTACACTGATAGTACAAGTAAACAAACACATTTTTTCTAGATTATTATTTCTTCCTCTCTCTCCTTCTTCCCCTCCTTTTCATTAACAAACAAAAACAGCTTTTGGACACAGCATTGCATATTGGCGAATTCAAAAGTAATTCTCCTTTTCTCCATCCTCTCTTCGAAAATCTTTTAAAAATGTTCTGGTACTGAAATGACCCTCCAGGTTTCTTTGGTAATAATTTGTGAGGTTAATTTATTTAATTCTAAAAAAAGTGATTCCTTTATCATTTTTTTTTAACTAGGAGCCAAATAAATATAAATGTGGAATTCACTAGTCGCTTTCTACATCCTGCTGAAGCAATGTTGTTGTTGGTTTCGAAGACTGTAAGTGGAGTAGGAGGTACAACAATGACTTTCTCTCTGAAATCTAAAGTCAGCCGTATTGACCCTGCTGTAAGTACTGCGTATGTCATTTGAAAAAATGTGAATGTTCCTGTAAATCACTCACAAAAATTCTTGGACTTACATGATATGTTGGGTTGACAGTAAAACAAAAATCTAATTTTGTGAAAAATTTAATTTTCAGCATTTGTTTTAGTTCCTTATCAAAATGAAAACTAGACCTTTTGAAATAAGAATTAGAGAGAGAAACCAATAGATGCAAACATATCCCTACTGCAGAATAGCCAAAACCCCAATGGTTAGGGCACTCAGTTGGGACGTAGGAGACTCAGAATGAAGTTCCCGTGCCAAATCAGGCTGATAGGGGACTTGAACCCAGGTCGCCTACATTTCCGGTGAGTAACTTAACCACTGGGCTAACGGCTATTCTGGGGTGTCTTTCTATTTGCCTTTTTCTCTCCCCTGCACCATTTCCACCCTGGGCCTGAAACATTTCAGTTTTGACAAGTTGACATTTTTCAAACAAAAAACAGTTTGTTGAAAAACTCCCAACCAGCTCAAATGATATATCAAATATAAACAAGGCTTGGGGTAAACATTTCAAAAGCATCTAAGGGACTTCCATTTTCAAAAGTGACCTAGGCACTTAGAAGCTTAAGTCCTATTAACTGTCAATGGGACTTAGGTATTTAAGTGCCTAAAGATGGAGATAGGCACCTAGTGGGATTTTCAGTGGGAGTTAAGCACATAGGCACTTCTGAAAATCATGGAGAGCAGCCACCTGCATCTTTAGGCACCTAAATACCTTTAATAATCTGACCCTTAGTGCCTAGTTACTTTTGAAAATGGAACTTGGACGCCTACATCACTTAGATGCTTTTGAACATTTTACACCTGGTGTTCCGTCCATTGAGAAATGACTTTATTTTTTACATTAAGGATATGTCTACGCTGCAAAAAATAAAACAAACAAAAAAATACCCCACCACCTGTGGCAGGTCAACTGACTTGGGCTTGTGGCCTCGCGCTACAGGGCTAAAAACAACAGTAGATAAGTTCCTGCTTGGGCTGGAGCCTGGGCTCTGAGACCCACCCCCTTTGCTGGGTTTCAGAGCCCAGACTCCAGCATAAGCAGGAATGCCTGTCTACGCTGCTATTTTTAGCCCCGTAGTGCAAACAGTGTGAGCCTAAGTTGGTTGACCCGGGCTCTGAGACTTGCTGGCAGAGGGTTTTTTCCCGCGGCCCCCCCCCCCCCCTTTTTTTTTTTTTTTTTTTTCTGTGTAGAGCTATCCTAAGTGTTAAAAACTAGTACTTGTGACATAGACCTGTTTCTTGCTGAGACAAGTTACTTGTTTGACCATTTCTATGTAAGAGTCCTAAATAAAACATAGTTTTGTAGTATCTAGCATGTATGTATAATTCTGCAATTCTTGGAATGTGCTGAAACCATGATCACATGATTAGTTTAATATTAGGAAAAAGTGTGTATGGGACTCTTCTGAAACTTATGTGGGTGACAGTTGAGCCTCATTTGCAACTGTGTTTCTCCACTGTTAGCCAAGTGGGTATAGTAGACTTTTGGTTAACTAGGTCAGCTGTAAATGTTATGACCTGTTTTATGTCTCTAAGAAAAAAGTATGGATAACTGTATGAGGAATATGCTTTTAAAGGTACCAGGAGAGTCTGTGATCGCTGTAGCTCAGATTGCATAAAGCTTTCCCCTCACCCTGCTTTCAATCACAGACTAGTTTCTGACATTTTCATCATCTAGGCACTAATACTAAGATTTGGTTTCTCCCAAAAGATGATTTGTTTTGCTCAAACTTTCCACAACCAGTTAAGCAATTTTTTGAGACAAGTGGAGGAAAAATCCAATTTCCCAATATAGAAAAAGAAAATTGTGCAGTTTTTCTTTTTATAAACAGCTTTCTAGATAGAATAACTGGAGGGAGGGTGAGACTGCTGAAATTTGGCATTGAAATAGCTATTACAGAGGAGAAGTTTATTTAAATCTTCTGGTGAAAGTTGGTTTTGATTTTGAGTTATGGGTATAACTCTGAAAACTCCATGCTGTTCATGCACAATACATTTTACGTTTTATTTTTCTCTTAGTATGGAGATAGTTGAGCTTAAAGATGTCTGCACTGCACATCCATGCATGGCTTGGTTGCGTAGTGAAAAGTGTACTGAAGGTGCCCGTCAGCTGAGAATAAGGGATTCCAGGATCACAGGAAAGAGACTTCCTCCTGCAAATAGATCCAGATTATAAAACATAGATGTGCTATTGTCTGTTTTTAGGAAATCAAGCATCACTTTTTTTTTTTGAGGGGGAGGGGAAATTAGCAAATTCCAGACAATAGACTATGTTAAGGTAGGTACTCAAAGGCCAGAAAATACCAAAATTAATGTTGCTGCCTTGTTTGTATGCATTAAGTATGGAGTGTTCTTTTGTTGTTGTTTTTTTTTTTTAAATTTTCCGACACTGATATAACTTTTTATTCTCTTTTAGGGTGTATTAAAATGCAAATCTCCATGTTATGAACGGAAGAAAGTTAGTCTGAATGTTACTAGTCCCTTCAGAACTGATGGAATATTCAGGTAGGCAATGTTGTGAAGACAAAATCATAACTATAATATTATGTATATCTAGTCTTTTCCATAATTTTCTCCAGTTTAAAAATGTAGGAAAACTTCAAGTTAAATTACAGTAACTGCTCACTTAATGTTGTAGTTCTGTTCCTGAAAAATGTGACTTTATGAGAAACGATGTTAAGCGAATCCAATTTCCCCATAAGAATTAATGTAAATATGCTGCTTTAATATCTCAGTGCTGTGTGATCTGGCTCCAGATTTTGTCTTTAATCTGCAGAGCCAAATACAGGACCATAAAATTAATTTGTATTTAAGAACACACAACAGTTTTCAGTATTATTTCTGGCTTCTTTTAATGATAGCCTGTTTAATACACACATTGCCTCCTTGTAATTTCATATATGATAGGCTAAAATGAGATATGCCATAAAATTCCAGGAATTACAAAGTACCCTCATTGGTGAAACATGAAAGATTGATGGAAATTTGTCAATGTGCTTTTTTGTTACGTGACTGGTACTCATTCATGTTAATTCATCGCTGTTTTATTTTCGGGGTTTTTTTTAAGTGAATTTAATGTTTGTTTAATGTTTGCTAGGTTGACAGTCCTGAGGATGGAAGTCCTCTGTTTATCCACACAATAGAATCATAGGACTTGAAGGGACCCCGAGAGGTCATCTAGTCCAGCCCCCTGCACTCATGACAGGACTAAGTATTATGTAGACCGTTCCTGACAGGTGTTTGTCTAACCTGCTCTTAAAAATCTCTAGTGATGGAGATTCCACAGCCTCCCTGGGCAATTTATTCCAGTGCTTAACCACCCTGACAGTTAGGAAGTTTTTCCTAATGTCCAACCTAAACCTCCCTTGCTGCAAGTTAAGCCCATTGCTTCTTGTCCTATCCTCAGAGGCTAAGAACAATTTTTCTTCCTCCTCCTTGTAACAGCATTTTACATACTTGAAAACTAGATCCAGAATGGGTAGCAGCTTGTGAAGTTGCTTTCACTGCCCCACCATTGTGCTTTGACCTGAACTACCTAAGGGGGGTCAGATGAATTAGTTTAGTTCTTCTTCTAATGCTTGCTCATATCGATTCCAATAGGTGTGCGTGTGCCACGTGCACGATCGTCGGAAGATTTTTACCCTAGCAACACTCGGTGGGTTGGCTGAGGCGTCCCCTGGAGTGGCACCCTTATGGTGCCGGATATATGCCCCTGCCGACCCAGCGCCCCCTCAGTTCCCTCTTACTGCCCGTGATGGTCTTTGGAACTGTGGAGCGCGGCATCGCTGATCTCCACCTCCCTAGCTCTTTACTCGTTGTACTGTAGATAGTTGTTTAGTGTAGTTTTTAATAAGTTTTGTTGATAGTGTAGATAGTACTTGGAGGAAACGGGTTTTATCCCCTTCCCTCCTTCCCAGTACCAGGGCCCATGCCTAGGTCTCCAGGTTTCAAGCCCTGCTCGGCCTGTCTCAAGCCGATGCCTACGGGAGACCCCCACGACTCCTGCTTGAAGTGCCTGGGGGAATCCCATCAACCAGATAAGTGCCGCATTTGTGATGCTTTCAAGCCTCGGACAAAAAAGGAGCGGGACTTTGGTTTAAAACAGCTCCTAATGGAAGCGACGCTTAACCTGGTGCCCTCGGCACCACGCGCAGACCAGGCGCCATTGGTCCGAAGCGCGCCTCCGGCACCGGAACGACCTGGCACCAGCAAAGACTCTCGGCACCGGACATCTCCGGCACCGGTACAGACATGACATCGCTCGCTGTCTCTGCTGCCCAAGAAGCAGCACAAACAACCTGCTGCTCCTGTACAGTTGCAGGCACCGCCTGTGCCCCCATTGGAGCAATGGCCCGGACCGCCCCACGAAGGCTCCAACTCCGGCACCGTCGATTCCGGCGCCACAAGCGCCATTGAGTCTGGTGCACACAAGCTCCCTGGTGCACACCGTGGTAGAATTTGGCCTGCCATCCACTCCAGAGACCTTCTCCACCATTTGCGACCTGATTGCGCTGACTGTCCCATCCATAGGGAAGCCCGCCTTCATGTGACCTCCATCGCAGAGCGAGACAGCTCAGCACCGATCTGGGTCCCATTCCAGGTCGCGGTTCCGATCCCGCCGATGGTCCCGGTCTCGGCACCGCTCGCAGTCCCGGCACCGATCCCCATCTCGGCGCCGGTCATACTCGCAGCGCCGCTCCGCCTCACGAAGGTCTCCCTCCCGGTATGATTGGTACCGGTCCAGCTCCCGTCACCGGTCCCAGCACTGATCGTCTCGCAGTCGATCCCGGCACCGCCTGGGCCGTAGGTCTTCGTCGAGATCTAGATCGGCCTCCCGGCACCGTTATGACCGCCGATTCCGGTACCGCCCGAGACCCTGGCACCGGTCCCCGTCTCCCAGGCGTGGAGCGACAGAGCGGGACGGTGCAACGCAGCATGTGCGTTTGGCCCCGCCTTGGCCTTCACGACCAAATTCGACGTCGTTCCAAGCGGGGAGTGGCTACCACGTCCAGGGCCAAGACGCGGATGGTGCTAGCCAGGGGCAAGATGAAGGACAGTATCCTGACCAAGGACCCCCACAATGGTCCTTTTGGACCCCTTGGGCACACCACCAAGCCCAAAGTGTCCCCTCGGGTGCTTCTCACTCTGCTCATTCGGAGCCCCGGGTACTGGAGGCCACTGTGAGCCACCCTCCCCCAGTAGCCTCGGAGGCGACTGCCCTGCCATCAGATCAGGCCCATGCCCCTAGCGTGATGGACCTAGGGCCACCTGGACCCTCCACAAACAGACGTTCCCCAGGATCCACTAGTCCCGGGGGTGTCCTCCTCATCCTCGCCTGACGAGGCTGTAGCAGGCACATCCTCCTCTGGCCCACCCCCTATAGATCTTCGTGCACACTAGGAAGGGTGGCACAGAACATGAACCTCCAGGTGGAGGAGGTAGCGGAAGTTGAGGATCCGGTGGTGGACATTTTATCGGCTGATGCCCCCACACGTGTAGCCTTGCCGTTTATTCTGACCATCCAGGCTAAAGCCAATACGATCTGGCAGTCCCCAGTGTCTATTCCTCCCCCGGCCAGAGCAGTGGAGAGGAAATACTTGGTGCTCTATAAGGACTATGAATATTTGTATGTTCACCCCCAACCTTGCTCCCTCGTTGTACAGTCTGTGAACGAGAGGGAGAGACACGGCCAGCAAGCACCCGCCTCTAAGTCCAAGGACACTAGATGCCTGGATTTTTTTGGGCGCAAGATATATTGAACTGGTGGCCTACAGCCCAGGGTAGCTAACCAGCAGGCCCTCTTGAGCCTTTATAATTATAACACCTGGAACTCGATGGGGAAGTTCAAGGAGTTGGTTCCTCAGGAGTCCAGGGAGCAGTTTGGGGCCTTGCTAGAAGGGGGCAAGAAATTAGTGAGGACATCCCTGCAGGCGTCTTTAGATGCGGTGGACTCAGCGGCTAGGACTCTAGCCTCGGGCGTGGCTATGCGCCGCATTTCATGGCTGCAAGTGTCCGGTCTTCCACCAGAGCTGCAGCAGACTATTCAAGACCTGCCCTTTGCTGGACAGGGGCCCCATCCCTCTTGAGGGACCCCTCTCACGAGCAACTCCTCTTACAGGAGGTACATGCGCTCCTGTCTATTGGAGCAGTGGAAGAGGTCCCAAAGGATTTGAGGGGCAGGGGTTTTTACTCCTGTTACTTCCTAATCCCCAAGGCAAAGGGGGGACTTTGACCCATCCTGGACCTGCACGGACTCAACAAATTCATGGTAAAGTTGAAGTTCCGCATGGTTTTCCTGGGTACCATTATCCCTTCCCTGGATCCTGGTACGCCGCCCTCGACATGAAGGACGCGTACTTCCACATAACGATTTACCCGCCGCACAGGCGATTCCTTCGCTTTGTGGTCAACCAACAGCATTTCCAATTTACCGTCCTTCCCTTCGGCCTGTCCACAGCACCGAGGATCTTCACAAAGCGTATGACCGTCGTAGCGGCCTCGCTCCGCCGACATCGGACCAAGTGTTTCTGTACCTCGACGACTGGCTCATTCGGAGTTGTTTCGAGCTATAGGTGTGGCCTCATGTTCGGTTCGTCATGAGCTTGTTCAGGCAACTGGGCCTGCTGCTCAACACCGAAAAGTCCACTTTGCAGCCAACCCAAAGAATAGACTTCATTGGGGCGATCCTGGACTCGAATCTCACCAGGGCGTGCCTACCGCAACCCCGCTTCCAGTCCATGACGACCATTATTCACGGCCTCCAAAGCTTCCTGACCTCGACAGCACGCACGTGCCTCGGTCTTCTGGGCCACGTGGCCTCGTGCACTTTCATGACCAGACATGCCAGACTACGCCTCCGTCCACTTCAGATCTGGCTCTCGTCAGTGTACTGTCCAGGCCGAGACAGTTTGGACACAGTATTCACGGTGCTGACGGAGGTCTTATCCTCTCTGGGTTGGTGGCTGAACCCCAGCTTTGTTTGTGGGGGGGATGCCATTCCATGCCCCACAGCCCTCTCTAGTCCTGACCATGGACTCATCATCTCTGGGCTGGGGCACTGACCTCGCGGACCTTCGCACACAAGGTCTTTGGTCCGCACAAGAAATAACCCTGCACATCAACGTACGGGAACTGAGATCAGTACGTCTGGCATGTCAGGTATTCCGCGAACACCTTCAGGGCCGTTGTGTCACAATCTTCACAGACAACACAACGACCATGTTTTACATCAACAAGTAAGGCGGAGCGTGGTTGTCCCTCCTCTGTCAGGAAGCCATACACCTGTGGGAATTCTGCATAGCCCACTCAATCAATTCTGTTTTCCAGAAGTGGGGATTTCCCCACATAGACCTTTTCGCCTCTCGCGAGAATCGGAAGTGCCAGGTGTTCTGCTCTTTCCAGGGGCGCTCCCCGGGCTCCCTGTCAGATGCCTTCCTGATACCGTGGAAAGACCACCTGCTCTATGCCTTTCCTCCATTCCCATTGGTCCACAAGGTCCTTCTCAAGTTACGCAGAGACAAGGCCCACTTAATCTTGATCGCTCCGGCGTGTCCCAGACAACATTGGTACACCACACTCCTTGATCTGTCGGTGACCAAACCAATTCCTCTACCACTGTGGCCGAAACTGATCACTCAGGAGCACGGCAGGTTGTGTCACCCAGACCTGCAGTCCCTCCATCTCACAGCATGGATGCTGCATGGCTAACTCAATCTGAGCTGCGTTGCTTCCGCTCAGTGCAGCAAGTACTCTTGGATAGCAGAAAGCCCTCCACTAGGTCCACATACCTGGCCAAATGGAAGCGCTTCTCCTGCTGGTGTGCCCTGGGCAATACTGTCCCTCTGGAGGTGCCAGTACCTACCATCCTAGATTATCTCTGGTCCCTGAAACAGCAAGGCTTAGCTGTCTTTATCCATCAGAGTACACCTAGCAGCGATTTCAGCCTTCCACCCTGGCGAAAATAGGCACTCGTTTTTCTCCAGTCCCATGGTCAGCAGGTTCCTCAAGGGTTTGGAACGTCTGTACCTGCAAATTCGACATCCAGCCCCTATGTGGGACCTCATTCTGGTCCTGTCTAG
The DNA here is from genome assembly GCF_002925995.2 of Terrapene triunguis. NCBI lineage: Eukaryota > Metazoa > Chordata > Testudines > Emydidae > Terrapene > Terrapene triunguis. The sequence goes on along the minus strand of NW_020664373.1, from coordinate 23,629,336 downwards.
ACTCATGGGTGCCCCCTTCAAGCCGATGGCCACCTGCTCGCTTCTGTACCTTTCCTGGAAAACAGCTTTCCTCGTCGCTATCACCTCGGTGAGACGAGTGTTGGAACTTCGGGCCCTTACATGGATTACATCATGCATCCGTGGATGCTATGACTTGGCTGGTGTCCCAAGTTACCCGCCTCACTGCCCATTCTACTCAGGCTCAAGCTTCGTCCTCCGCCTTTCTGGCTCATGTGCCCATACAGGAGATCTGTAGGGCAGCAACTTGGTCATCCGTGCATACTTTCGCTTCCCACTATGCGATAGTGCAGCAGTCCAGGGGTGATGCTGCATTCGGTTCAGCGGTCCTCCATTACGCGACTTCTAACTCCGATCCCACCGCCTAGGTAAGGCTTGGGAGTCACCTATTGGAATCGATATGAGCAAGCACTCGAAGAAGAAAAGACGGTTACTCACCTCTGTAACTGTTGTTCTTTGAGATGTGTTGCTCATATCCATTCCAAACCCGCCCTCCTTCCCTCTGTCGGAGCAGCTGACAAGAAGGAACTGAGGGCGCGCTGGGTCGGCAAGAGTCTTCTAGGAAAAGAAAGAAGAGAAACTGCTAAAGGTTTTTTAGGGGTGAAGTCAGATATTTTCCTATATTTTCATAGAGTCATACATGAATTAATTAATTAGTAAATTAAAGAGACTTTCCAATATTTCAGAGAAAACTGTAGACAAATAAGGGCCAAAAAGGATACAAGAGCTTAAACATTGAGTAATAGACAAATGGGGTGATGATTTTAGTGATCTGAGATTATTTTGATATTTTTATTTGTTTTCTTTCACAAAAATGGGAAAGAGTTTTATGACAACAGAAAACAAGAAGTCTAAGTTTAATGCAGCAGATGAATGTACTGTGGAAATGGGTATAATTTAGTCTGATTTGTATTAGGGCTGTCAAGTGATTAAAAAAATTAATCACGATTAATCGGGCGATTAAAAAAATTGATCGTGATTAATCGCGCTGTTAAACAATAATAGAATACCATTTATTTAAATTTTTTTGTTTTCTACATTTTTAAATATACTGATTTCAGTTACAACACAGAATACAAAGTGTACAGTGCTCACATTATATTTATTTTTGATTACAAATATTTGTACTGTAAAAAACAAAAGAAATAGTATTTTTCAATTCACCTAATGCAAGTACTGTAGTGTAATCTCTTTATCATGACAGTTGAATTTACAGATGTAGAATTATGTACAAAAAAACCTGCATTCAAAAATAAAACAATGTAAAACTTTAGAGCCTACAAGTCCACTCAGTCCTACTTCTTGTTCAGCCAGTCACTCAGACAAACAAGTTTGTTTATATTTGCAGAAGATAATGTTGCCCACTTCTTGTTTACAGTGTCACCTGAAAGTGAGAACAGGTGTTCGCACGGCACTGTTGTAGCCGGCATCCCAAGTTATTTACGTGCCAGATGCACTAACGATTCAGATGTCCTTTCATGCTTCAACCGCCATTCCAGAGGACGTGTCCATGCTGATGATAGGTTCTGCTCGATAATGATCCAAAGCAGTGTGGATTGACGCATGTTCATTTTCATCATCTAAGTCAGATGCCATCAGCAGAAGGTTGATTTGATTTTCTTCTTTGGTGGTTCAGTTCTGTAGTTTCTGCATCAGTGTTGCTCTTTTAAGATTTCTGAAAGCATGCTCCACACCTCATCCCTTTCAGATTTTGGAAGGCACTTCAGATTCTTAAACCTTGGGTAGAGTGCTGTAGCTATCTTTAGAAATCTCACATTGGTACCTTCTTTGCGTTTTGTCAAATCTGCAGTGAAAATGTTTTTAAAATGAAGATGTGCTGGGTCATCATCCGAGACTGCAATAGCATGAAATATATGGCAGAATGTGAATAAAACAGCAGGAGACATACAATTCTCCCCCAATGAGTTCAGTCACAAATTTAATTAACATTTTTTTTTAACGCGCGTCATCAGTATGGAAGCATGACCTCTGGAACAGTGGCTGAAGCACGAAGAGGCATATGAAGCTTTAGCACATCTGGCATGTAAATATCTCGTGACGCCGGTGTGACAGGTTAGATCACAGAAACCCCCTTGGGACTGCCAACTGATGTGCTGAGACTACCTCTGAGCCTGTTTTCCCTGGCAGCTTGGGACTTCAAAACCTTGCCTTGTTTGAGCCAGACACGTTAGCCTGCTACGTCCCACAAACTGCAGGCTTAACTGAAAATGGCTTAAGAAGTGCTCCTGTCTCCAACACTCAGGTACCCAGCTCCCAATGGGGTCCAAACCCCAAATAAATCCGTTTTACCCTGTATAAAGCTTAGACAGGGTAAACTCATAAATTGTTTGCCCTCTATAACACTGATAGGGAGAGATGCACAGCGGTTTGCCTCCTCCAGGTATTAATACATACTCTGGGTTAATTAATAAGTAAAAAGTGAGTTTATTAAATACAAAAAGTAGGATTTAAGTGGTTCCAAGTAATAACAGACAAAACAAAGTGAATTACCAAGCAAAATAAAATAAAACACGCAAGTCTAAAGCTAATACACTAAGAAAATTATTATAGATGAAATCTCACCCTCAGAGATGTTCCAATAAGTTTCTTCTACAGACTAGCCTCCTTCTAGTCTGGGTCCAGCAATCACTCACCCCCTGTGGTTATTGTCCTTTGTTCCAGTTTCTTTCAGGTAGCCTCTCCACTCCCAAAGGATATCTCTTGAGCCAGCACAAGACAAAATGGAGGGGTCTTCCAGGGGCTTAAATAGACTTTCTCTTGTGGGTGGAGACCCCTTCCTCTCTCCTATGCAGAATCCAGCTCCAAGATGGAGTTTTGGAGTCGCATGGGCAAGTCACAGGTCCATGCATGACACAGTTCCTTACGAGTGGCAGCCATTACTTACATGCTACTTTGAATGTCCCTAGGTAGACTTCTTATGTGGATTGGAGTCTTCCAAGGTTCCCTTGTCCTTTAAGTGTTTCTTGATTGGGCACTTAACTTGCAAATTCCTTTCTTAAGAAGCTGACCAAATGCCTTACTAAGGCTACTTAAAATCAAACAAGTACACAGCCAATATTCATAACTTCGAATACAAAAATGATACATGCATACAAATGGGATGAATATATTCAGTAGATCATAAACTTTGCAGAGATATATTACATGGCATATGTAGCACAAAACATATTCCAGTTATGTCATATATACATTCATAAGCATATTTCCATAAAGCATTATGGGGTGCAACGTCACAGCCGGCTATAACAGTGCCACGCAAACACTTGTTCTTTCTTTCAGGTGACATTGTAATTAAGAGGTGGGTAGCATTATCTCCCGTAAATGTAAACAACTTGTTTTTCTTAGAGATTGGCTGAACAAGAAGTAGGACTGAGTGGATTGTAGTCTCTAAAGTTTTACATTGTTTTGTTTTTTAAGTGTAGTTATGTAACAAAAAACAATCTACATTTGTAAGTTGCAGTTTCATGATAGAGATTGCACTACAGTACTTGTATGAGGTGAATTGAAAAATACTATTTCTTTTATCGTTTTTACAGTACAAATATTTGCAATAAAAATAATAAAGTGAGCACTGTACACTTTGTATTCTGTGTTGTAATTGAAATTAATATATTTGAAAACGTAGAAAGCATCCAAAATATTTAATAAATTTCAATTGATATTCTATTGTTTAACAGTGTGATTAAAACTGCGATTAATCACGATTATTTTTATCAATTGTGACTAATTTTTTTCAGTTAATCGCGTGAGTTAGCTGCGATTAATCAACAACCCTAATTTGTATAAAATATAGGGGTGTGACCTCATTTTTTAAAAAAAAAACCTACTTTAAAAAGTCACCAGAGGCACCTGACTTCTGTCCATTACTGGGAGGAGATCATCAGATTGCAAGACCCGTGTGTAATCTCCGTACCATTCCCATGTTAGAAATCTGAGTAACAGGAAACAAGGAAAGTTGAGGACTACAGATGGTATCCTAGTTGCTTTCCCACCCCCATTGATGACTGCAGTAACTGTTGCCTTTTTTGAGCTGTTATTCAATGTCCATAGATGATTTAGTGAGCAAATGCGTGACAACCAGTTGTCTCTCTGCCTTTTCTCAGGGAGGCATTAAGGTTCAAATAGCAGTATACCCAGTATCTTCTCAGTTGAGTTGACCATCCAGGAGAGCTGTAGATCTCTCTTCTACTCTAGAGATATCCATATACTTGGTGACGGGAAACCTGAATTGACTGTCATGTCAATCCTCCTCCTTTCATGACATTGTCTTGAGAGTGTGCTGTGGTGCCTCAAGAAGACAGAATATCGGTACCTACTCCCAGAGATTTGGTCGGACTGTCTTTTCCAACAGGGGCATTTGAACTTTGTCTCATCAGCAAATACAGGGTGCATTAGCTCCTTAAACAAGCAAGAGCAGTTTAAGCACCTCACCCAAAGTTAGGGTGCCTAAAATTAGGTGTGTCAGTCCTTTTTAGGCATGTAGATAAATGTGGCCTGATTTTCAGAGGGGCTGATGGTTCACCACTGTCTTTGGCTTCACTGAGAGCCATGGATTACTGAGCACATCAGGCCTCTTTTACTTAGGTACCTAACTCCATCTCTAATTTTACACATCCAAGTTTAAAACATTATCAAACATGCTTTGCATAGATAGGGGTCATATTAGCTCATCAAAGATGAACAGTGAAAGTTTGATCAGGCCAAAACTCCCAAAGGCCAGTGAACTGATGATTTGAGACCACAATGTGGAGTATTGTTTTAACTGGCTCCGGTTATATAAGTGCCTATGCTGAGGGCTTGTCTGCGTCGCCCCACAGTTTGGACTGTGATGGTGTGAATTGCTGTTTAAAGAGAACTACATAAATGTGAACTATGTACCTTTTCGTTCACACCCACATGGGGGAATTAAGTGTGTGCTGCAATTTACGTCCCCCTAGTCCAAACCACAGGGCTCTGTAGACATAGACTCAGGGAGAGCTGGAGCTGCATCAATATATTTAGTCCAGGTTCTGCTACCCTTACTCACTTGAAGTAATATCTGTCATGGTCAGTGTGACTACTTAGGGGAATACTGGTTGATATTGGAGGCTCTCTGTGTATCTGTGTCAGATTGCAAATCCTAGTTTGAATGTGGAGCTTGTTTGCCTTCTCTGCTGTTTGTTGCCTCCATATTGAGTGCTAAAAGCCACAGGAAGTGACAGGATAAATTCTTGTACCTGGCACAGGGCTAACAATAGAGGGTCATTAAACTTTGATGATCATCCATTCAAATGATGCATCTTCGAACAAAGAGCTTCTCTACCCAGGGCATACCAGTTTTTCAGTTTGAACTCCAGGGAAAAAGTAACTAAGCAAACTATTACCTGGTAAAGTACTTCAATCTCTTAACTAAACTGATCAGAGGGTCACCTCACCAAAGAGGAAGCTGTAAAAGAGAGGGTCTTTCGCTGACCACTTTGGAGAGAGAGCAGAAGGAAATTGACTGCAGAGGAAAGAGACAGATTCATGATTCAGAGGAGAAGTCATATTCAGTAAGGGGGACCCTGAACACCCCAGAAAGCCCAGAGATTGTTTGAGTAGTGAGGAAATTGAAGCAGGGAAATGCAAAAAGGTATTTTTAATTTTGTCTAGGTCTGCATAATTCTTGTCTCACTAAAGTAAAGAGTGAGTGTATTTTGAAGCTCTTACAAACCCATGAGACAGACTGCATTCACTATCATGTTTCCCTGAACAGCTGAATTGTAAATTCAGAGTACCCACAAGGTTGGATCTCTGGGAAAGGGTTTACTTAAGGTACTGGAGAGATTGGGGGTGGAACCGCAGCCAATGGGAACTGCTGGGGTGGGGCTGGGCAGCGCTAGGCCCAGAGCCCCTGAGCCAGCACCAGCCACTGCAGAAGTCACGAAGGTCACGTGAAGTCACAGGATCCGTGACTTCCGTGACCCACTTTCAGCCTTACTCATAGTTACTTGAATGTTACATTAATGAGAAGAGACCGTTGCATGTTTCATTTCATTCAGTATGGAATTAGTCTCTGGATATGTAAAATTTTAGGAAAAAATAGTTCCTATTTTAATATTAATACCGCAGTTCTATTAAGCTGTGGGATGTTGCTGAATCTTCAGATGTTTATTTTCTTTACTATGGCTAAGGATAGGTTGAAGGTTATGCCATATGTCATTGGAAAAGTATTTCTTCATCAATTTGCAGTAAGGACTCCAAATTGAACTGTCATCTAGATGAAGTAATAGTTTTGGTCATTCATAATATAATTGCTCCTTGAATAGATGGCTCCAATTAGGTTGTTCTTTGAGTGATTGCACATGTCTATTCCACTCTAGGTGAGTGTGTGTGTCCAGTGCATGGTTATCAGAAATTTTTTTCCCCTCCACCAGTACCTGTCGGGGCGGCTTGAGTGCCCTCTGCTGCCACATGCCACTGCATGCGGGTATAAAGGACGGAGCACCCCCACCCCACTCGGTTCCTTCTTACTGCCCATGATGGTTGTTGGAGTGATTACAGACTTGTAACTGCAAGTTCTTCTCTCATTCCTAGTAAAATATACCCATTTTTACTTAGAGTAATCTCGTAGTTAGAGTTTTAGGTGATGGTTAATTATAGGGTTTAGCTTTTAGGTCATAAACTGACCAGTTCAGTTTTTAGTACTGGTACCAGTGTCAGAATGATGCGTCGGTCTCTGGGGTTTTAAATCATGTTGCTAATGTAGCAAACCAATGCCAGTGAGCGTTCCGCACCCCAACTGCCTTAAGTGCTTGGAGGCGCCCCATGTGTGTGACAAATGTCACATTTTTAAAGGATTTAAGCCTTGCTCAAAAAAGGAAAAAGCGGCTGGGCTTAAGTGTATTCTTATGGAGGTGGTGCTCTGTCCTCCCTTGGAGCTGTCCAGTTTGCAACGGGCACTGGGTATGTCCGCATCGGTACAGAATGCTCCACCAAAGTTATCTGATTGAGAGCTCAGTCACTATCGCTCGTGCTGAGGAAGAAGCACAAGATATCCGAGAACATGGTATCTCACTCGTCCAGATCCACGGTACTGAAGCCTTCCAAGAGACCTGGGAAGGACATTTGAAAGGAGGCCCTCCCTGAAACACACTTCAGCTAAAACAGGGTAGTCAACTCCAGAACCTGTGCCAGAGCTGTCAAGACCGACCTCTGAAGTGCCTACTACAGCATCTTCAGGCTATCTTTCGGTGTCTCAGGGCCAAGAAGCATTACTGGCACTGTCAACACCAGAGGCACATGCAGCTTCTAGAGAGCTACTTAACCTTTTGGTGCTGGTTTTTCCAGCAGTGCAGGAAGGATATCAGCTGGTACAGGTGCCTAGGAACCCTACTCTGGCTCCTCTGAAGAATGTGGTACTGATGCCACCTACACTTTCTTACCTTGGAAGACCGTACAGTTGAGATGGAATCCAGCTATGATTTCTCCAGTATCTCCATCTCTGGGTTCTGGCTGTCAGTCTCCAGTACCAATGGGTTCTATTTTCCCATTATCAGAAGACTCAGATTCTTCATCCTCTTCAGACTCAGAGATTGGGTCCTGTGTTCCAGCCTAGGCAGGACATACATCTTTTATTAGGGACTTACGGTCCATAGTTCCTACATTTAAAAAGTGTAGCCATTATTCAATCTACCTTTGCTATGCTGGGGCTCCTAGTTAGTGTGGACAAAACATTTCTGAAGCTAGTCCAGAGAATAGAATTTATTGGAGTGTGGTCCTGTACTCTATGAAGGTCAAAGATTTTCTACAGCAATTGAGGTTAGACGTGCTGTGGGACTTGGTTCTGAAACTAAAAGCTCATCCTGTCACCACAGTATGAAGCTGCCTCAGGCTCCTAGTGCAAATGGTGGTGTGTAGCTATGTAGTGCAGCACACCAAACTGCACCTCAGATAGTTGCAAGGATGGCTATCTTCTGTGTATTCCCTGAGCCGTCATCGTCTAGGTTTGAGTACCAATGCTAATCTTGTCCTCTCTGGACTGGTGACTGGACCCTTTGAGAGTTTGTATGGTGGTCCCCTTTGCTTTGCCACAACTAGCCTTCACTTTAGGCCCAGATGCATTGGCCCCGGGTTGGGGATCCCACATTGGGTTCCTGCAGACTCAGGGTCTTTGGTCTGCCCAAGATTTGAAGATGCATATGAATGTCAGGAAATTGCGAACTGTTCATCTAGCTCATTTGACCTTCCTTCCACATATCAAGGGAAAAAATCTGCTAGTATTAACAGACAACACAGCAACTTTGTTTTATGTGAACAGGCAGGGAGAAGCCTAGTCTATTTGATTGTGCCAGGAGGTGATTCTCCTTTGGGAATTCTCCATCGCCATCTCCATTTCAGAGCTGCTTACCTTCCAGGGATGTAGAATACACTGACAGATCAGTTGAGCAGGTCCTTTACCGATCACCACGAATGGTCACTGTATCTATTGGACTAGATAACACACAGCATCCACGGCTTTCCTGGTACAAGTACCTATTCTGGACATTTGCAAAGTGGCGACTTAGTTGTCAGTGTACATGTTTGCCCATTATTATACTATTGCCATCTGTCCAGGAATGATGCCAGATTTGGACATCTTGTTCTACAATCACTGTTCAGGTAGACTCCAAGTCCACCTGCAGACCGAACTGCTTGTGAGCCACCTACATTGGAATGGACATATGCAACCACTTAAAGAAGAAAAAATGGTAACCTTTCTGTAATTGTTGTTGTTCAAGATGTGTTGCATATGTCCATACCACAACCCGCCCTCCTACCTCTCTCTATCGTAAGAAGGAACTGAAGGGAGTTGGGGTGGCTCCCCCCTTTATACCTGAAGGCAGTGGCATGTGGTAGCAGAGGGAATTTGAGCCTCCCCAACAGGTACCACTAAGGGAAAAAATCTCCGACAACTGTGAACGCGTCATGCACTCACCTACAGTGGAATGGAAATGCACAACACCTCTTGAAGAGTAACAGTTACAGAAAGGTTAGTAACCATTTTTTCCTATTATTAAATGACAAAGAAGTTAATTGTGGCTTAAGTTTTGAGAAGTGTCTTGGAATTTTTGTGAATTTGAAACTTGATTCATAATTTTGAAAAAAAAAAGAACTTCTTGTCCCTTATATTTTTGCAGTTTAGTGTACTTTTTAAGTTTTCCAACGTGAGGACAATAATAATTTTCTTTACCAGGACTTTGTTTCAGATTTTTAGATAAAGTAATAAACTTTCATTTTGTAAATAATATGTACAGTAAGAATGCATGTTTGCTTTTTTTCCAGGGTTATTTTAGTGGAATCTACAACTTACTTAACTGTACCTGAGCAATTGCATCAAGCCAGCCAAGTAAAGCAAGGCAAAACACACAGGTAGGTTTTAGAATTCAGTTACTGATTGTACATTGTGGTGTAATACAATTTTATTTGTATAACATCTTGTATGAATCTGTATCCCTAAACTTTCAAGAATTACAAAATGTGACTTTGGCATATGATAGAAATTACATAACATTTATGAAAAGACATTTTATAAATGAAATAATATTGTCAGAGGCATTGGAAAAAGATATATATTTTTAAATTAAGATCTGAAGAGATGAAAATTTGTTGAGTATGGGAGATAAGGGAAAAGGTGGACTTCAGTGATAGGAAGAAACAGCAGAACAGAGCTGTTAGAGCTAAAGTGGTGATGTGTGAAAGGACAGAGAGGACAATAGTGCTAAATGAGTGGAGGAAGTGGGGAGAGGAACCAGTCTGCCTTAGTGACATTTTATTCATTTGGAGGCTTAAAAACAAGGAAAAGTTCTTTTGGATTGAACTAGGTCCTGAACTGAACAGGCTGAAGCTGTTTCAGGAGGGGGTGAGATCTTCACATTTTTTTAGCATGTGAGAAGGCAGGTAACAAAATTCTGCACATGCTAGAGTTTTAAATCCTATATCTTTAGGAGGCCATAGACTATGGAGTTTCAAAAATGAAGATGAGAAGAGATTAATGCAAATACAGAGATCTAAGTTGAGGCAGTTATATGCACAGCCATTATTATGTAGGTGACTGTAGACAGATTTTCTGATGTATGAGGTGTGGAAGGAGAAAAGTTCAAGGTCAGGATGACTATGCTGGTAAAAATGGCCTAGAGTAGATGATAGAGGCTAGTTACAATCTGAGTGAAGGAAGAATGTTGAAGAAAGAAAGTGCTATGTTTAAGGATTCTCATCTTGCCCAAAAGAAGTACTTCTGTCTTCACCATCTGTAGCTGACAGGAGGTGAAACAAATATCCACAAGTTTATTTGTCAAGACAAAAGAGGTGGAACAGGAAGAAGTTATTGTATGTGTGAGGGAGACTGATGAGTATCACCAAGATTGATAGTCACGGATACAAGTAAGGAGAAGATAGAAAAGAGGTTTGACGCTTGTGGACTCTGTACGAATAACTGTCTTGGCACAGCAGAGGAACTACTACTACAGACATATGAAGCAATACTGTTAACTTGCCAAGAGATTTAGAATTACTTATGGTTAAGAACATTACTTTTCAAATCATAGAATGAAATATAATTTGAAATGTTCAGTTTGCTTTCTAAGTATTCTTGGCAGTAAAATGTCCCATTCACTTATTATGGAAGCTAGCTATACAGAAGGCCTATTATTATTTATCTTCCTGTCAGTACATGGTTCATTTAATTTATTCATAAGACATATTCATGATTCTAAGTTTCTCTATGATAATAACATGTAAACTACAAACAGTGTAACTGAAGGTTAATAAATCTGGGCTCTGGTGAACCAAGGCAATAACAAGTTCCAGAGTTGAAAACACTTCAAGAAAAATGCCCTATCAGCATCTGTCTCCCACTTAAAATGGGTGTGTAAGAGGATCCACCTCAAGGGCCTCTGCTGATCACAACTGCAGCAGTAATGCATGAGAAGGGTAACCTCATAGGTAACCAGATCCCAAGCAATTTAAGCTTTTTAGGTGAACACTTAGAATAATGCCCTGATCCTAACTGGTGCTTTGTGATTTGCACTTGTTGCCAATGTACTGTGTAATGCTTCCTTAATAAGCAAGGTGCAGCAATTGGTACTAATTTCAGCTTCTAAATGATTCCAAGGTTTAGCCCCATGTAAAGCCAATTGCAGCAATCTAGTATTAGCAACAAAAGTATAGATAACTGTAGCATGGTCAACATCCACGGAAAGCAGTCATATCATCGTAGTTTCACCAATTGTATATTAGAAAAATATTCTTGATCATAATTACTACTTTAACTACTTGGATCAAATAAGACCTCCAAACTGTGAGCCTGTGGGACAAATGCTGGACAAGTTGGCTCACCAGTACTTCGGGATGATTACTCCATTTTACTAACATTAGCTCAATCTTGTCTAATTATCTTAATCCAAATGTCCTTGATCTCAAATGTCCTTGATCCAGACTTGGATTAATAGTTTTATAGGTTCTAAGAGGGACCGTTGTGATCATCTAGTCTGAGACCCTGTACAGCACAGGCTGTAGAACTTCCCCAAAATAATTCCTACAGCATATGTTTTAGAAAAAAATCCAATCTTGATTTAAAAATTGTCAGTGACATAGAATCTGCCATAACCCTTAGTATATTGTTCCAGTGATTAGTTACTCTCATCATTTAAAAATGTATGCTTTATTTCCAGTCTGAATTTGTCTAGTTTCAATTTTCAGCCATTGGATCATGTTAGACCTTTCTCTGTTAGATTGAGGATCCCATTATAAAATATTTGTTCCCTATGTAGATACTTATAGACTAATCAGGTCATCTCTTGCCCTTCTCTTTGCTAAGATAAATGGTTAGAACTCTTTGAATCTGTCACTATAAGGGATGTTTTCTAATCCTTTAATCATTCTCACGGGTCTTTTCTGAACCTTCTCAAATTTATCAATATCCCTCTTGAATTATGGGCACCAGAACAGGATTCCAGCAGCAGTCATATGAATGCCAAATACAGAGGTGAAAATAACCTTTCCACTCATGTTCACTTGATAATCCACCTCCCACAAATCTCTTTTAGGATCATTGCTTCCCAGGATAGAAGCCCCTATTCTATTAGTATGGCCTACATTTTTGTTCCTAAATGTATACGTTTACATTTAACCATATTAAAACACCAAGTTTGCAAAGTGATCCGGATCACTCTGAATCAGTGACCTGTCCTTTTCATTATTTACTGCTGCCCTACTTTGTGTCATCTGCAAGCTTCATCAGTGATGACTATTTTTTTCCAGATCATTGATAAAATAATTAAATAGCATAGTGCCAAAAATCGATTCCTGCAAGACCCAAATGGAAACAGATCTAGGTGATGATGCATCTGAAGAAGTGGGGTTTTTACCCACAAAAGTTTATGCCCAAATAATCTGTTAGTCTTTAAGGTGCCACCGGACTCCTCGTTGATTTTGAGACCTATCAGTTAGCCAGTTTTCAATCCATTTAATGTTAACTTTGTTACATTCAAGTTTTTTTTAATCAAAATGTCATGAGTATCAAGTCAAAGTATATTAAGTCAACCCTATTACCATTGTCAGTCAAATTTGTAATCTCATTAAAAAAGATATTAATTTAATATGACAGGCTCTATTGTCAATAAACCCATGCTAATTTGCAGTAATTACACTACCTTCTTTTAGTGCATTATTAATCAAGTCCTGTATTTGCCACTCCATTATGTTGCCTGGGATCAGTATCAGACTGACAGGCCTGTAATTATCCAGGTCATTCCATTTACCCTTTTTAAAAATTGGCACAACATTAGCTTTCTTTCAGTCTTCTGGAACTTCCCCACTGTTCCAAGACTTACTGAAAATCAATATTAATGGTCCAATGAGTTCCTCAGCTAGCTCTTTTAAGATTCTTGGATGCAAGTTATCTGGACCTGCTGATTTTAAAATGTCTGACTATGTAGCTTCTATTTAACATTCTCCAAAGATACTAGAGGAATGGCAAGTCTGTTATCCTCACCGTATGATGAGACTGCATCATCTGTTTTTCTCCAACAGAACAGAAATATTTATTGAACACCTCTCTCTTTTCTGCATTATTAATGATAATTCTACCATTTCCATCTAGTAATGGTATAATACCATTGTCAAAATTCTTTTTGTTCCTAATATATTTAAGAAGCTTCTTATTGCCCCTAATTTTGCTGGCCATAGATTTCTCCATGTGTCCTTTGGCTTCCCTTATCAATTTTCTACAATTCCTAAATTCTGATTTATATTCCTTACTATCAACTTCTCCTTTCTTCCATTTGTATATTTTTAATTTTTTTTACAGCTGCCTCCTCTTCTCCTTCTAAACCGGGATTTAACCATCACGGCTTTCTTAGTTGTGGGATTGTGGCTTTTGGGCATCTCATAAGGTGTCCTTAAATGATTCCCAATTATCATTCAAATTTTTCTGATTAAATTCTTCCCAGCTGGCATAGCTCATCATTATTTTCAGCTTGTGAAATTAATCCTATTAAAGCGCCAAGTATATAGATTACTGGTCTGGACTTTATTCTGTTTGCACATTATAAATTTGATCATGTCACGATCACTTGTACCTAAGCTACCATTAACTTTTTTAGTTCTGTGATCAGTTCCTCTTTATGTGTTAGGGCAAGGTCTAATACAGAAGTCCCCCCTGTTTGCTGCAGCACTTTTTGAGCGAGGAAATTGTCATATACAAAGTTTAGAAATTCAAAGGATGTTATGTAGTTGCTGTGCATCAGATTCTCTATGCTCTTACACTGGCATGTAATTGGTGTGGAGAATCAATCCCTTTTTCTAAGTGGGCCAGGTGTGATGGAACTATAAGGCTGGGTTTGTTCAGCTTACACCACAGTGGATATGCCCTCATCAGCCCACCCCATCTCGGCTTTAAACCGGCTAGAGTAATGAAATAGGAAACTGCGCACGCCCAGTTGAGAGCAGGCTCAGGCAGAAGATTGATTGCCCCAAACTACCCTCTGGAACCTTTTACAGAAAAAGGAACGGAGCCACTGAAGCAATTCCATTGACATTTGCAGACGTCAACAAAAACTTGTGGTCAGGAATATCAGAAACTGCTCAGATAGATGCAAAAAATCAGCACGGGCACTTTAGCTAATCCATCGTCAGGAGATAATCAACCAATTTAACAATTGCAATTTCTTTCCCATACCCAGACCTAAATATGATTGAAATGGGATTGAGGAAACCTTACCACATCAGAAATCACTAATGTTGCTCTGCCACAACTTTCCCTATGTTTTTACATTGATGAATCCTCCATGTGTGTTCTTAACAATGAACATTTCTGGAACTGACAATAAATAACCCGCAGAGTTTGAAACCATAAAGAAAAAACTGTGTGTGCAATATACACTCCTGTATAATAAAAATACTGTGTTCGATAGTTTTGTTTTGATCAGACCAGAAATAATGTTATTTGTACTGTAGTTGTGCCCAGAGACGCCAATCAATATGGGGCCCCAGTGTGCTGAGCACTGTATAAACAAACTATAAGACAATCCTTCCCCCCCCCAAACGACTTACACCTTGTCCCTATTTAGAATTTAACAGGTAGCTATAAAACACAATGGAAGGGAGAGAATGGCGGGGGGAGGGAGAATGATGGGTTACACTAATAGGAACAAAGTTACATTTATTAGCTAAGCTTAGACGTCATAGTTTGATTTAAAATAAGTAATTGGACAGTATATATTAGAGACTTGCTAACCATCCTTTTGCCTTACCATTATCATTAGGCAGTTTATCATGGCTGTCACTGTACAGGTAGGTCATTAGAAGGGTTTTATGAAGGGTTTTATGTGCAAACTGATTGGAGAATAAAAAAAATCCTTTCCTTGGTGAAATATTTTCAGAACTACTCATTTAAAAAAGAAACACATGAAAAATTGTCAGTTTTTCTCAAGGCCAGTCCTGTCAGCATACAGTATATGCCAAATTATTGTTAGTTTGTTTACTTCCTCACTGCACTTTTTTTTTTTTTAATTAATTATTCAGAATACCAAGAAATATTCTTACATTTCTGAGTTTGGTTCTCATGCAGGTTACATCTCCAGGCAGATTGATGAGTGAAGGAAGGGGTCGTACTAAACAAAGCGGAACAACCAGTATTTCTTATTGTCATAAGATAAACAATAGATATAAATGTCGTGCGTTGTTCCAGTGTATAAATGTGGAAGATTCTGAGAGTTGTCAGTCCAACATTAATATCTTTATTCCATTATCTTCCACAAGTGCATTTTAGAAAGATATTACTAGGAGGCATTACAGTTCTGCTCAATAATTGATATAGTGTAAATTGGTTTATGCTAACTTAAAACATTCTACCTGATTTTAACTGTTTCTATAACATCAGTTACTATCCTGAGTTTTGTGGGAACATCAAAGCCCTGGTCTACACTATAGGGTTAGGTCGAATTTAGCCGTGTTAGGTCGATTTTATAATGAATGCGTCTACACAAGCAACCCCGTTCCATCGACCTAAAGGGCTCTTAAAATCGACTTCTGTACTCCCTCCCCGGCGAGGGGAGTAGCGCTAAAATTGGCCTTGCTGGGTTGAATTTGGGGTAGTGCGGACGCAAATTGACGATATTGGCCTCCGGGAGCTATCCCAGAGTGCTCCATTGTGACCGCTCTGGACAGCACTTTGAACTCCGATGCACTAGCCAGGTACACAGGAAAAGCCACGGGAACTTTTGAATTTCATTTCCTGTTTGGTCAGCGTGGCGAACTCAGCAGCACAGGTGACCATGCAGTCCCCCCAGAATCGTAGAGCATAGAATGTTTCTACGCTCCCCCTATCGTATCCATCCCTGAGGTTATCGCAGATTAGAAGGAGAAAAAAACGCACTTGTGATGCCATGTTTTCCGAGCTCATGCAGTCCTTCCACACTGATAGGGCACAGCTTAATGCATGGAGGCATTCAGTGGCAGAGGCCAGGAAAGAATTAGGTGAGCGCGAAGAGCGGAGGCAGGACGCGATGCTGAGGCTAATGGGGGAGCAAACGGACATGATGAAGCGTCTGTTGGAGCTGCAGGAAAGCCAACAAGAGCACAGACCCCCGCTGCAACCACTGTATAACCGCCTACCCTCCTCCCTATGTTCCATAGCCTCCTCACCCAGACGCTCAAGAACGCGGGGGAGGAGGCTCCGGGCACCCAGCCGCCCCACTCCAGAGGGTGGCCCAAGCAACAGAAGGCTGTCATTCAAACAGTTTGATTTTTAGTGTGGCTACAATAAGCAATGTGGCCTTGTCCTTCCCTCCTCCCCCACCCGGGCTACCTTGTCGGTTATCTCATTTTTTTTTTAATTAATAAAGAAAGAATGCATGGTTTCAAAACAATAGTTACTTTATTTCGAAGGGAGGAGGGTGGTTGGCTTACAGAGAATTAAAATCAACAAAGGGGGTGGGTTTGCATCAAGGAGAAACACACACAACTGTTACACAGAAGCCTGGCTAGTCATGAAATTGGTTTTCAAAGCCTCTCTGATGCGCAGCGTGCCTTGCTGTGCTCTTCTAATCGCCCTGGTTTCTGGCTGCTCAACATCGGATGCCAGGCAATTTGCCACAACCTCCCACTCCGCCATAAACGTCTCCCCCTTATTCTCACAGGGTATGTCTACGCTACGAAATTAGGTTGATTTTATAGAAGTTGATTTTTAGAAATCGATTTTATACAGTCGATTGCGTATGTCCACACTAAGCGCATTAAGTCGGCGGAGTGCGTCCTCGCTACCTTGGCTAGCATCGACTTACAGAGCGGTGCACTGGGTAGCTGTCCCACAGTTCCCGCAGTCTCTGCCACCCATTGGAATTCTGGGTTAAGCTCCCATTGCCTGATGGGGCAAAAACATTGTCACGGGTGGTTTTGGGTACATGTCGTCAGTCACCCCTCCCTCCGTGAAAGCAACAGCAGACAATCGTTTTGCACCAGACACCAGGGTGATTAGAAGAGCACAGCAAGGTGCGCTGCACATCAGAGAGGCTTTGAAAACCAGTTGCTGTGGTATGGCGTCTGCACAGGTAACCCAGGAAAAAAGGCAACTGACATAATGTGGACATACGCAATCGATTTCTAAAAATCGACTTCTATAAAATCGACCTAATTTCGTAGTGTAGACATACCCATAGACTATATCCTGCAAGGACATGGGATTTTAGTGAATATTTTGTATTGAGCTCTTTGCCGTTACATGGTTCAGTGTTTCTAAGTACGTTAGTAAACTGTTCCCTTGGATTCCTTCTCTCTCTGATTAATAATACATTCCCTTGCTTCTGTCTTCCTAAGTTTACTGATAAAGTAGCTGCTATATAGATTTAGATATGCCTATGGTACCTGTCACTCTTCAACTTTACTGTACACCACAGTGATGCATATGAAGAGCAAAATAATTCTGGTTTGGTGTTTGGGTATACTAGAGAGAAAGTGGAGTCAGAATGTTTCTTTTCTTCCCCCTGCCAACACACCTCTGTCAGACTAAAACAAGGTTCAGATATGATCTTGGAAACTAGCTACCATGTCTATTGGTTCTCTGTGGCCCTAAAGGAATGTGGTCAGCTAGCATGGGTGCACAGTCAGGCCCTTAACCTCCTCCCACACGTACACATGTTGTTGACAGTGGGCAGTAGGTGGGAGTGTACAATTCTTTGTTTTGGAGCAGCAGTAAGGCACTGTGCACACATCTTGCAGGCAGGAAGGGTCAAGAACCTATCACTTTTCGGCAACTCCTTTGCTCACCCATGTCACATCATACTCAAAAAGGAAGAATTTTGTCTTTTCGTAGCCCATCAAATCAGTCCAATGCGTATCTGTGGTATTTGTATCTGATGAAAGTTGAATAAATCCTATTGAGTAACAATTTGCAATTTGCTCTTACTAGTGAAAAAAGACTCTGTGCGGTTTAATTTTCACAGTGTTTCCTTTCAATAGCCCCATTTTAACAGTCATTTTCTCACATAACATTTAGGCGGCTTATTGTCTTTACAGTGATTCTGCTGCAGTTGCCACGGTTTAGGAAATCATAAGTTCTGCATTCTGTATCAAAGATGTGATGCTTTTCTGCGGCCGGCTTCGAAGGGGAAAGCACTGCTTCTTTCTGGCCGCTGGCTGCGCGTCTGCCCCTGCTCCTCCTGAGTCCTTTGGCCCATGCTCGGAGGGCCGCATTCTGAAAGGGGCTTTGGAGCTGTAGGCCTGGGTCCTGGGGCCCCCTTAGCCCAGGCCCCTGCAGCCCCTAAAACCCCTGCGTTCCAGGTGGCCCTGCCTGCGGGGGTGGGAGGAGCTTCCCCGCTCGCTTGCTCCCTCCCTCCCTCCCAGAAAGTCCTAAGCGCCACCAAACAGCTGTTTGGTGGCGGGAGAAGCACTGGGAGGAAGGGAGGGGGAGGAGGCGGAGAAGAGGATCTTGTGCAATGCTCCCTTGTAAAGTCAGCCAATCGAAATTATAAGGGAGCATTGCACAACTTTAAACAAATATGTTCCCTAATGGAGCAGCGACATAACTTCGAAACAACGTTAAGCGGGAGGACGTTAAGTGAGGAGTTACTGTATTTGTGAACAACAAAAGGAGAGGATAAAGTAGTACCAAGCAGATAAGATGACAAGAAATGTAATTGCTTCTCAGGGGTTACAGGAAGATTATATACAATTTGCTGTAAAGTTTGTCTTTATAAAATATGCCAATAAATTTTAAAATGTAAATGTGTGCACAACAACTGATTTTACCAAATAAACTGTGATTAATGACTGTGGGTGAAATCTTGGTTCTATTAAAGTCAATGGGAGTTTTGGCACTGACTTCACTGGGGCCGAATTTCCTCTCATGTACCTAAGATCAAAATAGAACTTAAACTAAAAAGGAATCCTACAGAAAGTGGAAACACAGACAAATTGCTAAGGAGTTCAAAAGAATAGCATGAGCATATGGGGGTGGAATCAGAAAGGCTAAACCACAAAATGAGTTGTACCTTGCAAGGGATTTAAAAGACAAGAAGTAGAAGTTTTATAAATACTTTAGGAGCAAGAGAAAGATGAAGAAAAGTGTAGGTCCTTTACCTTGTAGGGAAGGAGAGCTAATAACTGATGACATCAAAAATGCCTATTTTGCTTCAGTCTTCACTAGAAAAGTTAATGGTGACCACATACTCAATACAATTAATATTAACAACAAGGAAGGAATGCAAGCCAAAATAGGGAAAGAACAGATTAAAGACTATTTAGATAAATTAGATGTAATCAAGTTGGCGGGGCCTGATGAAATTCACCCTATGATACTTAAGGAACTAGCTTAAGCAATCTCAGAACCATTAGCGATTATCTTCAAGAACTCTGGGTGATGTCCCAGAGAACTGGAGAAGGGCAAGCATAGTACCTATCTTTAAAAAGGAAAACAAAGGACCCTGGGGATTATAGACCAGTCAGTCTAACTTTGATACCTGGAAGGATATTGGAACAAATGATTAAACAATCAGTTCGTAAGCACCTGGAGTATATATAGCAGGGCTATAAGGAATAGCCAGCATGGATTTGTCAAGAACAAATGTCAAACCAACTTAATTTCCTTCTTTGACAGAGTTACTTGCCTAGTGGATGGGGGGATGCAATAGATGTGATATATGTTGGTTTTTAGTAAGGCTTTTGACACAGTTCTACATAATGTTCTCATAAGCAAACTGGAGAAATGTGGCCTAGATGAAATTACCATAAGGTGGGTGCACAACTAGTTGAAAGACCATACTAAAAGAGTAGTTATCAATGGTCCGCTGTCAAACTGAGTATGTATTTAGGGGGATTTGCTCAGGGGTTAGTCCTGGATCTGGTACTATGCAATATTTTCATTAATGACTTGGATAATGGAGTGGAGAGCATGCTTACAAAATTTACAGATGACATCATTATTAAGAACACACTTTGGAGGACAGGATTAGAATTCAAAATGACCTTGACAAATTAGAGACTTGGTCTGAAATCAAGAAGATAAAATTCAATAAAGACAAGTGCAAAGTACTTCACTAAGGAAGGAAAAAATCAAATGCACACCTCCAAGATGGGGAATAACTCGCTAGATGGTAGTACTGCTGAGAAGTATCTGGAGGTTATAGTGGATCACAAACTGAATATGAGTCAACAGTGTGATGCATTTGCAAAAAAGGCTAATATCATTATGGTGTATATTAAAAGGAGTGTTGTATGTAAGACATGGGAGGTGATTGTCCTTGTGTACTAGGCACTGGTGAGGCCTCATTTGGAATACTATGTCCAGTTCTGGGCACCACACTTTAAGAAAGATTTAGACAAATGAGAGAGTCCAGAGGAGAAAAACAAAAATGATAAAAGGTTTAGAAACCCTGACCTATGAGGAAATGTGAAAAAAAAACTGGACATATTTAGTCTAGGTTTATTTGGTTCTGCTTTGGTGCATGGAACTGGACTTGATGACTTCTTGAGGTCCTTTCCAGCCTTGTATGATTAGCTCTCCTTCTTCATTAGGTTGAAGACCTACATCTTTTCCTTCATTTTTACCTTGCACCTTATTTATTTAAAGAACCTCTTCTTATTACCTTGTTAGGAGTAACTTATTTTGTTCCTTAGCCTTTCTGATTTTGTTCTTGCATGCTTGTGCTGTTATTTTGTACATCTCCCTAGGAATCTGTCCATATTTCCACTTTTTGTGGGATTCATTTTTCATTTTCAGGTCATTTAAAGAACTCTTTATGTAGTCATATTGGCCCCTTACTGTTCTATCTTTCCTTTGCCTTGGGATAGTTTATAGTTGTGACTCTAATATTGTCTTATTGAGAAACTGCCAGATCTCCTGATTATTGATTATTGTTAAGGAAGCCATTTAATAATATACTGGATCCAAGTAAATACCTAGGATTTTTTTTTTCCGGTATGTTTGTGGGGGGTGAGAGTGGTTTAACGCTCCTGCCCCATTAAACATTATTAAAGTTGCAACCATCCAATTAAAAACCATTCTCCCAACAGATGTTTTGGCTGAGTAACAGGTGCAGAATATTTCCTTATAGTCACCTGTGCCACTATTATAAATAGAATTTGCACTGTTAAGAACACTTATGTTGAGCATTGTAGAACCAGGTATAACGTTAGTGGTTATATGGAATTGCAGATGCTTGTCTAGTAAAGTGTGAACATTTGGAAATGTATCTTTTTGCCCATTTAATGGCAGACTACAAGTGCACAGGTCAGCTTTTTTCAGTTAATTGGTAAAGTACATTTGTGTACACTCTTGCAGTAGGTCAGGTACAGAAAGCAAAAACATATATAAGATCTATTCTAGTCATACTTTCCAAGTACCTTGTAAGGGACCTAAAGTAATCCTTTTAAATTAGAAAATGGGGGGAGGTGAAGGTGTTGGGGCTTATGGCTCCCAGTCACAATCACACACATACAATTTTATATGGAAAATATAAAGTTGATTCCTAACTGGAATATTCTAGATGGTAGTTGTCAGAAGAAGAAACTAAGAAAGCAGAACCTAGAGTGCTAAGGGAATCCATATCCAATGTATATTAAAGGGGAAAATATTCTGGTGCAAAAAACAAAACATAATTAGTTTTCCATGGAAAGCATTGTCTCTATCTGCATGGACAGTTTTTATGTGGGGAAAAAATGGACAGAAATCAGAACTGGGAACAAAAACTAGCACGAGTGCTGACTCATTTTGTGACCCTAAGGGTACGTCTATACTTACCTCCGGGTCCGGCGGTAAGCAATCGATCTTCTGGGTTCGATTTATCGCGTCTTGTCTAGATGCGATAAATTGATTCTGGATCAATCCCGGAAGTGCTCGCCGTCGACGCCGGTACTCCTGCGCCGCGAGAGGAGTACGCGGAGTCGACGGGGGAGCCTGCCTGCCGCGTGTGGACCCGCGGTAAGTTCGAACTAAGATAGTTCGACTTCAGCTACGTGAATAACGTAGCTGAAGTTGCATATCTTAGTTCGAAGTGGGGGGTTAGTGTGGACCAGCCCTTAGATTGTGAGGGAAATGTGTCCCACAAAGAAAACACTGCAATTGTAATAAAGAGTACCAGAGTAGTTATGTCAGATAACAGCCAGAGTGGGACAGGATGGCAGAGAATAAATGGAGAGGAGACATATTTAGACAACCTAATCCTGAACCACTGATAATGGTTTATTGTAAAAGAGGCCTGAGAATTCAGATGTTGTAGTTGGAAGAGCTCCTTTAGTGGCAAGAATTCATTAGGCCAGTGTGATGGGATGGTCAGCCCTCTTAAGGGTTGTGGTGCCTAATATTCAGCCCATCCTATCATGTGGCTTAGCCCTTTAAGGTTTTTATATATATATATATATATATATATATATATACACACACACGCGCGCGCGCGCTTGGGAGAAGATCCTGTATCTTTAAGGGCTGGGGCCAGGAGAATTGAAGAAAGGGCAGGGAATTACTCTCCTCTTCCCAAACCAATTGGGGATGAACTGAGAGAAAGGGACCAGCATAAATGCTGCCTCCTCCCTCATAGCAGGGCAGACACCAGCAGGAGAAAACTGTTTGCTGCATCCTCCTAGCTTGAGGATTAATTGAGAAAATAAGGGGCTAGCTGAGAGAAAAGCTAGGTAAGGAGTTATAACCGGCTAAATTACAACCCAGCCCAAGGAATGTCCTGTCTTTTGTAGTTTCAAAACGTCAATCTTAATATTGTTAAGTGATACATGCATTGCAACCTTCCCATTTCCCTTGTGGCTTGGTTAGTGGAATTGTATAACGTTAGGTCCATTTTACAACAATAATTTCTGTATTTCCTATGTAATATATATAACTAAATCTAATAACCGACAACATTACTTTATAGTACAGGTGCGTATAATATATTTTAAATTCAAATTTGCAAACTGAGAATTGTGTAACTAGAGAAAGAAAGGATATGCAGTGAGTTGTCTTTGCATTCATTGTTTAATACAAATAATTGATGAAAACATTTTATCTGCCACTTATGAGTCATGATGGTTCATCAATAATGAATGAGAAAAAGTGTGCAAAGCCAGTCCATTGTATGTTCTATTTTATGCATCACCAATTTTAGGGACAGATTTTAAGACCAGACATAGTGAGCATATCTATGCATGTTCAAATGTAAAAAAAAATCTTGAAGTATGCATGACTGTGCTTCAAATACTTCAGATTAGAAGATGGTATTTATTCTGTATTGATGAATTTGTCTAATTTGCATGTAGAGCAGTGCAAGTCTTTTATTCACATTAATTAATATTGACAGGAAACATGGTTTTTGACTAGTTGATGTTCAAGTGAGAGATTCAGAGATAATTTCTAAGGTACTAGTATGTCAGATTAAATAGCAGTTATTCAAATGATTGAATAGCACATTACACATCATGCAGATTGCAATTTTCATGTGTGATGCAGCCACCAAAAATTCTTCATTCAGTAATGGTGTTATACAACTGATACTTAAATATCATGGTCAAATTCTGCCTGTATCACACCCTGTTGACTGACTAACTATGAAGTGTAAAACATAAAGCATTATTATTGGATGCTGATCTTTCCATAACAACCAGTGCAGCAAATAAGAGGATAAACTGCTGAATATGTGCTCTTTAGCTACTTGTGCATCCAATGTAATGGCCTCTAATGTTTAATTTGGCTTAACTTTAATAATACAATTTTATAAATGTTGCACAGGGAAAAGATGAAAAATAGATTTCATTGTGATTGTTGAATAATGTTTCCCATTGGTAAAATTTCCAAGTTCTCTAGAGCAGTGGTTTTCAAACTTTTTTTCTGGTGACCCTCTTGAAGAAAATTGTTGATGCCTGCGAACCAACAGATTTGGGGTGTGGGAGGGGCTCAGAGCTAGGATGCAGGGTGAGGCCAGGAATTAGGGGTTCAGGGTGTGGGAGGGGGCTCTGGGCTGGAGCAGAGGGTTGGGGTGCGGGAGGGGTCAGGGCTCTGGGCTGGGGCCAGGGATGAGGGGTTTGGGGTGCAAGAAGGCGCTCTGGGTTGGGGTGGGCTCAGGGCTGGGGCAGGAATTGGGGTGCCAGCAGCAGGTCCTGCTCCTAAGAGGCCCATGGCCCCCCTGCCTAGGAGCCAGACCTGCTGCTGGCTGCTTTTGGGGCACAACGCGGTGTCAGAACAGGTAGGGACAAGCCTGCCTTAGCCGGGCAGCACCGTCGATGGGACTTTTAACCGCCCAGTCGGCGGTGCTGACCAGAGCTGCCATGACCCAGTGCCTTCCATTCCGCAACCCAGTACTAGGTTGCGACCCAGAGTTTGAAAACCACTGCTCTAGAGGATGTAGAAGAAAAGGTTATTAATACTATATAGCACTTGTCATCTGTACATTCCGAAGCATGTTAGAGACAGGGTGAAAACGAGGGTGTGAAATCCTGGCTCCATTGAATTCAGTGACAAAAATGCCATTGACATCAATGAGGCCAAGACTGAATCCATGATGTATTGGGTTTAGAAAAGGTTCTCAGTATCTTTTCCTTTTCCCTGGAACATAAAGTTGCCAATAAACAGGTTTTGGGTTGGTTTTCATTCAGATGAATAATGTGTGGTGTTTTGCTGGTTGAAAGGAACTGAGGGGACTCTGGGGTATGACATCTTATAAGAACTTGAGTCCAAACGCTCCTTCCTTTTGAAGGAGCATGCATAGTGAGTGGTGGCACTGCATTACAGAGGGTTATATTTGGTGCAGAGTGCATAGGCACACCCTAGGGTTTGAATCTGTACCTACAATCTACTAAAAGAACTACAGTTACTCATAAGTAACCTCTCTTTCTTCCTGAAACGTAAAATTGGCAAGAAACACATTTCACCTCCATACTTCCTATGAATTGTGATATAGTTATTGTTCAACATGGATTAGAAATGTCCATGAGAAAACAACAAAACGCATGCAGTTCAGCTTGTGATGTCTAATTCTATAAGTAAATAACAAGCATTAAAAACAATAGACACCGTGGAGGGAGGGAGCCTAACAAGAATAAATGAGACAAGATAAAATTTCAGGTGTGTTGAAGTTTAAAATGTGAGAAGTAACTAAGGCCTCAATCATTGGGATCCACTAGCATAGACTCCTGCACATATGCAGACTCCCACTGAAATCAACGTAACTTTGCACAGGTAGTACATTTTATGCTAGAACAGTGGTTCTCAAAGCTGGTCCGCCACTTGTTCAAGGAAAGCCCCTGGCGGGCCGGGCTGGTTTGTTTACCTGCCATGTCCACAGGTTCGGCCAATTGCCGCTCCCACTGGCCGCGGTTTGCCGCTCCCACTGGCCGCGGTTTGCCGCTCCAGGCCAATGGGGGCTGCGGGAAGGTCGGCCAGCACATCCCTCGGCCCGCGCCGCTTCCCACAGCCCCCATTGGCCTGGAGCGGCG
This sequence comes from Terrapene triunguis, assembly GCF_002925995.2. Taxonomy (NCBI): domain Eukaryota; kingdom Metazoa; phylum Chordata; order Testudines; family Emydidae; genus Terrapene; species Terrapene triunguis. Next base: position 23,603,884 of record NW_020664373.1, on the reverse strand, counting down.
AACCGCGGCCAGTGGGAGCCGCAATCGGCCGAACCTGCAGATGCGGCAGGTAAACAAACCGGCCGGGCCCACCAGGGGCTCTCCCTGAACAAGCGGCGGACCGGCTTTGAGAACTACTGCGCTAGAAGATACCAGTGCAGAATCTAGACCTAAATAAGTAAAAATCCAAATGACACATTAATTGCATTTGAAATTTCTTCAACTGCACGGAGTACTATCCCAGATGTCTGTGATACCAGGAACCTTTGAAGTTTAAAACTCTAGTTCCACTTATTGAACTAAAGGAGACTCTCCAGTTATATAATCCCAACATCTCTTACAGTTCTGGACGTTATAAAGGAGAGTCAATTTTATCCTTCAGTTGTGAATTACTACAAGCCTTGCTACTGGAAATTATTTATCCCATAGGTCATTCCTGGAGTCCTTATTCAGACATGTCTCCCATTGACTGAAGTCAGGTCACTTAAAACCTGGGATTGGTATTGCTTAGTACTGTATGTTAAATCAAAGTCAATTTGGAAAAAAGTTGATTTCAGGTCAAATCCTTCAGTCTTTACTCAGGGGAGATTTGGGGGCCCAAGAATGGCAGGATTTGGCCTCAAATTCATTCATTTTTATTCATTTTGATTTAACACTCTAAGTAGTACCTAGCCCAGGTTATAGGCTTCCTGCCAACTATCAAAACCAAATCCTTACCAATGATCGTAAACATAAAAAATCTTATACATCTACTGTATAATTTGGTATGGTTTATTACTTTTACCGTCTTCAACCCAAGTGCTCAAGTAAAAACACAAAAAAGCAGGATTTGTTATGATTGGGTAGGGGTTTCAGCAGTGTTCAACATTAATAACATTTTAAAGTTCTCTAGTGAATATAAAAACAATTTGATGTAAAATGCCTTAAAAGATTTTTCAATTTTCTTCCTTCTCCCTCAAACATAAAATTACCCAAAACACGGTTCATGTCAATACACCTCCATTTGACTAGTGAAGCACTTACATTGGTTGGTAACCAACTGAAAAGCTCATTTGATTAATGAAAGATCCAGATCATAATCTCAAATTGTGTAGTCCGCATTGTTACAAGTCATGCTTCTGTTGGTATGCTTGCAGATGCATGTAGGGTGACTAGATGTCCCGATTTTATAGGGACAGTCCAGATATTTGGGGCTTTGTCTTATATAGGGGCTTATAATCCCCCACCCCCTGTCCCGATTTTTCACACTTGCTGTCTGGTCACCCTAGATGCATGGAAGTGAATTTTTCAGGGAATGTTCTATCTTTGGTAGTTACATGGTTTCCATAGCTGTAGTATTTGAGACCTTCACTTTCTTTTAATAAATATCCTCTGATTACTGCTGTGAGGTAGGGAAGGTAAGTAGCTTTCCTGAATGTCCTGTCTTCTGTAGTTTCAAAATGTCAGTCTTAATGTTGCATTAATGTTATTTAATCCCCCTTGGAAGAAAGTCCATGGTGAATTTATAATTAAATGAATTCTTATAGGTTTGTACTAATATGAAGATTGGGCGGGGGGGTGGGGGAGAACTGGGACTAAATTTATTCGTATTAACTCAAAATTGTTATTGGGCATACGCTCTCGGGGCTGATTTGCCAATCACCAGCAATCATAATTTTTGAACTTGTAATCTGCTTTTTTATATGTGGAGTTTGATTATCTGTTTAGTTTGAAAAAGAACATGCAGATGAATTGAAGAAGGAATGTACTGTTTTAGGAGATAGAAGTAACAATAACTTAAGAACAGAATAAAATTCAGTAACTTCTACTGGTAGATTATGCCAAAATCACTTTCTTAAAACTATATTTGTCAGATTTTGTCATTTGCATTCCTATATGTATGAAATGTGAAGAGACCATTTTATTTAATATTATAAATTACAGCTCAGTTAGCATATTGCTTTTTCTCTCTTTCACTAGTTCTGAATGTAATGTACTGAATAGTACAAGTGACGTGGGAGGTGAAGATGTACTGTGTCACAAAGAGAACAACTCAAATGGCTGTAAGTATTTCTAAAATGGATGCCTTTCATTTTTCTGCAAAATTTGTTTTAACTAATGACTTTTGGAGTACATGGGGAACCAATGTGAATGAATAGAATCTTTAAAGGTTAAAATATATACAATAATAGATACTCGTATTACAGATTTATTGTCTGCAGACATTTTACATTTAGATAGACCGTGCAAGTTTAGTAATACATTTTACAGCTAAAGAATTTATTAAAAAAGAAAGAAAGCTGAGATTCTCCTTTACAGGGCTCAAAGACTGGCTCTTCTAACAAGGGGCTCCTTTGAGACCCCTCCAGCTTATCAGTGTTGGATATGAAAGAATTATTTAAAATGATTGATTGTCCATAGATTTTTCACTTTCATTCCCTAATAGTTTTGATTCAAGAGTTATGTCAAGATTTATTCATTGGGAGTTATGGTGCTGGCATAGGTAGATTCCCTCAAGAAAGTTCAGTTGCACAAAATCTGCATGGCAGTTCCTTGAAGGTTACTGGATACTTGAGCAAAATATTATTGCATTTACATATGGCCCTATGGAAAACTGAGACTTGCTATATCAGTACTACTAGTACCAGTATAATTCTGAAATACCGAGGTTGTCTTTATATCTATTGTATGTTACGCTACATTTTGGGATATGGCTTCTGTATAGTAATGTTCTCTGCATGATGTGGAAATGTTTATATTTGGTCCTTGAAAGCTATACTGAGTATATTGATAATATAGCACGGTGTTCAATTCATATAATTGGAAGGGAGGGATTACAGCAATGGTTCTTAACATTTTTCTATCCCTTACGATTTGATATTGTCTCTCTCATCTCAGATTCCCTATCCATTTAGCAATATGGTAAGGAAGAGGTAGTTGCAATCTCCTTATACCTGATTGCGACCTCCAGATTGAAAACTCATGGGTTAAAGGGTAAAGACCTTGTATTGAGTAGCTAGGTGTATCCTCTGCAGAATTTTCTGAAAATATTTGCTAATTGATGCAAAATATGTTTTGTGTGTGCATGTGTGTAATTGCTCTTCAGAAATATTTCTATGAGCCCCCAAGGTTAAGTAACTTATATCAAGGATAATTTTGCAGTATCCCGACAGGAAGAGGGCGCTATCAGAATCTGGGAAATCAGCCTAACCTTCCTCTCAGTATGATCTTTGAGAGTTCCTTCCATCACATCATTGAGCATTCCCCTTTAAAGGTGCACTGCTACCTCAGAGTCATCTAAAAAGCGGTAGCTATTAGAACTGTACAAGTGCCCTGTCAACTATTGGAGTGTTTGGTATACGTGCAAAAAAGGATTTTGGAAGTGCCGGGTCTTCATTTGCAGCACTACATTGGTTGTTGGGTCTACTTTAGCAGGGCCGTCCTTAGGCATACCCAGAATACCCGGCTGCATAGGGCACCTGAAAATTTGTGCACCACTGGGTCTTAGGGTCCACCCTTCCAGCTCTTCCTATCCTTGTTCTGACCCTTCCCGCAGGCTCCCACAGCTAGCTGCTGCAGCCTGGTGACTTTTACTCCCTGGGGGATCTAGAAACTTAAAAGTGAAAAAGCCTCCAGCCTGCCAGACCTATTAGCACAACATTGAAACTGTTAAAGAGCCATTCAAGTGGTAATGAAGTCATTTAACAGGCATTTGCCAACCCCCAGGTATATACTGTCAGTTTCTGAATTTACTGACAAACAGTTGTGCATTACTGTAATATTTACTCAGAACATATTAGTCTACAGGACCTTAGTTTAAAATTTGCTTTAAAAATATTTCATTACTGAGTTGGTGAAGATTATAAAATCACATCTCTAAAATACCTCTAAAATCAGCAGGGGTGGAGTATGGGCAGGGCCACAGGCAGAAGAGGTGGGCTGGGGAGCTAGCCACCCCAAGCAGCAGCTTCACCCACTGCCCATGACAGCAGGTTGGCTCCCACACACCCAGCGCGCACTGCAGTGTCCTTAGGCAGGGGCCGTATTCACAGAGCTGAGTGCGTCGGCGCTGCGCATTCTGCGTGAGGGAGAGGGTACGGGGGTCTCTGCGGGGAACTGTGACTCTCCACCACCGTGAGGCAGGCTGGACGTCTCGATATCCTTTGCTTCCTCGTCCATCCCCACCATCCCCGGGCTGCCATCAGGCATAGGGATACCAGTTTAATAATACTGCGTAGGGCCCCATACATCCTAAGGACGGCCCTGTATTTTAGGATAGTGAGTTTGTTTTATTTGCATTGTTGTTATAGGAAAAAAGTGATGTGTGTGTGGTTTCTGTTTGATTTTGGTTTCTTGCATCAGCCACTTTTTTCTGGAGGTCAGCTTTCAATACTGATTTGTTCCTAAATGAGCTGTCACCATGTGTATCAGTGCTATCTCTGACCCATTTGTTTTGGCTCCATTTTCACATCTGGCCTCTAATCAGTTCATCGCCCTGGAGGGTTGAGGTGGCTAAGCTTGAATGAAAATTGGACTTTACACATTCTTTATGTCCAGAATGTGTGCATCAGATCAGCATGTTAAATGTTTAAATTTTCTGGGCTACAGAGACTTTAAGGGTACTTGGCTGTGTCCGATTCACCCCTCACATCCAACATATAAGGGAATGTCTCATGGAGGAGATGATTAAGTTGAGTCTTTTGTAGTTATTGAGCTGATATGTCACCAAGTCTGAAATATGACAGATATCCAAAGCAGTCTTGTTGACATCCTAGCCTGAATTTTTAAAAATTCTTTTCAGGTAATCTTTTAAAACACTTGAACCACCTGAAGAGCACTGAATATACTATAAATATTGCCATTATGAAACAGGAATAAGGAAAACAATCAGAATGGAGCATGAATTGAGTGTTATAGACCTGATTAATGAAATCATTGCTAGCTGGGGAAAAAGCTTCATTTGTGTTAAGTTTTGAAAGACCATCTAATCAATTGTGTTATTTTTGAAAATGCAACAATTACAATACACAATGTAATGTGTAATATGTTGTAATCATAGTCTTCAACGTACTTAAAATGCTGTCCATCAAAAGCAAACATGCACATTTTAATTTCTGTGCATGCCTGAGGATTTCCCAGTTTCATATTGTCATGCAGCTAGTCTCGTTAAGGGAGCAATCATATTAGTTTAAAAGAGTATAAAGCAGTACCCTTGCCTCTTGCAGGAGTAATTTACATATCTACTGTATATCTCGGAAGATTTTATTTTTTGTGAATATAGAGTGGTAGTTTATCCAACATAGTCTTGCTCTTTCTGAGCTGTGCAGCTAAAAAGGTGTGTATGCATAGGCTTGGCAAGTATGAAAGGAATGAATTAGCATAATTTGTTTATGTAACTTTTGTATAGCATGCAGTTTTACTGTTTTTGTGATTTGAGAGCGCCTTAAATACTAGTTCCTAGGGTATGCTATTATAGCTGGCTATGTTTTTATATTGGAACAGCTACTTTAGCCTTTCCCAGCTTTGTTACTGTGTATAACCAACCCTTAAATCATGTTTTGGCAGTTAATCGATTCAATCACCTACAAGAGTTCTTCAGTCCAGTGTGCACATTGTACTTAGAAGGGAGAAGTTCTGCAAACCTGGATCTTTACTTTCTTCCTTTTAATCTGGAAAAGCGCTATTGCACCATCATTCTGGTCAATGACCTGGTAAGAATAGAAAGTGTGTTCTGTCAATGTCCTTATATCTTAACGTTGTTAATGATATATACAACAGTTATGACAAAATTTGTAAAACTTTGCACCTAAGCTGTGCCTGCCAAGGGCATGCCTCAGTTTGTTTGTGCAAAATGGGTAACGTGTACAAAATTGGGAGTTGTGCATATGCTGTTGTGGGTAATAATTACAAGTTATATTCATGAATATATGTTTGCTTGTGTACATAATATTTTGTGGCTGCAGTTTAGGGATTGAGATTTGAATATTTAGCTATTTATTTTGGCGTTAATGGTAGAAATAAAATGCTAATATACTGAAAAAAATTCTGAGTGGAGTGGAAAGCTGTGGGAGTTGGACATTGACAGGACATACCTCATTTCATCTGTAGGTCACTGGTTTAAGTTTGTTAGATGAGTAGCGACACAAAGTTTATCACCAGCTGATGTCTGTTTGATTTATGATAAGTAGGGTGACCAGATGTCCCGTTTTTAAGGGACAGTCCCGTATTTAAGCCCTCATGCAGGTGTCCCAACTTTTTCTTAAAAACGGGCAAATTGTCCCATATTTTCTGTCTACCCCCATCAGTACTGGTGGCCGGATCCCTGCTCGCCAGCCGCCCGCCCACCAGTGGTGAGTAGGGGGTCCAGTGGCCGATCATGGGGATGATTGTGCAAGGCTAGTGGCAGGGCAAAGCTGCAGCATGCAGAGCCAGCCGCTCCCCCTGCTGGTCCGTCAGCGCAGCCCCTGCTGTGTGCTGGCTCTCGGCCAGCAGGGCCCCGGCCCCCCGTTCAGTTTCCAGACAGTACTTGCTGCACGCTGTGAGCTTCGGTGGCTGGTGAGTGCGGGCAGGTGCCGGGCAGCAGCCAGCTATGTGTCGCCTCTGCTGCCCGCCCATCAGCCCTTTACGTGCTTCCCCTCTCGCTGTCCAATCCCTGCTTTGCCCCTTCACCCTCTCCAGCCCCGCTGCTCTTCCATAATCCCCCTCCCCCCCCGGCAGGGTGCGTCCTGCTCCCAGTGTTGTGCGGAGAACAGCCTAGCCGGCAGACTCCTTCCTTTCCCCGCTGCCTGTGGCTGGGCCGGCGCCCCTTGAAAGCCCAAGACCCTCCAGCCCGGGCTGCTGGCCAGGAGCCAAGCCCTGCATGTGCCAAAGTCGCACACAGCACTGGCACGGGGAGCCTCTCTGCCCCTCAGCTAAACTCTGGAGTGGGTGGGGGGGAGTGATTTCCTTCCTGTTCCTGCCTCAAACCTGCAGGCTCAAAGCGGCCCCCAGGACAGGGGCTTAGCACCTGCTTTGCCTCCCTCTCTGGCCAGGATCTCAGGCAGCTGAAGCCCTGCAGTCAGGTTCCCTGGGCCCTGGTGCACAATGCATTCTTAGGGCTTAACCCCTTCCTGCCTGTGCTGTAGCCATAGGTGACTGGCTTATGTTGGTGGCCACCAGCAGCCTGGAGGCGTTAGCTGCCTTTCTACACTGTGCGGGCAGGAATGGACAAGCTGCTTCCAGCCACAGGGGAGTGGGGCGGGGGGAAGAGATGAGCTCTGCAAAGACAGGAGCCAGGTCATCCCTCCCCACCCCCTTCCTTCCCTGTGGCTGGAAGCAGCTCTCATCCCTTCCCTCCCACACAGCGCCGAAAGGCTGCTGCTGGGCACGTTCTGGTGTGAACCCTGGCAGGAAGATGGAGTGCCAGGTACCAAGAGAGGGGGTCTGTCCTGGGGCTCTATCCAGGCATGGAGGGCAGAGAGCACTGGGCAGGGAGGGTTGGGTAGGTCAGTCACCCCCTCTGTGTAGGAGAGGTGTACGGGGGTGTGTGTGTGTGTGTGTGTGTGTTGCCTCTCCCCATGTGAACCCTAAAGCCTAAAAGATATGAAGGTAAATAAAAAGAATCCAACTACACAGTATTTCTTTTTAACAGGGGCTCAGTCAACTTGATGTTAATTTGAATATTTGTATTGCATAGTTCTGAGTGCTGTCGAACTCACTTGAATAAGAGTAATTTTATCATGTGTCCCATATTCAGCATAGGGAAATATAGTCACCCAACAGAAGGTTGATTTTCTTTTTTAATAGTCCGGGTTCTGTAGTTTCCGCATCTGAGTGTTGCTTTTTAAAGACTTCTGAAAGCATGCTCCAAACCTCGTCCCTCTCAGATTTTGGAAGGCACTTCAGATTCTTAAACTTTGGGTCGAGTGCTGTAGCAATCTTTAGAAATCTCACATTGGTACCTTCTTTGCGTTTTGTCAAATCTACGGTGAAAGTGTTCTTAAAATAAACATGTGCTGGGTCATCATCTGAGACTGCTATAATATGAAATATATGGCAGAATGTGGGTAAAACAGAGAAGGAGACATACTATTCTCCCCCATAGAGTTCAGTCACAATTTAATTAACGCATTATTTTTTTAAAGAGCGTCATCAGCATGGAAGCATGTCCTCTCGAATGGTAGCCAAAGCATGAAGGGGCATACAAATGTTTGGCACGTAAATACCTTGCAATGCTGGCTACAAAAGTGCCGTGCGAATGCCTGTTCTCACTTTCAGTTGACGTTGTAAATAAGAAGCTGGCAGCATTATCTCCCGTAAATATAAACAAACTTATTTGTCTTAGCAATTGGCTGAATAAGAAGTAGGACTGAGTGGACTTGTAGGCTCTAAAGTTTTACATTGTTTTGTTTTTGAGTGCAGTTATGTAACAAAAAAAAATCTACATTTGTAAGTTCCACTTTCATGATAAAGAGATTGGACTACAATACTTGTATGAGGTGAATTGAAAAATACTCATAATTTTTACTGTGCAAGTATTTGTAATAAAATAATAATATAAAGTGAGCACTGTACACTTTGTATTCTGTGTTGTAATTTAAATCAATATATTTGAAAATGTAGAAAAACATCCAAAAATAGTTAATAAATTTCAATTGGTAATCTATTGTTTAACAATGTGATTAAAACTGCGATTAATCGTGATTAATTAATTGGATGAATAAACTGCGATTAATCAATAGCCCTACTTATTATTTAAAACATTAACAATCAGTACTATTGACACTGCTTGGCAGCCTTACCAGATAAGTCAAATTTTGAATGACCATGGAAACTAAATTAGTCTCCTCCCCTGTAGGGGGCATTCCTTTACATTAAGTGTGTGAGACATTGGTGGGGTAGTAGATGGAAGCTTAACTGTCCTGAAACTCTATGTTGAACATGTACTGTTACCCCGTCACACTGTCTGGAGTGGCTCATGACCCAGAGTGCCAACCTCAGGGCAGACTGTCAAAAGCAGGGCAGGAACTCTAAACTGGTTGTATGTTCTGTAACTATATTTCACCAACCCAGTAACAGGTGTGAACTCCTAAATCACTATAGCAGTCTTACCGTGGAGTCACAGACAGTCCCCTTGGGCATTGCAGTCTGTCTTGCCACCCAGGCAGGCTGAACTATGAAATAGATGGTCACTTTACATCAAAAATCACAACAATGTTCAGGTTTTTCTCAGTCCCAAAGTGTAGGAATGTGTTGCTCCCGAATCGTCTGCCCACGAGAACGGCAAACTGTTCCCTTGGCAACGAGGCAGGAGTGACCTTGTCCCAGTGTCTGTATTTGGGAAACTTATTGGCAACCTGACATCACCCTTGCAGCTGGTGTTCACGTGCACAAGAGATGGGTTTGCTATTTTATGTAATTGTACACGGCATGTTTTCTTCATGCATAAGAATGTAACCACTAAGAAGAGTGGTAAACAAAGTAAGGAGAAGAATAAAACCCGCAGGAAAAGTTTTCCTGGGAGGCTTTTGCTTGAGGCTTTTGAAGCTCTCTAGCTACCAGAAAC
>NW_020664373.1:23581864-23594372 GCF_002925995.2 Terrapene triunguis | reverse complement strand
GCTCTCTAGCTACCAGAAACCTGGTGTTCTATTTCCTTTCCTGTGTCGTCGCCACACCAAAGGATCTATCACTTACCCCATGTCAGTTGTACTCAGATCTCAAACCAAAGACAAGACCTATAGCCAGTTCTGAAATAAAGTAACTAAACATTTATTAACTAAGAAAAGAAATGAGAGAGACATTTACAAAGTTAAAACAGCAAACATACACACAAAAATGAATTGCAGTCTTAGATTTAAAATGGTAATATACACTTCTATAATAAGCAGCTCTATATGTCCTTTAGGGCTGACCCATGCCAAGCAGCATGAGGATCTCTTGCTTATGTTTAGGAATCTTTGCCCCTCAGAGTCCAGATAGCATAAAGAGACCAAGTTTCTCCTTGTCAGGGATTTTTTATCCCCCTTCACCCCAGAATAAAAGCTGATGGGATGAGTTCATAAGCAGGCCTCTCCTTCCTGGAGGCATCGAGGAATGCAATCAACAAGGTCTCTGTACTTTGGTGCTACACAATGCCTCATTTGCCTTCAATGGGCCATCTTGTTTGAAGGATGAGCACTTTACCTTAATTATTGCTGCTTTTCCTGTTTGGTGAGTTACACAATTAGAGGTTTACAATGCAACACTCAGTATAACTTTATACCATGGCATGCAGATATTAGAAGTAGATTAATACATGCAGCATCCTACAAGCATTCCTTTAAGTCTAAATACTAAACACATTCTTATGGCACTAAGGTCTATTTTAACTATGCTAGCCCACAGGTAAGCCAGACTGGTTTCCAGCTATGGATTTGTCGGTGTTCAGTGAGGCCCTGGGCCTTTGGCATGAGCTGGCACCTGGTCTGCCAGTGTCACGACTCCCATCATCAGATAACAGATTCTTGACCTTATGTTTCTGTCCAACATTTGCTCAGTCATCCTTCTAACATACATATCTAAGATTGTTGAATGGGTGGTTTATAAAAGCTGCTTTTACGTCCTCTGCTGTTACTTTCTCTTGATTTGCCTAATCTGTTTTTTGCCTTCAGCACTTTACTGTTTTCACCAAAATACCCAACAAATTCTTAATGGACAACTTTCATGGCTTTTACTCTGTGTTACAGCTTCCTTGATCTCCCTGCAGCTTTTAATGTCATTGGTCACTTCCTTCTCCTTGATGCCATGTCCTCTCTTGGGATTTGTGGTCAGTCTTGTCCTCTGTTTTTCCTCCTACCTTCCAACCACTTTTTCAGCATCTTCTTTGCTGAATTTCCCTCCCTGTCTGTCAGTGTCCCTCTGCACTACATCTTCGTTTCTTCCCTCTTCTCTCTTCACACCCTATATCCCTGGATGATTTCAATTGCTCACATAGATTCAGCATCCAGCTCTGTGCTCATGACACTCACAAATCTCTCCACATTTGACCTGGCTCCCTCAGTCCAGTCATGCATACCTAATAGTTTATCCAGCACAGCCTTTTGAACTATGACTAGCTCAAACTCACCATTGCTGAAACCAAGGTACTTTTCATCCCAAATCTTCTCCACTTCCACCTTACTCCATTGCTGTAAATAACACCACCATCCTCCCCATTACTCGAGCTGTACCGTGAAGATCATTTTTAATGTCTGTCCCTTCTCCCCACATACCCAGACTGTTCACAACCCTTGTCACTTTTTTCTCTACATGTGGAAAATCCAAACATTTCTGTTCTAATAGCTAACAGTCTTGTCCACCAGCTGGTCATTTCTCATTTTTATTACTTTTCCTTTTCTCTGGCCTTCTGCCCCCCCCCCTTTATTTCCCTTCAATCCATCCAAAATGCAGCTGCTAAAATTGTCTCCATCCTCCCTTCTAATATCTACCGAACATCAATGAGTATCCATAATTCCTCACCTAGTGTTAATACATACTTTTCACAATGCTATTAATCACCAGTGTGTCTTTAGCTTTCAGAAAAGACATCACTCTGTACACTCTTATAATACAGTAATGTATACAATCAGTTGATTCAATTGCTTATCACTCCAGGTTTAGATCCCTTGTCTTTATAGACCAGTAAACCTTTGAAATGCTTTACACCTCAAAGCAAAGATTATTTAAACTGTGAGGAGACTCCACATGGAGTCTGGTGGTGAAGGAAGCTGCATGCTCTTTCTTCCCCCACTTGTGTTTGCTGAAATGCAAATTGTTTTGTTTCTTGCCATTGCCTCCCCCTGCTGTCTTGATAGTCCTGTTTCTACTTGTATGTAAATATGCAGCTTTATTGTCTTTGCCTGAATACTGGGCTGGTCAGAGAATCAAATAAACAAATCTATCTTAGACAAAGGAAAGTGTAACAACTCCCCCAACCTACCTGGTTTACACACTCTTTGTCATAATTCCAGCATATATTCATAACTCTTAATACACATTACATACATACATCACACTAGAATATTAATGATCAATGAGTTATTGGTTTTCAAATGATACGTCAAAAGGCATATTTTGCACAGAGATCATTACAGCAGCTCGTAGGGTGTGAACACGGATGCTTATTGACACAGGCTTGCAATATTATAATTGTGTCATTTCATCATTAATAAACCATGATCTTTACATCACTTCTCTTTAAATTAAGTCTCTTCATTTAGGTGATGTATACCTAGGTATACAATGTGAACTCTGCTGCACCTAGTCTTACTCAGTCACCTCATTCAGGGCCACTCTATTACTTACCTTATACTGATCTCCATAACAGGCATCAGTTATTACAGTGGTGACTATTCTCTAGAGCAAGAATTCTCACCAAAGTCTGCCTGCAGTTGCCGTCTATCATCACATCTTTGATCCTTTCATGTTGAACAAGACCCAGTAGCAAGAGTCTAGCTTGTTTCAGAATCAGTCTTTCCTCTCGTATGCTACCTCAACCATTGGACCCGCTAGGCATGCTGCTTTTTAAACTGTGAAAATACCTCTTTGTTTAGCTCTCTATTGGCACTGTAGTGGTCTTTTGAAATGACAATGAAAGTTTAACTTACTTATAACAACACTTTTTAAAAACTTAAATGATTAATTTTTAATATTCCTCTTGCTATTTAGAAGAAAAATTGAGGCTCTACATGTCCTTCAGATATTAATGTAGATTTTTTTTTCACATGAGGCGTTGTGTGGAAAAAAAATGTATTGCCTGACACAGTGAATTAATGAGGCGGCCTTTAGTACTAGATCTTCATTTCTGGGGGTTGGTTCACATGCCAACTCTTTATTTAAGTGACTAATAATCATTATAAAGTTATAGTTGTAAAAGTGTAGTGATTAGAAAGTCCAGGCCTTCTCTGCCTAAATATCTTGTGGAGGGAGAAGGTTCATTATCTTTTCCCCTTCCTGTGCAATTTAAAGACTTCTTTCATGTAGAGCTTTAAATTTTCTTAGAAATCATCAACTGGTATTTCCAAAAGGTTGTGAACAGAATTAGATTGTTCTGATGAAACACAGAACATTTGCTTTAACTGTACTCCCTTTAGAGTTCTTGCAGGGGTCCCCACTGTAGGTGGTGTGCTCACTTCAGGTGTGCAGGCTCAGAATTTAGGAATAGTAATCTTCACTGGGGCTGTGTGCATACCCTGCCTACATCTTGTGTCTCCTGGACAAGCATATATGAAGGGCTCAGTCTCAACTGCCACTCATTTCCTTCTAGCTGCCACAGGAAATGAATAGGAACTCAGTGATATCCATTCTTTCCTCCATCAATCACCTTCCATCTACTCTTTTTTCTTTTAGAAGATGTAGCACTTAAAGACACAGCTGGTTGTGCTACCAAATGTACCATTATAAACCCATGTTCCCAGTTGCTTTATAACTGTCAAATTTCAACCATTTGGGTTGAAGTTTTCATGCTTTCTCTCTACCTTGTGCTATTTTTTTGGAAGCTAGAGAGAAACAGTTTTTTCAGAATTATTTTTTCCCAACCATTTTTTTTAAAGAACTTTAGCATCTCCGTGCTTTGGAGCAAGGATTTGAGATTTGATGAGGGGGATTAAATATGCCAAATCTATATGCATGACCAGGCTGACTGTGATCTCTAGATCACATTCCTGTCCAGAGTCAGGAAAAGACATCAGTATTCTTGATTTCCAGCATTCCTCTACTGTCTACCAAATAGCTGTCAATATTGTTCCACAGGATGTAATTTTTCTTAAAAATCTTGGAAATTTTCATACAAAAACTTAAAAAAATAATATTAAGGCTGCAAAATTAAGCACTCAGAAATTTAGGTTATTCACTAAACCTCCCAAAACACCATAAAAAAGATTCCTCCTGACCATTCTGCAACATCAGGAAAAGCCTGAGCAAAAAGAAAATTGGCCTTACAGCCTGTGGAAATCAACACTTTCAGATCTTGTCAAACCAAGTTTTGAATTGAAAGAGCTTCTTTTTACACATAAGTATGTTGGTATAATTAATGACACAGGAAAAATGATAATAGAATGGAGCGTTAGCAACTGGTACTTTTATAAAACTAGTTGTGTATGCCAAGAGCTTTTACAGGGACCGTATGGAGCCATAACATTGTCTTGAAAGGGAATAATTTCTGTTTAAATTGGTTCCCCAAGGTGGTAATTAGTTTGTGGGTGGTACACAAGTTTTGCCATGGGTTTTACTCCCCTCAAGAAAGAAGTGTTTGGGCTCTTAAACCAAGGAAAGGGAGATAAATGCCATGGAATTTGAACAATTCTCTTTTTACTAAGTTAGAAAACTTATAGAACACTATGTTTTTAGCTCTAGAGTGAAAAAAATTTCCTACAAAGCGGTGAGGAAAGGTAAAATGAAAAACAGACTTATTTTAGGTCACTTAGCCAATTATGCAGGGAGCATTGGCAGCGGGAGGATGGACCAATTGACCTAAATAAGTCTTCTTCTTTTTTTTTTTTTTTTTTCATTGCTGCCTGCCAAGAGTAAACAACCAACCTGAACTATACCATTCCTAAGCAGATTCACACTGATTTTGCTTGTATAAATCTTCGTGGAGGCCTGTAGTGGCAAATAATTTGTTAGTGGTTGACAATGGCCATATGAGATGAGTACATACTCCTTTTGCTGGCATGCGCGGCCACTAAAGGCCAGGGGAGTCCAAAGAAGTGGGTGGTGTTAGCTTAAGGAGGTGGGGGAGTAAGGGGAAGTCACTAAAGCAGTAGGAATGTGTTTATAGATTCCTACTGTATGGAACTTTGGTGGGAGTAAGCTACCCCCAAAGCAGAAATCCTGAGGGTAACATTGCCTGCTCTCTGCTGATGTGAATTCTCCTCAGCAACATGGAACTTATTGTTGCTTGGAGGTGTAATTTACACCACCTTGAAGCATTCTTTTTGTTTTTTTGGTATCTAGTCCCTACAGTCTAGGCTACTGTACACAAGTCGTTTAACATGCATTTTTATTGTATTTGTTCTTTGCTTATTATGCCTTCTCAACAGTTTGAAATACCATTTGTTCATCAGTGGATATGTCCTTTCCATTTTGGTAAAAACTTATTGCCCCTTTGTTTTCCCCTAGATAACATTTCTGTTTACTTCCTTGTTTGTGCAGTGTTGTCATCAGTGATTTTGGCATAACTCTAGAAATCAGATTAGTTACTTAACTTAACTCCCTCAATTAGTGACCGTTTGAATTTAAAAGAAAGTAAGTGGAAAATGTTCAGTAACATTAAAGGACAGTCAGAACATGTCACTAGCCCACTTTCACCCCCACTCATTTTTCACTAGAGAACTATGAATTGGTTAACAAAATGTTACTGGTTCAAAAAATTTTTTTTAACCAAATAGCTGAGCTGCTTTAAACTTTACAAAACTTCAAAATATTAAAAATTATGTAGTTTGAAATAATTTAAACGGTTTCATCCTTTAAATGTGAACTATGCAGGCTGTTACTCTATTTGTTTAAAACAACTGATTATAGAGGTTTTAAAAATGGCTACTCCATATGATCAGTATATACTTTTTTGTCTATCTCATTTGTGGCTCATGGTATCCTAGCTCAGGCATTTAACTGTAGTGGGAAGAGTTAAAAAGAACTGAACTATTGTTATGAATTGCCCATCTCCCAGAGCAATGCAGTCAAATTTCAGAGAGACCAGGTAGTTTTAACAATTTATTGAAAATTACAAGAGGATCTAAATATGTGATCCTAGGCTAGAATTACAGCAAGTAAGTAAAATCTCACTACTTGCTGGGTGATGCAGAGAGATATTCTGGCTGCAGCCAGATGAACCTTTTCCTCTGTCTAGAATCTATCACCACTCCACCACCAGAGAAGCTGTTAACACACACACATAGGCGAACTGCAGGCCAAATCCAGACCACCAGACACTTTTGAATGGACCCTGAAATCTTTTTATTTACTTATTATCATCATTATTATTGTTATTTTTTATTATTTTCTCTTGAGTCTGGACCTGGACCTTGACAAAAAATAGATACCTCTGCTCTAGGCTATGCATGTACCGAGACATGCTCACCATGGCTCCCCTTACTGTTGGAAAACGCGAAACACATACTAAAAAGATAAACACTAAAAACAAGAAGCGTAAAGGTGCCTCACCAGGGAACTCAGAAGCGTCTAAGGGTGCGGTCTGTATGGGGGCTCTCCAGTCCCCTAACACCATAAAAACTTTGATTCTGAAATTATTTGATTTTGCAAGTTTAATTTTCACCCTTACAGTTACTTATAGGGTTTTTTAGGTAATATGTTCATTTTCTTCTTTAAAAAAGCAGTTTTTAAAAAAAGGCTCTTCAAAATATATGAACCACTTATATAAGTCATTCTTCTGTATTACTAGAATAGTTTTTCTTTTTGTTTGTTTTAATGGTTTATAATTTGTTCTGCATGAATTGCTCTCTGAATTGAAATGCATATGCTCCTGTGTTTCAGGTTGGAGAATTTGTTTACCTGGTAGAGGGAACATGTGGCATACCTTTGCCTTCAGGCTTGCTTCCGATGGATAGTCCAAATGTTCTGCGCATTAGCAGTACTTTAAAAGGTAGAGTAAATGAAAGGAGGAAAAAATGATTTGGGAAAACATCATCCTTTATAATGCATTGAGCTCTCTGGCACTTAGGGGAAGGAAAATAAATACAGTACGAAAGATGAGCCATTTTACAATGGAACGAGCCTTAAAAAGACATTGCAAAACAAACATAATCTAAAATTATTCCTTTAGTCATATGGTTTAGATTTTTTTTTTTTTGCTTCCCAGACCTTTTTCAAATTAGAGACGGCTTGCAAGCCCCTCCTAACCTGGTATGTCTCTGCAAGTAAACTAGAATAAATTTTCAGCTTGGCCATATCAATATTTTTCTATGGCTACTTTCCAAGATGCCTCAATCTTGTAGTACTGCAGCAGTAGTTTGACACTACTTGAACCAGTACAAGCATCTCTTGATTGTCTTTGAACTTTCCTAGATATGAAATATTGGTGCTTTGTATACACATTTATGATGTCCTGATGTGTAATCTGCAACCTGTATTTCTTGGAGCACAATGAACTACCGTAGAGCCAAAATGTCTCAGCATGTCTCAGAAATATCTCAATCAAAGAAATATGTAAGGCTCCTACTTTGAGTTCCTTATGGCTTCTCTACATGGTGTATTGTTGTGTATCAGCTGCAGTGCAAATTCTAGTGTGCGCCAATGGGTCTCTCACTAACTGGCCTGTGAGGACCCTGTTGGTATGCACTAAAAGTTCCCTAGGGCATGTTAACATAGTCAAACAATACTATGTCAGCTAGCACTAGGGAACTTTAGTGAGCACCAGCAGGGTCTTCATGGACAGTTAGTTTAATGACATGCTGGTGTACACTGGAATTTACACTTCAGCTGTTGCGCACTCGTACACCGTCTAGACAAGTCCTTACCTACATTTATACAGCATTACTTCCTTGATATTTCATTACACCCTTAATTTAGCTTCTGGATCTAAAGGTGACTTCTGGAGAGCAATCCTGCAACTTTGTTCAATTAGTATTGTCCAAATCCACCTCCTTCAGGAGTTGTTTCTGCTTGTTAAGGGGCTGGGAATCTATGGTGGCAATAGTCAGAAAGGGAAAGGTATTTACCTAGAATCTGTAATTCTTTAAGTAATTGTCTCTATAGCTCTTCGTTCACTGAATATAGATCCACACAGCAAATTATCTGAAGCAATGACAGTTATTTGGGAAGTGACCTTTCTTTCATGGGTTGTGATTCAGACACACTCTTGTATGGCCATTTAATGAGGTCTGAACAGCTCAGTCAGTACGGGACTATTTCTCATGTGGATAATGTGCCTCCAAGAGACTCTGGGAGACAGGACACCTTTAAATGCAATACAATCAAAGAGAAATATAGCATTTATTACATCAGTTTAGGAAAGATGAAATGTAACCATCTGTATTTAACCATCTCTAAACCATTGTTTTGAGCCCATCTCTCTTTAAAATACATAGTTTTTTAAACCTACTCAATTTTTTGTGAGGAAAAATCAGCAGTTTGGGCTGTAAACTCCTGAGATGATGCCCTCTAATTATAGTGAGGAGTATATTTCTCTGCTGCTTTTAGAAGTGTGTTAATCATCACCCGCTCCTTGTTCTACAATGCATACAGCCGTAGGTAATTCAAGACCTCTTCACACTCTATGAACTTGATGGTTTACATGAGCTATGAAGAGACCTTCTTTCCTTTGGGCAAGTTATCTAAAGAATTTGCTCTTTCACTCACTATCTCTAAATAATGCCAGTCAGATTCGTTACTATATAAAAATTGAAACCAAAGGGGAAAAATAAGGGGAAAGTCATGTCAGACGCTACAGTGTCAATGATTGTGTTCCTATTAGGTACCTTTTAAAAGATTTAGCACTTTGTAGCCCCTCAAACTGAACCATCTGTAGCCAGGGAGTGCTGAGTTTCAGAATGATGTTGTCATTATGATAGCAGTAAAGTACAACATTTATAGTGAGCTCTAGGCTTTTACTGGTATTTTCTACCCAGTGCCAGTTCCTGCCATGTTAATAACTTGAGTTATTCAATTCAGAATGATGCATTTGAAGAGTTTATGCCTCAGCCATTTTAAACCACATCAGGCTGAAACTTGAAGTACAGATTCACAGGTGGCATGCAAATGCTAAAACACTTTAAGCTGTGCACTCTAATGTGTGACTCTGTGATATGCATTTCTGTGAGACTACAAGACTTTCCTCCATTCTTCTTCTCAGACGCTCAATTCCTCCTGTTGCTTGTCTCTTTCATTCCTCTCAATAAGATTATTGACCATGCGTTATCAAAACACCCTGCTGTCTGGGTTAAGTATTCCATCAGGAGCTGTTCCTGCCTCTGCTGTTCATTGTGGTGATGGAACTTAGGTGAAGCCGGAACAGCAGTGAAGAGGCACATGTCAACCATAAAACCTACTCTTCTATGGGGCCTCGAGCCAACCAGCACAGCCCATGAGTGGTCTTGTGTATAAAACCTGGAACGGGATGCTAGAGATCTGGGTTCCATTCCCAGCTCTCGCACAGATTTCCTCTGTGATCTTGGACAAGTTATTTAATCTCGCTGTGTCTCACTTTCTCTGTCAAATGAGGATAAAACTCCCTTTCTGGTTGTCTTACCCCAAAGGATTTACAATCTAACTAGGTAAGGGGATTGTCCCTTACTATGTGTTTGTACTGTGCTACCACAGAAAGGCCCCAATTTTAGCTGGGGACTTTGGGTGCCAGGGTAATATAAATAGATGTATTACTGTACTCTCCAAAATGTCTTCCCACTATAGATATGTTCGACAGGAGGTAGAGAGGGAGGGGTGTGTGTGTGTGTGTGTGTGTGTGAGAGAGAGAGAGAGAGAGATGAAGTGATCTCAGTAACTAACAGACAGCTGTGGAATTCACCTTCAGAAGATGTTGAAACCACCACAAATTTTACTCCCTTCATATCAGAATCCTCTCACTTTGACCTAGCCTTCCTATCAGAACAACACTTACGAACAAATGGGAGGAGTGTGATCAGAACAATACTGATTGGGGAAGACAGGTAGAAAGATATATATATATATTCACTGTGGTTTACTTTACAATTTGTAAGGACCTCTGACACCCCAGTGACAAGAGAAGTATGAAAGCTTCAGTAGATTGTTGATAATTATTCCTCCCATAAATTTAATTAGCTGAAAAGAAAATTAGTTAAAATATACCTTTTTGTTGATTATGAATAGGACCTTTCCATTTGGATTTCAGTCTGTGTTTTCAGTCCTTCTTCCTGATTGTAAGTTATAATTAGTCTAAAACTCAAAATATTATAGCAAAGCTTACATTGTTACATTAAACTCTGAAGGAATTGAATTTAATATTTTTGCTTGTGTTCTGGGCTACTGAATAAAAAAGGCATACAGTTGTAATAGCAGCTGACAAATGGCTTTGTTTATTGCAGGTCGCAGTGCAGTACAGCCAGTTCTGTGCTTGAAATGCAGTCTCACCGATACTCTTGAAGAAAAGCTGAAGATCCCGTTGATTAATGAAGCTAGGGAGAAGGCTCTGGCCATTGCAGCACAGCAGCAGATGTCAGCTCTCGAACACAAGCGAAGAAAGGTCACAGGAACACTGGAGAGCAGCAGTGTTCGAGTTGCAGTTGCAGCCTTAGGGCTGTCCAGAATTGAGGTAAAAAACACAGTAAATCTAGCAGAATATTACATAGCTTCTTTTTATTTCTGAGACTGGGTTTGTTAAATTTCAGAAAGTACCATTAAATACATACGTGACTGTAAAAGTTTTCATACTCCATGTAACAGATCTAATTATTGGTATCCTCCTTTCTGTGAATTTGTAATGGTTTCCTTTTCTTTGCTCCATTACCATGAGCTACTGTTTAACCATAAGCGTATTCAAACAGGATTCATAAGAAACAAGGAACATATGCTAAGCAGGTAGTACAGATATGCTGTCAAGAGACTCTGTGACCTCCTTGCACCCTAAATGTTACTAAATTGCATTTATCCATTAATAACAGACATGCACAGTGTGTTTGTCACATTTGTATACTGATATCTTAGCAAGAACATCATAGCATTTTTGAAAAAGTAAAATCTTATAAGCAGTGAAGTGTCGTTTAGATCTTCTAGTTTTATTGTGGAAGACTCAAGGAGTTCAATCCTACTTAGCTTAACAAAGAGAAGGCTAAGGGATGACTTGATTACAGTCTGTAAGTACCTACACAGGGAACTAATATTGATAATGGGCTCTTCAGTTTAACAGAAAAAGGTATAACAGGATCCAATGGTGGAAAGCTGAAGCTAGACAAATTAATACTGGAACTAAGGCATAAATTTGTAACAGTGAGAGCAATTAACCGTTGGAACAATTTAACAAGGGCTGTGGTGGATTCTCCATCACTGACAATGTGCAAATCAAGACTGGATGTTTTTCTAAAAGATTTGCTCTAGGCAGGGCCGGCTCCAGGGTTTTTGCCGCCCCAAGCGGCGCCAAAAAAAAAGGCTGCGATCGCGATCTGCGGCGACAATTCGGCGGGAGGTCCTTCGCTCCGAGCAGGAGTGAGGGACCGTCCGCTGAATTGCCGCGGAACAGCTGGACGTGCCGCCCCTCTCCGGAGTGGCCGCCCTAAGCACCTGCTTGGTAAGCTGGTGCCTGGAGCCCGCCCTGGCTCTAGGAATTATTTCAGGGAAGCTCTGTGGCCTGTGTTATACAGGAGGTTAGACTAGATGATCACAATGGTCCCTTCTGGTCTTGGAATCTATCAATCTATTATTTAGAGACATTTCATCAGAAATTTGATCATTTCTATTGCAGTAGTGTTACTAAACTTGTAAAGACCTAGAGTATATGTTATGTTAATTTTTTTAAAAGTGAAATTTTAGTGTGTGAGTAAATCCAGAATATCCGCAATATCACTGAACATACAAGCACATTTCCTTTATAAAAATAAAATGTAACTGTATATCAATCGTGATCCAGGCCCTGGGCTGCATATTTTAGCTCCCTTGGGATCTTGGAGCCATCTGACCATCAGGTAGATCCCTGGGCAGCTCTCTGTTATGCCAGCCTTGTAGCCATACCTGGTTTTCAACTGGATGTGTCCCCAATGCTCTGTGGTAGAGGGTAGTACAGAGGTTGCTAAAGCAGCCTTCTGCCACTAGAGGATTCCCCTATACAAGGGAAATCCTCTATTTAGCAGTTAAATTGGCTGTAACATTCCTTTATGCTGCCAGAACTGTGCAAAGCAGTCTTAATGGGGCTGAAGAGCCTGCCTTTTACGTAATATCTAATTCAATAGGTTAAACATTGGTATGGGAATTGTGGTCTGCTCCCCTGTGTTTGAGAGCATTAAGGTACAGTATACAGTAGTGGAAATAGTCTTATGAACAATAACTGTGGTTACTGAAAGAAAAAGAAGTGAGAAAAATACCGTATAATAGTAAAGAAAATGAAGCTGTTATGCTGGTGTGTGTGTGTGTGTGTGTGTGTGTGTGTGTGTGTGTGTGTGTGTGTGTGTGTGTGTGTGTGTG
>NW_020664373.1:23562458-23581464 GCF_002925995.2 Terrapene triunguis | reverse complement strand
TCTTGCATCTGAAGAAGTGAGGTTTTTACCCACGAAAGCTTATGCTCCCAATACTTCTGTTAGTCTTAAAGGTGCCACAGGACCCTCTGTTGCTTTTCACCATGGGGTGAAATCTTGATGCTGTAGAACTCCGATTTATGTTAGGGGGGCATGATATACATCCATGGTATCTAGCCTTAAGTTTCTTCCTCTAGGATGCTAGCTAATAAGTTGCTGGGGTGACATTTTCTGAGTGTTTCATGCATAATACTTCTGTACCTTTTAATTCATACTGCACAAAGAATCTGCTGTACTGGAGCATTAGCTCTGGATTTAGTCAGGCCTGGGAATAGTGGGAGTAAGTATAGTGTCTTGTACCAGTAGTCATGTTAAAACCTAATGAGGGTCCTAATATGATTTGAAGTTTAGGGTGGTTGATGAGAGTCAAGATTACGTATGAATATTTAATGGTGAGATGTCAAAATATTTGAAATGTCATATTTGAGAATCAATAATAAAAAAGTATGAGGTGAATATAATACTCAGAGAGAGCCCTTTTCCTTGCACTAGAAATGTTCTTTTGTCAAATTTTACTTCAAGAGAAATATCACAGAGTTTAGCTTTGATTGATGCAGAAGAGATTTATTTAATAGATTAAAACCAATATATTTCTCCATTTGGTAAACCATTGTAAAGTTTAAACTCCGAAAAGCGATCATACTAAAGTCTGTCATAAAATTCACATTTATTGGTCACATAAAAACAGTCCATAGTGTAGAAATTATGGAAGAGTTTATTGAAGAAGCTTGTGAGTAGAGTTATGTTTTACAATTTAGTCTGAAGCTCAAGGGCTACATTCTGGTTTGATGTCAGAATTGCCTAAAAAATCTGTAGTTTGGCAAATTTATATAGATTTGTGAAGTCCTTTAGAAAGGATTTTATAGATTAGTGCATAAGTAAAGAAGCTTTTGCTACAGATCCAATTACACATACGAACAGAAGGAGAGGTGCTATCTACATTATTATTGTTTGCCATCCATACTTTGGTACCTTTAAAACCGAAATGATGTAGATCTTTATTCTTAGTAATGGTTGTTTGCCTTTTATTTTGTAATTCTGTTAAGGAGCACAGTTGTAACTGAAGAACTTGTCCTTGGGAGTCAAAGGAAAAATGCAGGTTAATTTCTGTACAATATGTGACCTTAGCCCTTACACATAGATGGCTGAATGTCCCCTCTATTTTTGGACCACTTTGCTAAAAATTCTCCTAGTAATTATTTCTTCTTGTCATATAAAGAGCAGTTTATGCGAGTCCCTGGAAATTGTGTTTATTAGATGAATAATGCATCTATAGCTCTCTCCAGTGAAACTCTGATTATTTACTTATTCCATTGTGCTCCTTCCCAAAGGCTGTAAATCAGGATTGGCACAACATTTTGTCAGGCAGTGTACAAACAAAGTATAGGAAGAGACAGTCCCTAACCCTTGAGAGCTTGGGATCTAATGAACACAGAAACAAAAAATGGGTGGGAGGAAAGGGATATAACATACAGATAAATGATCGAGGTGATGATCATTATGTGAATGTGTTTTATTAATGGTGAGTGAGGGGAAAATGGTGAGGGGGGTATATAAACAAAGATAATAGGAGAAAAGGAAAGGGAAGGTGAACACTGAAGAGAGGAAAGAATGGAGTGGAGCAGGGCAGGTTGGGAGGGCTGCCAGAGAAGGGACTGCGATGAGTGGAGGAAGCGAGGAGGAGAGGGAGATCAGAAAATCAACAAACAGTACAAAACGTCCAGAATCCATAATGTAAAATGTACTCTGCTGTCACCACTGGTTCTGGGAGCTGTGTAGGTCTGGAAATGCGGGTGGGCCCCAACATGGTCTCTTCCCTGTCTTGGATCTTCATTGCTGCCCTCTATCCCCAGTGACTGGCTCAACCTTAAGAAGCACCTGCCTGTCCTCCTCCTACTCCATATAACTGTGTGGAAAGGGTTCTTGGGAATCAATGCCTGATTAAGTCCTAGTTGAATGAAGTAATGTTGGGGATCCAGCTGAGGCTCTCCCATCCTCCAGCTTCTGTTGTGCTGGAGTCTCTGTTCCTAGGGGCTTTCAGCTCTTTCTCTTGGAGATGCTGGGTTATTGTGACCTGGTGCCTTGGGATGGTGCGGGTGAGCATTTACACTCTGCTGGAGTTCTGGTCTAGGGGAGGTGAACAAGGGGTTCTATCTTGGTCTTTATCCAGCCTCACCACTGCTCTGCTACCCTGACCCAGAACATTATGGGAGTCCTCTGTTACAGATGCTTGGCTGTGACCATGGCTCTTCTCTCACCAACCCGCCCCCAGTCATGTGACTCTAAGAGGGAAGTGCCTAGTATTTGGTGCATTTTAAACAGTACATTTTAAACAACAATAACAAAAAACATCTTGGGTCAAATTCTGGTCTCAGTTGCATTTTTTAGAAATGAGATAATAATTGGGCCCTTAATCTTTTTTTGTCTCACTGCTCAGTGTTTGACTTCTATCAAAGTGAAAGGGGTGTGTGTGTGTGTGTGTGTACACACACACACTGTCTTTTATAGAAAAGGATCCTAGAATTTTTCATAGTTAATTGCAGGCTATACACAAAACCACAAATAAACTATATAGATTTTAATACATCATTCAGGCGGCATCTGTTGATGTACAGTGAAAGAGGGTACAATGTCCTCATTTCGGAGAACCATTGAGCACAAAAAAAATTAGTCAGGGCATACAGTTGTTTTATTAGAGAGGGGTTAGAAGTCATAGGCCAGAAGGAACAAACAGAGTTAAAATGAGATTTGAAAATTATCAGAGAGACAATTAGGTCCAGGGAAGCTCCCATACTGCCTCAGTCACCTGTAGCAGAAGAATCTTCAATGCACAGAAAAGAGGGATGGGATACTTGGGGAGCAAACAGGATGGGCTGCAAAAAAGTCAGAAAGACAAGGGTGGCTAATCTTCAGAGAATATTAATAAGTTAATGAAGTCTGATGCTTGTAACAAAGCCTATTTTTCTATCTGCTCATAGTGCAAACTCACCCTGGGAGCTGAAAGTCAATTATGTTCTTCACCAGTAATAAAAATTTCACATTTTGGAACATCATTAACCGTTACGTTGATGCATGTGCCAGAATAAAATGTGCCTCGCTCTCTTACAGTAGTATTGGCTGCCCAGTGATAACTGGAGTAAAAATTAGTAAACATTTGTGTTTATTGCTAAATAAGCAGATATGATTTGGAATACATACAAAGGGAACAGATCTGTTGAATAACAGGGTACATTTTGTCACCCTTTCAGTGTTAACCACTCCTTTGTCCCCCCTCCTACATAAAAGTTTCAGGCTTCCTAGCTATCACCTGTCTCGGGCAGAGATTTGCATCAGTCTGTCTCTTGAGACTGGGGGCTTAGGCTTGCAGTCCCTCTGTGCTTCATTCTGATTTCCCCAACAGGTCTGACGGGGTCCAACATCTGTGGCTAACCTTTCTCCAGGGGCTACACCCAGTTACCAATAAACAATTGTAAAGGCCCTAACAAAATATATTTATACTTAAGATAAAAACATTACAGAGTAAACATATAAAAAAAATGTTCCCTTGTGTATCCTAAAAGCTTATCAGAGATCACCCATTGGTCTTGTGGGGCCCAAGTAAGTCAAGGTCTTTCCAACCCTGCCACAAGGATTGGGACCCCCCGGCCCCTTGGGCAGAAAGTTCTGTCTGTTTGTTTGCTGAATCAAAAGAAGGCCTTATGTTTGTTTAAACTCAGCCTTTTATATTAAAAGTGTCTTCTTTGTCCCTTGGTCTCTGATACCTTTTTGGAGTTGTTTACAGTTTCAACAACTAGCCTTAATCAGCCCCCACAGTTTTTAGTTCCTGGAGGAGTTGTGGTAAACGTCCCCCTCCTGGAGTTGCATATAGTCCTTGGCTAACAATGGTACATAAACCATTCACAAACTTAATACAATATGTTCACCCAAAGATATTGCATGGTCTTGCAATATCTGTCACACCTTTTACATAGTTCCCCCCCCCCCCGAATATGACTGTACTTTAAATCAACAAGTATTAGCCTTTAAAAAATTATATTGATCTAGTTATGACAGTCAAAATATTTACCACCTTTAATAGTTTGACCATTTCGTATCTCATGTCAGAGCCATGACAGCTATGTTTTTCTCATATTTTAAAAATAGGAGAGAAATGTGAGCATGGATCCCCAAAATACTTAAATGCTTGTGAAAATCATGATAATTTCTTCAAGATCCGCACAATTTATTTCTGTGTTCAGTGTTTCCACTGAAAAATTTGCTACCAAATAATTATATTATTACTAAATTTATCTGGGTTTCTCCAATTATATTGAATTTCTGACTGCCAGCAAAATGTTGGATGATCATCTGATACCAATAGCGTCCAAGCTATGGCTGCCAATTTGTTATCCAAATACCTCATAGATTTGGAGACCGAATAAACAGATGAATTTATTTGTTCAGTTCTGTGACTCCTGTCATAAACAATAAAGATGAGCACTCTTATTCCAAGCTGTCTCACGGATTTAAAAATAATACCACTTCTGCCCTGGGACAGGCTAGTTGGAATAGGTTATTGCTACTATCAGATGAATGATTTGTTTCAACTGTTGAATTTTGCGGGTATTGTCAGCGTATTTCCAGCCTCAAATAAAAGAAAGAAGTAGATTCTGAAATCATCCAATTTGTTACCTCAAGAAGCAACTCTGCTTGTTCCACTTGTAAATATGTCCTGAAAAAATACATACCCGTGTTTCCCCGAAAATAAGACACTGTCTTATATTAATTTTTGCTCCCAAAGATGCGCTAGGTCTTATTTTCAGGGGAGGTCTTATTTTTCCTGGAGCTTCGGGGCCTTATATTCTGGGGTGGCCTTATTATCGGGGAGGTCTTATTTTCGGGGGATGTCTTATATTACAGCGAGAGGCAAAACTGGAAGTAGGTCTTATTTTCGGGGGATGTCTTATTTTCGGGGAAACAGGGTAGTACCAAAAAATATTGAATTTTCTGTTTAGGTAAGTAATGCCCAGTCATACATGACTATCCAGTTATGTTTCATGGGGAAGGGATTTTGAACATACACCTACATTTTTATATATTGTTGTTTGAGTAATCTTATATTAGCAGTTGAAGTTTAACAAAGGGCCCCACATCTGCTTTAAGGTTTCACAGAAGTTTAATCTCTCCCTTGAAATAATGCAGAATAAAGCATATAGGCCATGTTATGCCTTGTCCTGCTTGAATTATTGATTCAAACAGTACTTGACAGTATCCCTTTTAATAATAATAATCCTATTCAGTATCTACCTTTTTTGATTTTTCTCCTTCACAAATCCTTTCTGTAATTAAAAAAAATGCAATGCAGTGCATGTCTTCCGTCAGCAATTGTGCACATTTTCTACTAACTTTAGTAAGAGTTGTAACATTAGTACAGGGGGAGGATAGATCTTAAAGTATGAATAATATTGTGTCTGACTTCACTAATAAAAGGATCAACTTTAAATTCAAATTCTCTTTTATGAATTCTCTCTACAGAGTCCCACTGTTGGGAAGCATGTGCCTTGGCACAATGGAACATAGCATTATTTAAAAGCAGTAGCAACTGGGGATACACACGTGTCCTTCACACACAGCTGAATATTTGAAGCAGTAGAAAAAACAGGCTGGATGCCTCTCACCACATATAGCTTAGCAATGGTTTCCCTATACCATAAACTTGTGTAATTTAGAGAATGGCAAGAGAGGGAGCTGTAAAAGCTGTAATTATTGAGAAAACTGGCAAAAATGACCAATGATGATGAACAAATTTTTAAGCTTAGGTATGTAACAAGAACTAGTTTTGAAGTATGGTTACTTTCTGACATTAGTATTTGCTGATCTAGCTTGTAACTGCTGACTGTGGCAGTATGGTAGAGATACCGTAATATTTGATAGGGCATGCTACTTTTGAGTAATTGAATGTATTAAACCATTAAAGTAATACTGTGATGCTACCATAGTCTGTCAAGTTTAGTTTTTTGGTATGATGGTTGAATGCATACATTGAATTCAAGCTAGTTACTCATTAATATTGTGTTGATCAGAAATCGAGAAATGCCTTTTACCAAAAGGAAGAATGATTTTGTCCTGAAAATTCCTTGTACTCCCTCTGGTACATAAACCTCAGTGAAGTATCTTGAAAATATCACTTTATCTCAGTTTTAATTGATTACTTATAAAGCAGTATACAAATTCCTCCTCTCCCCACAAGAAATGTTTGTCATTTTATTGGACTTTCCTTGTTCTTATCATTGTTCAGCAATTCTGAAGACTTGGTGAAAAAATTCCAGAAGCTTCTAGTTTGGAGTAGCAAGTGAAAAAATATGTTGTTGTTCGAGTATATTTTCTTTTTCCTTTCTTACCTTCCTTGAAAAGCTTTGAAGAGTTACAATTTGTTTCTGAGCAGCGTGAGAACCCTTTCAGGCACATGTAAGGAGGCTTGTAGATCACAAAATTTGTTCACAGTTGTAAGAGGAAGAGTTTCTAGATTCATTTTATCTATTTGATTCACTATTTTGCAACTTAAAATTAATTGAACCCATCTGTAGTAATATTTGCAAAAGTTAATAATCAGCTATTCTATCTGTTTAATTATACACTCTTATTTTGTTTTAGTCTGAGTCTCTAAAAACAGAATTTATTTACTTTTAAAGTCTTTATTATGGTTGCACTTATTATTCAAACTTATTGTTCCTTTATTTGCAGAGAGATGCACTGTATAGGCCTACTAAATACCCCGAAAAGTTAAAATCTGTGGACTACAGTATAGAAGTGAGCATGCCAGAATATTTTGAAATCCCTGAAAAACTCTCTATTCCCGTGTCAGCAACAAGCAAAGTTAATTCTAAAGCCTTTTCAGAGGAAGACCATCAGGCTGTGAAAGCAACAGGTAATAAGCAACTTATTATCTGAACTTCAACTGATAACTTAGCATCCTTAAATTGTCTCCTTCTCCCAATTCTTTCCCACTATATCCACAAAGGGTATATCTACGCAACATTTTGGAGTGAGTGGCAGCAAGCCTCTCAACCCAGATGTTCCTCAATGGCCCATCTGATTTTAATAGGTTTTTTTTGGATGGGTGGGGGTTCAGAAGTTCAGAACAAACATTTTCAAAGTTATAAAGCAAAACTTGCATATTTTCTTATAGCGTGGAATACAGACATTTCAAGTGAGATTAGTGCATATGCAGCAACTTACAAGTATTTCAGAAAGTCTAAACACTAAATGCTTTCTTATAAGACTAATACCTGTTTTGAGCAAAACTAACATACAGGTGAACAGGTTTGGTCTCCAGCTTTGTTAGTTCTTAATTAATGCCTGCAGCCTGGGCAAGAACTGGCATCTGGCCTGCCAGCCTCACACTCTCTGCCTTATTGCTTTCTAACTCTTAAGTTTTCCACTGAGATTTTAAATATTTTCCCCATTGCTCAGCATCTTTTGAATTTCAGACTCCCTCTGCTGTTAATTTTTTACAACTTGGAAAATGTGTTACTTACTTTTATAAAACATTTTGAGCAGTTGGTATAGAAATCTTATTTTTCAGTTTGCTGTAATTTGTATGTCATGATATCTGGGCACAGGTATAGTCATGCGTAATAGTAACATGAAACCAGTGCTGTCGTAGCTTTTTGATTCAAGTTTCAGTACATTTCTTGTCATCAGCTCATGCTAGTGAAAGGCAGTTGGGAGCCTTCGAAGGGTTACATTCACATTGTCCTGGAATCTTAAAACTCTGTCTGTCCTGTGAGAAGTGAATATTGTCCACAGACCATTGATCGATTGAGAACTGCTGGCCTAATTAGTCATTAAGATATTACATATGTGCAGCATAGCTCTGACAATTAAATTTCCCTTTTGCCTTTCTTGTCTTAAGAAAACAAAAAGCATAAAACCACAACTGCCCATTCACATTAATATTTACAATATGGTCCAAGTAGGCTTTGAATTTCACTCTTCATTGAGATGTAGCAAGTTTTGCAAGTATAGTTCACTCACTGATGAAGTGAAAAGGATAGGAAAGGAGTGAGTGGCATTGTTGCTGCTGTCATTTTTCTCCAAGGCTATGTTAACTGGATTGCAACACATACAAAAAACAACAACAGATGAGGATAGCAGGAACAGGAAAAAAAAAAAACCTGGAAAGTTAATTTTTAATCTCCTGTATGACTGTGTTCTGTGTGTTTCAATGAGACATGTATACCCTCCCCTACCCAGATTTATCCTAGCAGTAATTCCTGGACCAGACAGGCCAGACTCTGTATTGTGAGGTTACAAAAGAGGAGAGTCCTTGCAAGGCTCTACTAAAATCTAAGGGCCTGATCTGGTGAACAGACCCTTGAAAGCATTGAGACTCTATGCATGAGTAATGATTGGTGAATGTTGGTCTGTTTACAGGAAAGACCCTTAGGCATGATGAACACCTAGTCACCTGATAAATATGCTGATAAATTATTTCTGATAGCGTATTTCTTCTATTCTTAATTTTTACACCAAACCTAGTGAAGGGCCTTAGCACTCAATAAAGACTATTTACATGCAAAGTTTGAAGACTTATTTGCTCAGCCATTTTCAAATTATTGATCAGCAAAGAAAGTCTTCAGATGTTGTATTAGGAACATAGTAATTGACATTCTGGATCAGCCCAGTGGTCCACCAAGTCCAGTGTTCTGTCTCTGACAGTGTCCATTACCAGATGATTCACAAGAAGGTGCAAGAAACTCCAGAGTGGTTAATTAAAGAGCAACCTTCCTATAGGGAAAGTTTTTTTTCCTAACCCTTTGGTTAGAGGTTGGCTTATGTCCTGAAGCAGGGGAGTTCAAAGTATATACGTAGTCGTTCTCCCTCCTACCCGCCCCCCCCCGGCCAAACTTTTCATTCTTCAGTAGCTTTGAAATGTTGAACTAGGTCTTTAAAATTGCATTCTTTTTAGAGTTCCTTGAGGGTAGTGCTAAAACACAAATACTATCAACAATCTTCATCTGTATCTCAAGCTACAATAATACAAATAATAATAATAATAATAAAACTTTCATTCTGCCACTACATAATCTTGTACCTAATAGACTGGTTTATACTTCTCTTATATCCTTTGGAATGGGGAACTTTATATTTCCTGTGCCAAGGTGGCCTTTTTGTTATTTCTTTTGGCTTCTGGAACAGTAAGCGAGGGTATGTCCTATATTCTCTTCTTGAACTTTTATAAAAACAAAGTAGCCTTTTGTCCAGGTCATATGTATTTACCTATAGTGATTTTACAGCTGTTTTTGAACTGATCAATCTCATTGTCATTGTTTTTTCTCTCATAAGCATTAATCTGAAACCTAAATTCACCCTGTATAAATGTGATGTGAAATCATTATCTGGGCATAATAATTCTTGTGGAAGTTCACATAACTTTGTAATTTATGAAGATAAGTGCAAAGGGTGAACTATTGTCATATAATTGGTATGATCTGTATGTGTCCTGCCTCTTTTGTCAGCTGTTCCTGTTATGTTTTAAATGGGAAGTAACCAACAATTGTTTGTCTACATGAGGAAACTGAATGGAATAGCTACTGAGGAATAAGTTATTACACGATAGCTATTCCAGAATATTTGCCTGTGTGGACATTCTATTCCAGAATAGAAGACACTTCATTCCAGAATAATTACTCTGCTTTGGAAGTTCACTAATTTTTCCAAATAAATGTGATTTTATTCTGGAATAGTGTGTCTACATGGGTAGCCATTCCAAAATAGCTGTTCCAGTAAATTTCCTCATATAGACAAGCCCTAAGAAATGAAGTAGTGACATGATTCCACGATACCTGCAGGAGTGACACCATCAAGCTATCAGACAAGGAAAATGGAGTAAATGTCACAACAAATACCTGACTAAAGTAAAGTAAATAGGTAGTCTATGTTTATTTCTCTCTCAAATGTTATTTAAATACCTCTGCATTTACCTGGTTGACTTTCATTTTTTTCAGTACTTGAAGGTTATATTTTCCTAAATTAGCAAAAATGAAAACAGGTTTTGATTGATCTATGGCAGTTCAAAAATAACCATAAATTAAAAGCCACTTGCATTGTAGGCTAGAGACTTGGTACTGTACATATTATGCTTTTGATAGTCATTATTAAGAGGTTGGCATCTATTCAAATATTTAAAATGTTGGTTTCCAGTACTGGCACTAAGCTAAGCCGGGGTGGGGGGACGACTGGCTGCATAAAGTTAAGATAGTGTTGAATACTCAAAATTATTTCTTAGAATTTTACCTTGAATAGAGATTGATGAAAATGTACTGGGTTAAGTCTTATTTTGTTTAAATGTATGGATATGATATATATGGCAGAATGTCTTACATGGGACACATGGCCAATTTCTTTACCAAAAAGTTATGAATTGTCAATATGATTACTGAAAATCTTTGTGATGGGTGCAGAAAATCTTGAAAGATAAAATGGAAATCAAATGTCCCAGGGAATCCCTTGCAAGCCTCTTGACAAGATATATATATATATATATATATATATAAAATGTCACTGCATCTGAAAAGAGCCCTTAGCTTTTATGTGAAGCAGACAACACCTTTTATATAAACCAATTCATCTTGACACCAATTTGACTCTCCATGTTTTTACATACTTTTATGTGTAAATATTTTTACATACTTGTCTTCATGTATTTCACATTGTTATTCATTTGTTGGTATCATTGTGACTTGAGGCTGAAATGAAAAATCATTGAACCAGAGCTGTGGCAATGACAAGAGTCAACTCCAAGTCCATTCAGCCTCTTGAATTTTCAAAGCACCCACTTGGAATTCATTGCATTGTATTATAGAACATTGCTGTTCCAGCACTGTGGCATGTAGGGAATACAAAACTGGCTTTACTATACTGCATGAAAACCCTTTTTTCTTTTGTCTTGTGTCAGAATTTTTTATCTCCTTTGTGTTAAATGTGTTTTTATGTGTAAGTATATATGACCTAATTTAATAAGAAGTATTAACTGTTTATATTTATGTGTCTGTTCTACTGGTATTTATTCTTAAAAAAGAAAAGTTGTTTAATTATTAATTTGATTTTTTGTAATTGAACTGCTACCTGATTATGTGACAATTGATAATCTATTTGATGACGTATTTTGAGATATCCTAAATTACCTGGCTGTTTTGTCTGGTAGAGGTATCTGTCTATACAGAAGTGTCTATAGAAAATGGTCAACTTTTCTGAATGAGAAATGCAATTACTTATAGAATATTAAAAAATAATTTGTATAAGTAGTTACTATAAACACATATTACAACTCTTTCTGAGACATTTTTCTAATTTTTTAGTTAAAATACACTAAAGTTAGGGATAATCATGCAATATAAATATACAAAATTTTCCAGGAAAAAATAGTTAATATTGAGTAACACTGAAATAATCTATATTTACTTCAACCAGAAAAACACTGAAGAGGAGGTTATACTTTTCTTAGAAAACACAAATGTTAATCTAAAAATTCTAAATTAAGTTTGGTATTTGCAAAAATACCAAAAATACTCCAATGTACAAAAAGTCACCCAAACAACCTTAACTCTGCCCCATTAATGGGATCTTGAGAGAAACCAGAAATTGAGAAAATGGTGTCCCTCCATTACACATGTTCTTCTTATTAATGACCACAAAAATGCAAGATATTCATGATCTCCAAGAGAACAGGAACAGACTCCTAGACTACTTTTTCAGCCATCCTCCTGGCTTCCAAATATGGCTTCTTCCTTTCCCCTTGCCGTCTAGTCCAATCTTCTGTTTTCCAGATTACTGCACTTACATCCCAAGTATTCCTTCTCTCACAGTCCCTCCAATTGTGATTGTCTACATCTAACTACCATGCACATTACTGCCCATGAGGCAATGCTCACTTTGAGTTTTTATAATGCAGTCATCCAGCTGATGCATGTATGATCAATCTTGTGCATGTATATTAGGTCAAATCTTGTAGAGCCTTATGCACATGAGTAACTTTAATTTAATTCAATTCAGTGGAACAACTCATATGCATACATGATTTGAGGATAATGACCTTAAATTTGTATGCTCATTGGGGACGGATCATTGGGGCATCTGGGTGTTTCAGAAATATAAATATTTAATGTTAAATGCTTGTAAAATGTGTATATACATAAATATATTTGTACACACCTAAAAAGAGATCAGTTTATATATTACAAATGTTAAGTGAGTTTATACCAATGTTTATGTATTCTCTCAATAAAGGTTTTAAGTATCTGTTAAGTATTCCTCTAACACCCTAAAGCATCTCCATAATTTCTGCATGTCCTCTCTCCAAATCTATGAAAGTTGCTTTTGATGGGTACTTTTGGAAATGTTTGAAGTTTATATATGAATCTGTTTCAGGGGTATGATGACCGCCAAAAGCATTAGGCAGATTTCTGAAAAATGACTATTTAAGATCCCTTTTCTCTGAAAATGTTGTACATCTCTTTAGCTTTTCCAGGAAATTCTGTCCTGGGATGAGATATAATGTGTAAAACTTCAGGTGGATTGGTTAGTTTTTCTGAGGGAGAGGAGCAGGGCAGAAATCAAATTTATAAACCACCTTCAACCTGAGCTGGGTATGGACATACTCTGTGCATGAAGTGAGTGTGTAAATTTCTAGACGTAGCTAAAGTTGTGTGCATGTGGACCGAAAAGCTACAATTATGTATGTATGGTGTACGTCTTAAAAATATTCCAATAACAGATAAACCGTTTGTTTTTAGTTAGTGCTTATGAATGCTTTTGCTCTTTTATGGTGTTAAAGATTTTATTTTTTAATATGCTCCATTTTTCAAAGCTTGTTCATGAATAACTTAATGAACCTTTCTTATAATGGTTATTTTTTCTTTGTGTTTGATATTAAATCAATAGTAGATCAGTACTGTGGAATGAGAACAAGGTCAGGTTTTAGCTGCAGGTTAAATTATGTTCATTTCTTTTTATTTTTTTGTTAATTTGTGGTGTCAGTTTTTTAGTTGGAAGATTGTTTAGATCTGGATTTTAGAAAAAAAGTGAAGATAGTAGTTTGCTTTTTAAAAATCTGTCTTCCTAGACACACTTTGAATCTAGCATAAATAAATAAATACATAATAAACCAGTTACGGCTTGATCATGCTGTTTTCCACAAAGAACTCCAAGTGAAGTCGACAGAAGTTCCGAGTACAGATAGATAGCAGGATTGGGCATTCATGAGCTGTTATCAGTATGAAGTAGTTTGTCAGCTTTATAAATGGCTAAAGCCCACAAATGGACTCATTGGTCTTGAGTGGGCCTAGAAAACATTTATTATTGTCATCCCTACTGCAAACTGAATTGATACTGTCCTTCCAACCACTATGCTCAGAGCCAGCCTGAGGACTTTTAGTACACATCCCAAATGTAACAGGAGGGAGAGGGGAGAAATCTTTAGCCCGTCCGCTCTTTGCTGCAATCTCCTGATGCAGCAGTTTAGAAGATCTGTTTGTTCCTTTTAGTGCTAGCAATCAGTTCACATCTGTTCCTGTTTTCTAGACTGTCTTCACAAAGAAAATGGCTAGAAACATATTTTCTTTATTCAAATGAAAGCTGGAAAATCTTCTTTACATTTCAAAGCCTCCACAAACTAGGGAGAACTGTGGCCTTCCTGGGACTTAAAGGCCTACTCTGAAAAAAAAACAGGGATTTATATGTGTGTGTGTGTGTGTGTGTATAGTTTATATAATGAAGCCCTTGAGAGACCATATATATACAGAATAATGTTATGATAATACATATTTGTAAGGCACCAATTTCCATAATATCTAGGTGCCAAATTATGGCCCTCTTTGCTTTTGCCTTGTAAATATGCAAAATATAATGCTACAAAATCAGCATTATTTTGCACATATATTCTGATTTATTATTAATTATTTGTATTACAGTAGCTCCTAGAGGCAGGAGTAATCTGAGCAGAGGAAGATGCGTAAGGGCTATGTGCAAATCAGGGAAGTATCCATTAAAAAATGCTTACCGTGACACCTGAACTCCATCTGGGAATGCTCCTTACGCAGCTAAAGGTTCTGAGAGCCTGCAGAGTAAGAACGGTGTGGGTTTTATGGAAGCTAAAGTCAGTTTGCAACAGTTGTGCTCTGGAATTCCTGTCCTGGCCACTGTTACTTTTCATTGTACGTACTGTGTGTGTCAGCAGGAGCCAGAGCTTGAGCTGAAATGTTCACTTTTTCATCTTAAGGGCCAGTTGTGGCTGATGCCTGTAAATGTTCATAAAGTCGCAAGAAGCCTCCTCCATTGTTCTGAGGCTGGCCACAGTTGCAGGTCTTGCATTCTGTGTCTTGGTCTCTCCCTCCGACACTGCCACTATTTGATGATCCAAAAGTAGTTTGGCGTCTCCAGGGACCCTTGAGTTGCAGATCTCAGTCACAAATGTTGGATATACACCCTCAGTCAGAGGGGGTCAGACAACCTCAGCTTTTTCCCCAGTGAGTCTTCCTAATAGTAAAATGTAGGCAACTTGTTCTCGTCCAGGACTCAATTTCTGGGAAATACACTCAGCTGTACTCTGAATTAGATTGCATAAACCCATTGAGAGGTACGTACTGTGATCAGTGTCAGGCTACATCTACACTCTGAGCTAAGGGTGTGATTCCCCAGCTTGTATGCACATACTTGCAGTAGTTTGATGGGAGCGAGCATGAGTGTATATAGCTGCAATAATGCGGGCAGCAGCAGCATGGCTTAGCCGTGCCACATACAAATCTACCTGAAACCAGTGGGTATGTACTCGCTGCTGCTGCCTATGCTACCATGGCTATCCTATTATTTATACTTTCGGGAACTCTCATTGAGCTATTGTGAGTATGTGTACTTGAGCAGGGGAATCACACCCCTAGCTTTTAGTGTAGATATAGCCTTAGAAATACTTAAAAATGGTGGATATAGTGGGCCAGATTCATCTCTCAGTCCACAGTGATGTAAATCCAAACTGAGTCCCGAGAGTGTCACATTCCAGCAACATGGCCACTGCCCATTATATTTTTGTGAGAAGCCAATCGAATACACTCAGCTCCTTGTGTGAAGGAATCCATTGTCACATTAAAAAAGACAAAAGAAACACAAAATACTGTCTCCATTTTTAAAGCACAAAGCAGAATATTTTTCCAGAAAACTTGTTCAGAGCCATGCTGCCCTGTCACTTAGGAAGTATACCAGGAGCCCAGGAGAGAGAGCAGTTCAGTGCTATAGCAGCAATTAATTTCTCCTACTGAGAGTGAAGAATGTCTCCTTGTTTGGAAGTATGTGACCTTTGCATGAAGTAGGGGGCAGGATGTCAGAAAGGTAGGGATGGAGATGGTGAGTTAAGACTGCAGAGTACAACATTAAGCCTTCTATGTTCTCTGCTGCTTGGTCTGGAGTCCTGCCCACTACAGCACTAGCTACTGATCATGAAATTTAGGGTTTTTTTTTTTTTTTAAGGAGAAAGACTAATGAACTGTACAAAGCAATTGAAAGACATTGCAATTTTTTTTATGTACAGGCTTTCATTAGTGGTGGTCAAGTTATCAGCAGGAGGTAAACCCGGCTTCCTCTTGTGCAGTTCATAGCAGGACCCAGATGCAGCGGAATCAGTGTTTCTCTGCTGCATTGTGGAGGAAGGGCAGGATTTGGGGAGCCTATGTAGAGGGTTCATGCTTCCTACGTTCTGTAGGGCCAGTGTGCTTATCTTAGTGGAGAACGTAATAATTTCCAGTATTTGATCGGGCCAATGGTTCATCTAGTGCAGCATCCTATCTGTGAGAGGCCAGAAGCAGCCTTATAATAGGCCTTTGTGTGATAAACTGCCCCCAGAGAAAGGTTCCTCCTAACTTCCAGTCATTAGACATTGGTTCATGCCCTGAACTATGACAATTAATAGTCCTTCAAAAATGATTATTTTTTAATATTTACTATTATAAATTTGGACATTCTTGTTATCTGTATAAATACTCATTTTTTCAATCCTGCTAAACTCTTCATCTCAATTATGTCTTGTGGCTATGAGTTACACATTCTAATTGTACATTGTGTGAAAAGTATATTATGCACATGTCACCAGGTGGCGCTATAACATCATTTCCCAAGTTCATGGTGCTTGCTCTTGGGAAGACATTCTTTGTAGTTAGTTTTTGATATGGAAGGTTCAGAGGCGAGGGAGCTGTGCAAGCAGCAGGAGAATTTGCTTTCTGCCTTGGTCTCTGGTTAAAGAGAAGTAGTCAAGAGGCAGTTGCTTCCTGGGATCTGAGCAGTGGTGTTGGGCTGAGACTGCTGGAAGAAGGGATTGTCTTGCATGTGCTATTTGACTATCATGATTCAGGAGTGGTGTATGCATGTAAAATTAAATAAAAGTTACACTTAGAGCAGGGGTGGGCAAACTTTTTGGCCTGAGGGCCACATCTCAGAATAGAAATTGTATGGTGGGCCATGAATTCTCACAAAATTGGGGTTGGGGGGGCGGGAGGGGGTGAGGACTCTGGTTGTGGGTGAGGGCTCTGGGGTGGGTCTGGGGATGAGGAGTTTGGTGTGTAGGAGGGTGCTCTGGGCTGGGACCAAGGGGTTTGGAGGCTGGAAGGTAGATCAGGGCTAGGGCAGGGGTGCAGGTTCTGGCTGGGGGTGCAGGCTCAGGGGTGGGGCTTGGGATGAGAGGCTTGGGGTGCAGGAGGGTGCTTCGGGCTGGGATCAAGGGGTTTGGAGAATGGGAGGGGGATCAGGGCTGGGGCATAGGGTTGGAGCATGGGGAGAGGCTCAGGGGTGCAGGCTCTGAGCAGCATTTACCTCAAGCGGCTCCCCGAAGCAGTGGCATGTCCCTTCTCCAGCTCCTATGTGGAGGCATGGCCAGGTGGCTCTGCACGCTGCCCCATCCACAGGCACCGCCCCTGCAGCTTCCATTGGAGCATGTAGGAGCCAGAGCGGGGGCCATGCCACGGCTTCTGGGAGCCGTGTGGTGAGGCCCCCAACCCAGTGCCTGGCTGGAGCGCTGGAATGGGGCAAGCCCCAGACCCCACTCCCCAGCGGGCGCTCGCAGGCCGTAGTTTGCCTACCCCTGACCTGGAGTAAATCCATTGGAAATCCACCTGCAAGCAGCCACACATCTGCCACCGTGTGGCATAGGAATGACACTGGTGTCATAATAAAGGGACAACAAGGATTCCTTTTAGTCAGTTTTGAGGTTGCCACCTTTCAATTTCACTGAATGTTCCCTAGTACTTGTCTCAAGACAGGGTGAATAGAATTTACTAATGGGCCTTCTCTCTGCCATTAGTTATTTTCTCTACTTATGTCATATCTCCATTTATTAATGTCCTCTCGAGGGTAAATAATCCCAATCCTTTCAATCTCACTTTGAGACGTTTTCCATCCTGCTAATCATTCTCATCATTGCCTCTGACAACCTTCTAATTCTGTAATATTAATTTTGAGGCAGGGTGACCAGAACTGCACACAGTATTCCATATGAGGCTGTACCCTAGATTCACATAATAGTATTATAAATTTTTCTATGTTTTCTGTCCTATTCCATATGCATTTTTAATATTTGGTTATTTGTTTTGATCGCTACCTTACATTAAGCAGAGATCTACACTGGGCGGTGCTTGTTGTTTTTATTTTATTTTTCTAAATTGATGCAGTTAATTTAGAACCCAGTAAGGTTTATGGATAGTCCAAATAATGCCTTCCAATATGCACTACTTGGCAATTATCAACATATAATTTCATTTGCCATTGTGTTGCCCATCCACCCAGCTTAATGAGGCTGAGAGTGAGAGAGGTACAGGGAGGGTCTGGAGGAGAAGCCTTTCTGAAGCAGACTCTTGAGGTAGTAGCTTAAGCTTTGGACCAAAAAAATAATCGTGACAGTGACCCAAAGCTTCCATCTGGCCTTCTGCTTGCAGCAGTCTTACTATGTAAGGAGAGGATTTCAGGTAAACTCACAACATGTGTGAAGAGGGTAGAGAGGTTGGAAAATATGAATTCCACCATTGAAACTATATTGCCAAATAGATACAATGTCACAACAAGGTCGTGGGCAGTCAAACCTAATGGTCAGAGCAGTAGTAAGGTGTCAGGCCTAGTCGGGTACCAGAGGGTCAGTCCAAGACAGGCCAGAGGGCAAACCAGGGGCCAGGTGTCAGGAGGCAAGCAGGGTCAGAAGCCAGAGTCTGGGATCTCTCATGCACACAGCGTCTGAAGCAAGACAGGCAAGCAGTCTGTATTAGGGTTACCATATCTAACAAATAAAAAAAGAGGACCCTCCACGGGGCCCTGGCCCCGCCCATTTCCCCACCCCCAGCCCAATTCCGCCCCTTCCCCGCCCTAACTCCGCCCCCTCCTCCCTCCCACGCGAAAAGGGCTGCCCGAGCGCTACCGGCTTCACGGTTTGACGGGCAGCCCCCAGACCCTGCGCCCCTGGCCGGCGCTTCCCCAGCGCAGCGGAGCCCGGGAGGGAAAGCGCCCAGCCAGGGGCGCAGGGTCTGGAGGCTGCCCGGCAAACCGTGAAGCCGGTAGCGCTCAGGCTTCGGGCAGCCCCCATGCCTCCGGACCCTGCGCCCCCGGCCAGGCACTTCCCCTCCCCGGGCTCCGGCAGCGCAGGGTCCGGAGGCATGGGGGCTGCCCGAAGCCCGTAGCGCTCGGCTCTTAAACAGAGTCAGGGGAGGAGCAGAGCCGCTGCGTCCGGAGGCTCTGGTCCTCCCGACTCTTCGGCTCTGTTTAAGAGCCGAGCTGCCCTAGCGCTACCGGCTTCAGGCAGCCCCCCTTGCCTCTGGACCCCAGCCGCCGGCAGGGCACTTCTCCTACCCGGCTCCAACTGCTCTGCTCCTCCACTCTGACTTCGGCTCTGTTTAAGAGCCAAGCTGCCGGAGCCAGCGCTACCGGCTTCGGGCAGCCCCCC
>NW_020664373.1:23516157-23557458 GCF_002925995.2 Terrapene triunguis | reverse complement strand
CCCCCTGGCCCCCTTGTTGTTGGCCTTTCTTCACCTAATGTCTCGGTGAACTTGCTCAGGAACTGCCTGAGCCGCTGGGCAACAGCGGGGGAGGAGCTCCAGACTGCCCGAGCCGATCTGCGATGCAGGGAGGGAGGAGGACATGCTCTCTCTGGCTGAGTGTCGGAGCCCCATGTAAGTGACACCGTCCGGCCGACAGCACTGCTCTGCATCAGGGGGAAGTCCGGACATTTACAAATTCCCCCCGGACGCTATTTTTAGCCTAAAAAGCCGGACATGTCCGGGGGAATCCGGACGAATGGTAACCCTACAATATGGCCGTTTTTATGTTCTTATCAAGAAAACGACACTTCGGCCCTTTATTCGGAATCCAGAGTACAGGTCTGCAGCTCAGTGTCTCTAGGAGAAGCTCTCACACCTTGACAGCATGCTGCCCGTTAGGTATTCACAGCCAGAACACATCAGGATAGACAGTTAAGGTTTCAGGCCTGCTTCCCCAGTGAGGACTTTAAGGCACAGGCCTTAGCATGAGTGGTTCAGATTGGCGATCTAGGTTCTTGTTGACCTACTTTGGCACTGAAACTATCGGCCACTAAATGAGTGAGACCGTTACACTATCTTTTGCTTTGGCCCTGCCACTGGCACCATCCTATGGGAGAGACTCTGACATCAGGACTTTGATGCTGGCGACTCAGTTGGCAAGGACATCTTGCACTCTGGTTTCAATGGACACTGTATAATCAAGGTGGTACTACTCACTTTTCTCTCACAAATGGCAAAGCACAGAGAACCTGGAAGAAGAACAAAAGGACAATTACTGGTGATTGTTCTAATTTGAAAGTCACCTTTGTGCATTCACACTTCCTGCTCACCCTTCCCTCTACCTTGGTGTTCTTATCCCACTGTTTTGTGTTTTGTGACTTCAGTTCCAGGGAATGCAGTCCTTCATGGGTGAATGTACAGAGGCCCATCTCTCAAAGGCCAACAGTTACCATTAAGGAACCTTTAGGGTTTTTTTTAAAACCAAATATGGCATTGTTGACACCAGTGCATCTCCACTGCCTTGTCTTGAAGCTGACAGTGTCACCTGGGCAATGAGGTAAACAGATGTAACTAACTGGAATTTAGTAAACAATTCTGTTGATGATATACACAAGAAGGAATTGAGTTTGACGTATATTACTAGCAATGTTGGTCTTGCAGGGCAGATGCAAAAAGCAGTAAAAACGTATCTTGGCT
Source organism: Terrapene triunguis (assembly GCF_002925995.2). Taxonomy (NCBI): domain Eukaryota; kingdom Metazoa; phylum Chordata; order Testudines; family Emydidae; genus Terrapene; species Terrapene triunguis. The sequence continues at coordinate 23,556,219 of NW_020664373.1, read as the reverse complement.
GCTATCGTAAATAGATTCGACTCCACATGTCATAAATAGATCCACTGAGTGGGAAGTTGCTATTTTTAGAGTTACTTTTCAGGGTAGAATCACCATTTAAAACTTGAACTATTAGCCACATTGTATAGACATTATATTTTTGTATCTTTTTAATATAATTATCAGAATATTGCTTTTAAGTGGAAATATAATTTTTCATAGTCTATTTGTGATACATTTGTATGTGTGCAGTCCTGATTCTTTCAAATATCTCTTATCCAGAAGAAGATTTCCAGCTCTATGGGGTAAATTCCATTCTCTAGCACTGAGTTCCTATAAAAAGGACATTATTTTCCTACAGGTCAGTAGGATTTTTAAAGGGCCAAGACTGAATTAATTATTTTAGCCAATTTTAACAGTGCACCTGTAAGCTATACTTTACGTTCAGTATACTTGCTGTTCATCTCTAGCAATACAATGTTAATTATGGAGCGGGGGGAATAGAATTACTATCTGGGATTTTAAAACAATTTAAAACCTGTTATTTATCTTTCAGGCAATGAAGGACTCACTGGGTATTATAGGTACAATCAATAAATATCAAATGGAGGATTTCTAGATCAATTATGCAAAGCAGAAATGTTGCAGAAGAGCTGCAAGGTTTTAGGATTCACATATTATTTGTTAAAGCTCTAATTTATTTTTATGTTCTCTTGAGATTACAGAACATTTTTGCAATTTTTAAGCTTTTACTTAAAACTGTGCTTTAAAGAAAATTGTGCCAGACTAAACTCTGGTATGGCTGAGTGTGATGGGGTGAGGCTCTGAGGCCCCTGCTGGAGGCCTTATGGCCCTGCCCCAGAAAAGAAAGTAGAGAGGTCTTCCAAGCTGCCTAGAGCAGCTGTGTGGGAAGTAGTCAATCAGGGCCTAACAGGTCAGTATAAGAAGAGCTGCAAGGCCGGAGCAAGTTCAGTTCCTTGCTAGAGCTGGAGGAGAGAGATTGGTGTTCCAGGCTGGCTGCTGGTACTCCACAAGAACAAGGCCCTGAGCTAAGAGTGAAGAATATGCGGGAGCCACGGGGAAGTGGCCCAGGGAATTAGAGCAGCAGCGCAACTTAGATAAAGGGACACAGCGACAGCTGCTATCTACAAGGTCCCTGGGCTGGGACCCGGAGTAGTGGGCGGGCCCAGGTCCCCTCCAACCCCCCATTAGTTGCTGGGGGAAGTGGCCTGGACTTTGAGGCATCCCAGAAGGGGGCTAAACTGTAGTGGTCCAGCTGAAGAGCTGGGAGAAGATACTGCCTCCAGGGAAGGAGCCTGGAGGACTGCCCTATTCCGGAGCAGGGACAAACTGACAGAGGGTCTGTGATTTGGCCGGAGGGCTGAGTCAGCGAAGACCACCACAAACAGGTAGAGAGAGAGTGCAGGCACATGCACTCGGCCAGGGGGTGCTCGTGAGAGGTGAGTGCAACCCCTTGCAGGGAGCAACATCCTATAGTTAACCAAAAATATTTAACCAAAGCCTTCCTCTTCATCCTCTCTGCCCTATTTTTTAGGAGTTCTGTTGAAAACAAGTTAGATACAAATATCAGATTAGGTCTTGCAGATTAATCTATTACGCAAAAAACCCCTAACAAATTATTGAGGCATTTCTAAGTAAAAGTCACATAACAGAACTTCAGATAAGAGGAACAGGAGGAGGTAAGGGAGAATCGAGGTAGAGACGTCTCTGAGGATCTGGGTTTCCTGCAGTCAGCTGTTGAGGACCAAGTCTGAAGGGCCCAAGATTTATTGTGTGACCTTATCTCATTTCTTTCCCCAAACTCCTACACTATGTAAATGAGACTCAAGTGGGGGTGGCTCAGAGAACAAATAGTGGCTGAAATTATCTGATTTTGAGGTGCCTTCTTTTTTGGATGCCCAGCTTTTGACTCAATTTGGGCATAATTTTCAGAGGTGTAGAGCACCAACAACTTCAGTGCAAGTTAGTGGGAACTATTTTTGCCCAGCACTTCTGCAAAGCAAAAGGTGGCCACGCACAATCATGAGGTATCTTCATCCAATGAAGATGTTTGTAGTGACATCCCCCAGTAATCTATTTTTGGCCCAGTGTTATTAAATATCTTCATCAGTGGTCTAAAAGAAAATATAAAAACATTGCTGGTGAATTTTGAAGTTGACAAAAATTAACGAAGTAATAAGGATGGGTCAGTTCTACAGAGTAACTTGGATTGCTTGGTCAGTTGGGATCTCTTGAACAATATGCATTTTAATATAGCTAGTGCAAGATCATATCTCTAGGATCAAAGAATGTAGATCATACTTACAGGAGGGGGTCTGTATTTTGTAAAGCAATATCTCTGAAGGGAACTTAATGGTCATGGTGGATAATCAACTAATATAGCTTGAAGTATGATGTGGTAGCTAAGAAAGAAAATGCAATCCTTGGATGTATATGTGGCGGGTTGGATCACAGAAACCCCCTTGGGAGCTGCCACCCGATGTGCCAAGACTACCCCTGCTTCTGTTTTCCCTGCCAGCTCAGGACTTCAGCACCCTGTCTTGCTGAGCCAGCCACTCCTGTCTGACTTCAACACAGACCAAGGGTCTGAATCACTTGTCCCAAGGCTGCAAGTTTACCCAAAAACAGTTCACAGGAGTGTGCTTGTCTTTAGCACTCAGATGCCCAACTCCCAATGGGGTCTAAACCCAGATAAATCCGTTTTACCCTGCATAAAGCTTATGCAGGGCAAACTCATAAGTTGTTCGCCCTCTATAACACAGATAGAGAGATATGCACAGCTGTTTGCTTCCCCCAGGTATTAATACATACTCTGAGTAAATTACTAAATAAAAAGTGATTTTATTAAATACAGACAGTAGGATTTAAGTGGTTCCAAGTAGTAACAGACAGAACAAAGTAAGTCACAAGCAAAATAAAATAAAATGCGCAAATCGATGCCTAATCAAACTAAATACAGATAATCTCACCCTCAGAGATGCTTCAGTAAGTTTTTCTCAGACTGGACACCTTCCAGGCCTGGGCACAATTCTTTCCCCTGGTACAGCTCTTGTTCCAGCTTAGGTGTTAGCTAGGGGCTTCTCCATGATGGCTCCTCTCTCTCTCTGTTCTCTTCCACCCCTTTATATATCTTTTGCATAAGGCGGGAACTCTTTGTCCCTCTGGGTTTTCACCCCCCCTCACTGGAAAAGCACCAGGTTAAAGATGGATTCCAGTTCAGGTGACATGATCACATGTCACTGCAAGACTTCATTACTCACTTGCCAGCACACACATATACAGGAAGACTCACAGGTAAACACAGTCATCTGCAGACAATGGTCCTTGTTAATGGGAGTCATCAAGATTCCAAACCATGATTAATGGCCCACACTTTACATAATTACAATAGGCCCTCAGAGTTATATTTTATATTTCTAGTTTTAGATACAAGAGTGGTACATTTCTACAAATAGGATGATTACACTCAGTAGATTATGAGCTTTGTAATGATACCTTACAAGAGACCTTTTGCATGAAGCATATCCCAATTACATTACATTCACTTATATTTTTATAAAACCATATAGACTGCACAACGTCACAGTATAAATGGGGATATTGAGTAGAAATAGGAAGGTGATATTACCACTGTATATGGCATTACTGAAACCATTACTGGAATACTATGTTCAGTTCTGTTGTCTACACTTCACAAAGGAGGTTGATGAAAAGAGTTACAAGAATGATTTGAGGTCTGACAAATCTGCCTTGCAGCGAGAGACTAAAGAAGAAGAGAACATGGCAACAAGTATAAACTCTGTAATCCTGTGCAGAGATTTATTATAAGAGAATTAAAAAAACACAGTGAAGTTGAGGTGAAGTCAATGCATAATTTAAAAAGAAAGAATAGAATGAATAATGTGTATGGATAGAAAAAAAGAACGTAGCTCGTCTGTTAAATGGAAATTGGTGTCAGTACATCTGGTGGGGCAGCCTATGTAACTCATGATCTTGCCCGGGATTACCAAAAACTCAAAGATGCTATTCTAGTTCACTAGGGAAATCTGACACCCACTTTTCCCCAAATAAAATAAAATCTGCTTGTTTCTGAGAGGAGAATTGTTAGTCCAGAGACCAATTTGTGCAGTAGCCTAGATACTACAGAACCTATGCTAGTGCTGTCTGAAACCTGAATACTAAATGAGTCCTCAGAATGCAGAACTAATAGTATTTGGGCAATTCACCAAGGTATTCCTTCAGGTGGAAGGGATGGGGTCTGTAGGCACTGGAATGTAACACTGGCAGTGGCTTTGAGCAATTGAAGTAGAAATGCGCACAAAAGCTTGATAGGTAGAGATGGATACGTTTTGATATTTGATGGATCACAGGTACTTTAGCTTACTAAACAAATGCTTCACAGAGTATGTTTTTGTTCCATTTTGCTCCAAACTCTCTTGAACACAATCCCTTACCTTCAAAGAACTTGAACTTGCACTCCTAGCATAGACAAAAGCCTTTTGCATTCCATGGAATAGGTGCCAGCATTTAAAGTACAGGGTCACATGTGAAATAAGCAAATGATAGCAACGGGGTAAGGTTAGATACTGTTCGGTAGTATCTATATAATAAGACTCTGAGAATATTGTTTGGTATGTCACACTGAAGCCTAAAATGTCTGGGTCTGTATGAAGTGATGGAAACAGCTACAAGCATGATTGAGAGCTCTTTTTGTTCAGAATATCACCAGGTTGAGTCATCATTGGGATTTGTAGTCTGTTACCATCCAGTTTTTAAGTTCTCAGCCATTTTGACTTTACCAATTACACCTTGTGGTATACAGCTACAGTAAGGCACGTATCTGTGTCACACCGAGTCCAAGACTAACTCAGCCAATGATCACCCTTACAGTACAGATAATGTGGATGCAACCATTTCATTGAGTGTAGGGGAGAGACACAGGGCTGGCTCTAACTTTTTTGCTGCCCCAAGCAAAAAAAAAGAGTGCCGCCCTCCATAGCGACGCCATAACACACACCCTCAGCACCGCGATGCCACTCACCCCCCCCCCACGGAGTGCCGCACCGCCGAACACCCCCAGCCCCCCGTGGCGCTCCGCCGACCCCCCCCCCGCGGAGCACCGCCGAACACCACCCCCACCTCCCGCGGAGCACCACGCCGCGCTGCCGAACCCTCCCGCCGCCACACACACCTCCTCCCGAGCGCCGCACCGCCAAACACCCCCACTGCCGAGCTGCGCTGCCGACCCCCCCCCCCCCCGCGGAGCACCCCGCCGTGCCGCCACACACACCCCCTGCGGAGCGCCGCTGCTGAATCCCCCACCCCCAGCCGCCGAAACAAAAACAACCCACCCCCAGCGCGGCCCGACCGAACCTCCCCCCCCCAAAAAACAAAAAACCCTGAGCACCCCCCGCCACCCCAAGATTGGCCGCCCCTTACCAGGAGCCGCCCCAAGCACGTGCTTGGTTGGCTGGTGCCTGGAGCCGGCCCTGGAGAGCTAGCACAGGTGGTGGATTACTTGGTCCAGCTGCCACCTCCACAAATCAGCACAATTCTCCCAGCACAACCTCCCCTGACACTAATCAACACAACTATCCCCACAACAGAACCAGCCAGGGGCAGTGGAGTGCCACTTAAAGTGATGGATCATAGATTTGCTCCCCTTTTTCTGCCTGACCTTCGTCTTTCCCTCTTGGGCACAACCTCCCTCCCCTCCAAGCAGCCTGACCCCTAAACCCACTCCCTCCAAATTTGAGTGTTTGGGGTTATTGTGTGCATTGGTCACATAGTCCGCAGAGCTGGGGGCAGGGGAGCGCCCAGGCCATGGCTGGATAACCTTTTGGCTGGGAACCTGAGTGGTGTTGGGATCTGGTGCACTAGGGTTTCAATGCCATTCACTCAGATTTGGCCCTGCCATCTCTCCATGCAGCCAGGCCAAATCTGAGTGCGTGACATTGAAACCTGACACATGGGTTTGCAGTGCCACTCAGGTTTAGCCTGGCCAAAAAGTGGTGAAGCTATGGTCCAGGTGTCTCTCTTGGCTCTGTGGCCTGTGACCAGCACACACAGTAACTGCAAACACACATAGCCCATCACCACAGCATGCTGCCCTCATTCATCACCTGCACAAATCAATGCAAATCTCCCAGTGCAACCCCATGTAATAGGGCAGTCTGTCCCTTTAAGAACTAGGTGGGCTGGAGAGCAGCTGGTCCTGTGCTGGAGGGAAGCCCAGCAGGCAGGTACTGGGAATCAGCTGATCCAGCTAAACAGCTGATAATAACTGGGTCTGACTCCCAGCTGGAGTATATACATGAGCGCACCACTTCCATGAGGAATACACTCTCCTGTGGCTGCAGCAGAAGGCTGCGAGAGGGCAAGCAGGCCCCACAGACACCAATAGGCTGGGGAAGGTCCAGCCCCCATATCTGCCAGAGGGCCCCACAGCCTGAGTTAAGAACAGGACTATAGGTTTGGTAGTGGTGGTGGTTTCATAATTCCCTTTGTGTGTGTTTTAAAGAATAAACTGAGCTCTGGGAAAAAGAATACAAATGGAACCAGACATGGAATTTTTGTCCCAGGCTGGTGATTAGGTCCACCAGCCTACAAGCCCTACACCCAAATCAACACAACCACCACACACAACATAATCAGTATGCACAATAACCCCCAAAACACAATAGCCCTGCACCACAGCACACATCTCATTCGCTACCTGCACAGTGGTGGACTTGCTTACCTAAGTCAGATGTGCTCCAAGTCCTCTGCACTTCTACTCACGCATCTGATTAAATGTTTTGTCTCTTTGTCTAGCGTCTTTTATAAAATTGAAAATAAAAACGCAACTAGGCAAATGGAAGAAAAAGCGTTTTACATTTTGAACTACAGAGATGTAAGATGTTTTGTTTTGAACTATTTCAGCATAAAAATTGTCCAGCAGGAGATGGAAGTGCATCTGTGCACTGAAATATAGTGCACTGAAAAATTGTTCTTAAAATGAAAGGCATTGTATTACATCGTGATACCTAATTTAGGTTCTGTATCAAAAACTAATAAAAGAGTTCTATAGCTTCTCCTGACAAGATTTGACAATATAGGCTGCCTGCTGTTATATTTTTAAAGAATGTCCAATAAAAAAGGTTTGATTTTATTTTTCCAGTGAATGGATTAAAAAGTTTTCTGTAGAAATACTGTGAAAAGTATTTGGAGTTATCACCTCTCTTCTGATAAATGTTTTTTACAGTTAATATATTCAGTTTTCTCTGTCTTTGTGTAAAAATCTTACACTGATGCTAAAACAGTTGGTTAGGTTTTATTTTGTTTTGTGTTCAGAGAGCACTTCTGTCCCTCAGTCATAAGTTCCAAAGCTGTGGAAGATGAAGAAAACTGTGACCTTGTTTACTACAGAAATTATTAGCTGGCATTTGTCTAGTCTTTTGGCATTGTCTACTTTTAAGCTATCATCACTAGCATTACATTCATTTGTTTCAATGCAATAAATGATAGACTCAACACTCTTATTTGGTTCCGTCAGTGCTGATATCTACTCAAGTGTTTACTGGATTCTTTAGTATTCGTTCTGAGCTCTTTTCCTTGATCTGATTATTCTAAGAGCCTCTAATAAGAACATTGGTGACACATTTGGAGAACTTTATTTTCTGTATTAATTCTCTACTCTTCCTTCTTAAATTTCAGGGGCCTTGTGTCAACCCCCTGGTTCCTCTTGTCACTCTATTAGGACCAATAACTCAAGAACCCACTTTTTCACTTTGTTGTAAAGTTCTAACTCTGTGCACATATTTTCAAATTATTATTAACTTCTACCCACTGATATCAAATACGTAGTTTGTGCGATTGCCACTTCAATAACACTTTCTCCAATCCACAGCTCTTTCCTTTGCAGATTCATTTTTTTCCCGTTTCCTAAAAGTGGAAATCTGCGTTGGATGACTTATGAAGGAGAAAATCAGTTTATTCACGTGTAAGTGGAGAAATCCGAAAGAAAGACAGTACACTGGGAATGTGGTTTAACTAGGCTGCAACCTTACTAATTTAACACATCGGGGAAACTGTCCAACAATAACTTGTCCAATGCAGGTCAACCTTTCTTCTGTAATCCATGCTACTTGGGGAATGGCTGTCATCAGCCTCACCCCACAAACATTTAACCTGCTCTCTAGAATGAGCTGAATTCTGGAAAGGCCCTCCTTAACTTGAAGTTAAGTATATCCCCTTGATTCTAGATGTCTTTGGAGTAATCTACAAATGGTTAAGAACTGAAGTGCCCGATGTTTTACTGTAACCCACTGAGCACCTTGCTGGCTCCCGGAACAAAGTCTTGAATTCTCTTTTTCTCCCCCCCCCCCCCCCCCAATAAATAAATAAATAAATCAACATTGCTGTTGTTAATCCTGGAGTGAAAGAAAGCCAGGTTTATACCAACCCATGCCACAGCAAATGAACTTGGCCAACAACTGCAGAATGTTGACAGCAGTATACACACTGATTGGGTGTGACTCAGCCAGAAGTCTGGCAAGGATTGACCAACTAAAGCCCTGGAAGTATGTCAGGGAGAATCCATACAAATTTAGAAGCCTTGCAATTTTTGCATTATGGTGAATATACCTCGTGCACAGTTGAAATTAGTAGAAATTCTGATAACCCTTTTCTATGACCCAACAGCTAACTCAGTGCATTAAATGGTGTGCAATATAAGCTTTTCTGTCTAAAGCAAGCCTAGAAAGAGGACTTCCCCTCAATTTATGATAGTCTTCCACAATATACCAAGCAAGCAAATTACCAGTCCCTTATCTGGAACCATGCCATGGAGGTGCAGCCTGGCATCCCTTCCCCTGTGGGTGCGAAGGGGCTCAAGCACTGAGGGAGAAAAAATGGGGGTGCTCAGCACCCCCGGGGCTGGCTGGAGCTGCTGGTCTGGTAGCCCTGGGGCTAGCCACCATTCAGCTGTCCAGTAGTTGGCCCTATGCTCCCAGCAGCTCTTCAGCTCTAATGAAACACATTAGGATGTTAACCATTTAGATGTAATCATCCCCAAATGTGAAGGTTTCAAAAGTTGCTGTTCCAAAATTGCAGAATCTTTGCAATACATTCTGTACATTCTTGAGGGCATTATGCATCTTGTAAAATTATATGTAGATAAAATGAAAATGCCCTTTGTCCATATTTTATGGCTGTAAAATATGATGTTGAAATAAGCTATTTTATTTTTTTAGAAATTACAATGTGCAAGTGGGTCATAAAATATACATATAGACAGAAAAACACACAGAGAACATATTTAAAGTAAATTTGCCAATATGAAATCAATATATGATTAAATCCGTGTGTAATTATACACATGTTAAAGGAGAGTCCTTACTTCGACTTTTTCAAGAAATTGGTGAAGGCAATTTGACTTGGTTTACAAAAGCATCTATAATTCTCAAAGTTACCAGTGCAGAATACCACACACCCCCTAAAATCACTCTGGGGAGTTAGTCCCTTCATAAAAAATGTGTTAAACCTTTTTTGTGTGGGGAGGGTGCTACAAATTTCAAATTTAGTCAGGGTTTTCCATTTGGGCCCCCAAACTACAGGGGAAAATCCCCATCTCTTCTACCCTGTTCTTTTCTGTCTTCTCCCAGCCATCAGGGATTGGGGAGCTCCCAGAGCATCCTGCTGTCCTACCTCCCACAACCCATGCACACGGTCTCTCCAAAGGAAAAATCCCCACCTGGAGAAATCACACCCACTATTGCTGGTGTTTTCTGCTTCTCATTGGGTCTAGGGAGAAGCTTGGGGCCATCATTCACCTCCAGGGAATCATGGTGCAGGTCCTGCTGTGAGGAGTTGGCCTGGCTGTTGCCCACCATTCCCACTTTCCTACATGTGCTCTCAACTGCTGCCCTGGTTGCCACTGTTGCGACCCTGTGGATGATTTTCAGCAAGTCTGTGAATTAATTCTTTGCAAAGGCCTTTGTGCTTACTGTAGTGCGAGAGACAGAAAAAGAAGAAAAACATTTTGGTTTGAGAAAATCTTAAATCCTGATTACCTTACTGTATGCATTAAAAGTAGCATTGTGAAGAAAACAACCTTCATATATCTCGGAAGATTTTTAGAAAGTATTTGTTGTAATTTATTTGACTTGACGATTCAATCTCACTTTTATCATTTTCTAGGGAGTAAAGTACCTGACCATATGATATAAACATTACACATTTCCTTGCTTTCCCTTTCATTGATCATAGTTATTCAGATTACCTATTCCTGAACTTAAATATCTGATTTATGCATGTGGAATGAATATTTTATAAAAGCACTGCCCAAACCAAATATTATAAATATTGGGGAGAGATTCTTTTTTATAAAAAATAAATATAATATCCATAAGGCATGCATTTTACCTTTAGGGTATACAAAATGCAGCAACCATAGATGGGTCTAGTGCAGTGGTCCCCAAACTATGGGGCACGCCCCCCTGGGAGGGTGCAGAGGAACGTTCAGGGGGAAGGGTGGCAGGGCCCAGGCCAGCCCCCATGGGCGACAGGGAGGGAGCACCACCCAGCCCTGCTCTGCTCCCAGCTCCACTCTGGCCTCAGCCCCATCCCCGGCCCCAGCCTTGGCCACTGGCTCCCATCCCCACTCCCGGACACAGCTCTGCTACGGACCGTGGCCCCTGGCTCCTGGTCCTGACTGCAGGCCCGCACCCTGCCGCAGCTCCTGGCCCTGACTGCGACCCTGCTCCTGGCTGAGGCCCCAGTGGCAGCGCTGGCCCCACTCCCAATTGTGGCCCTGCTCCCAGCCCCGGTTCCTGACTGTGGCTCTTGGAGGGGTGCGGACCAGGTAAGGGGGGGATGTGAACAAAAAAGTTTGGGGACCATTGGTCTAGTGATTGGCTACTCATGCCCCTATATATTTAAATTAACATTTAAAATGAAGAATTTTAGTTAATAATTTGCTAGATTTTATCCTGACTAATATTGTTGGGCTTCAGTATCTTGTGAAACACTTGAGTGTCCTGACTAAAAATAATAGGAAATAATCTTCCCAGCTCACAGCCTGTGTTAGCAGAATGCATTTCCATAGGGCTTATGAAGGAAGGAATTTATCCCCTGTTGCTGTTGCAGCACATATCAATGGTACATGGGGGGCTATAGAACCTTATGGAGGATGGTGATAAACTGCCCTCCCCACTGCGTAATAGAACTGAATTGTTCTGGTTAGTCAGGAGTGGACTCTAAATGACCATAGGGGTGCAACAGGGGGAGCAGTATTTACTCCAATAATAAGCTTCTATAATACATAACATTTAAAATTTTCTCTTATTGCTACAAAACATTTTGGAGCTTCCAATTCATACAAAATACACTACAGTATATTGACAATAACTGGACTATGTGAGGACAGACATTCCATCTTACCTTGAAGTACTGCAAGTACTTAAAATATATCACTAATGATTTAGATATGTATATTGGTTTGGATATCCTCTGTGTACTCCCACAAATTGACTGATCAGATAGGGTTACAGTCAAATTTGCAGGAAATATATTTATGAATCAGGTATAAGGAAGGGAGTTTTATTACTTGCATAACTGACAAACCTGGGACATTTTTGTGGAAGATAGCCATTGGGGATAATAACTTAGTGACAAAACAGAAAAAGGGTAATAATTCATAAATTAGCAGGTCATTAATCTTGTCTTTATGAGGGAACAAGCTAATTTATTTCAGAGAAGGTTGAACCTGAGGTGCAATTTATAATCTTTTTGATAGCCTAGTAATGTTGAAAGGCTCGTAATGTAATGCTATATTATTCATCCTTTGAACTTGAGCTATTTTTATGAAATAATGGAGGGTACAGAGAAGAGAAGTATCAACTTTTTGGAATGCAGTAAAGCAACAGGGAAGTATTAGTTTGCTGTTCAATTTTCAGAAATGTGAGAATTGAATAAGTGGGCAATATAATTTGTGAAAGAGAGCAGCATTGTAAATGAAGATTGATTGCATTTTTAAAACACAATATTGCCATTAAAATATCATTTGAAAATAATGTCACACATTGAGCCTGATTGCCTCCTTTCCACAAAATAACCCAGTGGAGGGGAGAGTAGAGGAGGAAAACATTGTAAGAGTTATTTTCCAAGCTCTTAGCTGAGGTAGGTGGGATGTGTCCTCCCTTGTGGAACAAACTGGGTGGTGGTGTCCTCAAACCCTGTGGATCTCAGTTCCAGCTGTATGGAAGTTCTATGCCTCTGCACTGCTCTACATTCCATGTAGGTCTTTCTGCATTGGTATCTACCCTTGGAAGTCCTCCTGAAGTGGGGTTCTTCAGTATAAAGGGGAACCACAGAGAAGTTATTGTCGCTGTAAGCTGCATTCACTTTTTGTGAATTCCCTGAAGGGCTTGTGGGTGGCTGCTCCTGGGAATAACCATACTTCTTTCTGCTCACAGCCACTATCTTGCCTCACGTCTTCCCCTCCTTTTCTGCACTGGGCCCTCTGCAGAGTTCATGGAGATGGCTGACCCTTTGCCCTGGATCACAGAAAGAGAGATGTGTAGATCGCAGGGGGAGCGTTAGGGTCAATGGTATCTGCAATATTATAATTATTTTCTATACTGAGTTATGTCCCGACTGGCTTTAACACTGATCTTAATAAGTTTATGGGGGGGATGATATGATGAAACTGCCTACAATGGCATGTAGCCGGTCTGCAACTGCTAGTAGTAAATATCTCCAAGGGCCGCTGATGGGACACTAGATGGGGAGGGCTCTGAGTTACTCCAGAGAATTCTTTCCCAGGTGTCTGGCTGGAGGGTCTTGCCCACATGCTCACGGTCTAACTGATCACCATATTTGGGATCGGGAAGGAATTTTCCCCTGGTTCAGATTGGCAGAGACCATAGGGTTTTTTTGCCTTCCTCTGCCGCATGGGGCACGAGTCACTTGAAGGTTTAAGCTAGTGTAACTGGTGGATTCTCTGTAACTTGAAGTTTTAAACCATGATTTGAGGACTTCAGTAACTCAGCCAGAGGTGATGGGTCTATTACAGGAGTGGGTGGGCGAGGTTCTGTGGCCTGCTGTGTGTCAGATAAGATGATCATGATGGTCACTTCTGGCTTTAAAGTCTGAGTCTGTGTCAGATACTGCTGCATGATAATTGTTGACAAATGTTTTTAAGTTGTAGTCACTATGTATATGGTATCTGTGAAAAGATTCATATGCAATAAACTTTTCTAAATGTAATAAGTAAATCTTTTAATATATTTTCTCTATGCAGAACAAAAAATTATACAAAATAATATTATTTGGAAGCGTACATATATTCAAAAGTTTCTCTCTAGCAAAATTAATTTTGACTATGTATAAATGAAAAGACTTCTGTGATTCCAGAGTTACTTGTGTTATGTTTGTACCGTAGAAAGAATCTCTTTATACAGACTGCATATGTCTCTCCAGATGTTTGTGTATTAAATATTTTTGGAACACTTTACATAATTATACTTTTTTGTTGTTGTTTTTTTTTAGATAAGGATACAGCAGTTGAACTTCCTATAAAGTTTACTCCACAATATCCTGGTCGCTATCCCTGCCAGATTCTGCTGCGATCTTTCTATGATATTCGGGTCTACTTGATTGAGTGTGTGGTGAATACAGACAGTGCTGAGGCTGAGCTTGAATTTGTAACCCCAGCCTATCAGTCCGTGATTCAGGACATACCAATAGTAAGTCCATTTTACAATTAGAAGGTTAAATCAAGATTCAGGATTATTGGATTCAGCCTTTTAAATTAAAATTAACATCCATGTACCATAGAAACCACAAAAGTACTGAAATACTGATGTTATCTTGTTGCCCAAAGTCTAAATGGTATGTAAACATAAAACATAAAAGAGTTACAGATTGTTTTCTGCCCACCTCAATAACTATTTAGTCTGTTATTCCTAATGATTTTTCTTCTGAGACTGACACTTATTAACATACAGGACATTGCAAGTAGGGGGGGAAAGGTTGGTATGAGTAGTATGAATACTAAATGTAAGATTTCTGGCAGTGGAAGGAAAGCAGAAATCTGAATTAAGGCGCATGATAGCAGAATTAAATATTGTACAGATCGTATTAATGTATTTTGCTCCACAAAAAAGAAGTTGTTTTTAAAAAATAATTATTTAAGAGAAATGTGAGGTTATAAATAATATGTAAGGCTACGATTTAGTCATGGGTATTTTTAGTAAAAATTCACAGTCCGTGACCTGTCCATGACTTATACTATAAATACCCCTGACTAAATCCTGGGGAGGACGCGCTACTGGTGGTGGCAACCTGGGGGCCATTGCTGGGAGGGGGGCGTGGCCAGTGGCACCAGCTGCCGGGAGCCACTGGAGCAGCAGCTGCTCCCGCTGCCCCAGGGACCGCTGCTCGGGTGGTCCTTGGGGTCAGCCGTACTGGACGCTGCTCGGGCGGTTCCTGGGGCCAGTTGCCCGGGGCTACCCGAGCAGCGGCCGGTAAGGCTGGCTGCGGTGCTGCCTGATTGGCTGGCTGCAGAGCCACTCCACCGGTGGCCATTGTGGCTGGCCCTGGTGTGAGCCCCACCTGCCGCTGCAGAAGTCACGGAGGTCACTGAAAATCATGGAACCCGTGACTTCTGCAACCTCCATGACAGACACGCAGCCCTAATAATATGTAATATAGATACATTAGAAAAGTGTATTCAAAAGTTAAATATTTGAAGCATTCAATACTGAGAAGCTATGATGTAAGAGAGGGGTACAGTAATTAACATAGTAGATCAGAATAGTCATTAATCTAATCTAATAATTTATCTCCAGCAATGACAGGACCTGATGCTCCAGAAACTGATGCAAGAAATCCCATAGTGCACAATTATGGTGTAAGCCGACAGTCCAAAAAGATATAAGAGAGAGAGAGAGTCAAAGAGTGAATTTTGAGCTGTAGGGTTGGGTATCTTCTTCAGAGAAGTCATTATCAAGCTTTTTAGGCCATCAGCAGACTGTCTCAAATTAAAAGCTAAAGAGAGAAAATGATGTGGCATAAAACAACAAGAGGAAGACTTAAAGGTTCTATTAGAAGTAAAAATGTTACCTAAGGTTTGCACCAGGAGTTGAGAGTGCTGCACATACCATATTTTGTGTGAGGTGGTCAGGAAGAATAGAGAGTGATAGTATAGAAAAAGTCACACTGAGATCTGATGGGACAAGAAGAGGGGAGGGATCCATGATCAGACGTGAGATCAGTAGCTTGTCTGGAGAAGGATAGTATTGTGAAAGCACAGTGAAACACTGAAAGTAACCAAGGAGGTTGTTCTGAAATGATTGGGATCTTTATTTCTGCTCATTTTATTTTCCTTTTTAAAGAATAAATAAGATAATGGATATTGACCTGCTCAGCCTGTCTATTGGCGCTGCTCCTAGAACTGGAGTTACTTTTGTGTGTTGCTGGATAAGGGGTGTGCTGGTTTTAAAGAGGATGAGATTCTGATGTTGTGGAGCATGAGAGAAAAATTTGCATGAATTCTTCATCTCCCATTGAGCCTCCAACTTGTCAACACACAACTGTTGGTTTTTTCTTTCATACTTTGGGTTCTGCCGCAGGACAGTCTTTCTACTAAATAGTTTAGTCTTCAGCAGATTCAGTATCTGAGTGCATATGGCTATGCACATTTTTGGTTAGATTGAGCCCATAATTATAAGTACAATCAAACTTCTTTTATGGTATGAGTATGTAAAACATGAATTTTTAGAACATTCCTACTAGTACCCACAGTACCAGTATTATTGAACTTATGGTTGAATACATTCAAACTTTTAAAAATATAATCGTTATTTTCCTAAACTCTGCTCTGAGTTGGCACTTTTGAAAAAATAAAGATTGTGATCTGATTTGGTGTCCATTCTAAGAATTAATGGATAGAAAGTTAAATGTAGCTGTAATTGCAGGTAAATGTATGTTGTAACTTTAAATGTACCATTTGGATGACATCTATTTTTTTTTCCAGAGTAATATGTCTAATCAGGACTGGAAACTTCAAGCAATCCTAGAGGGACATTGTTTTTATGGCCCTCCTCTCATATATGTGGGTCCAGGTGAAACAACACAGTATCCTCTCATGTTTAATCCCATTGCTGAGTGTGTCACTCTGGTAAGAGAAAAGAGACATTCAGCCTTTATAAGGTTTGCTGCTACACATGAAACTTGTGCCTGCACTCCAGGAAACCCCTTAAGCAGGTGTTTAACATTAAGCATCTGCTTAAGAGGTTTTCTGAATCAGGATTATTCAGGGCAAGACTTTTTCCTGAGGATGTACATGTAATAAACTGCCTTCAGGGGAGCTTAGGCTAATATTTTGTATGGTCAATTTATCTTTTCTCGTGGTCCTACCCTCTCTCTCTCTGCCCACCCAATTTTAATAAAATTATTAGGTATTCTATACAAATTGAAAGCATTCTAATTACAAATATATACAGTGCATTCCAGCCTTTATTTAAATATACATTATTTTATTTATGTAATCAGTAAATTCAGGAAATGCCAGTTTTAAGGTTCTTTAATAACATTGAGCATCCCTCATTGCGCATATATGCCATGAGGATTCTACAGGAATGGAGGTTATATTAGTTCATTCATTAATTTCCATTATTAGTTATGTCATTGCTCATATTGGGGTGGATTCCCAGGCACTCTGTCCCAATGGTAGTTGCCATTCTGGATATTATGAGGTACATACCAGGGTAAGGGCTGTTTCAGCTTTTAACAGGAAGCAGTTTGTACATGCCTGCCTATGCATTACCTGAGCTACTCTGGTGTTTGCCATGCTATACAAAAACACAAATTTACAGTATCACTCTTTTGCCTAGCACAAAATAATTACTCTCTACAAACTACAATAACCTATTCAAATTACTTACTAACATCATTATAATGTAGTTCACAAATCCAGTAACAAAAATACAAACCCTCCTAAAACCGTTAACAGTCCTAAAGACAAACCTCACCTAAGCTAAAACAACCTAAACTAGGGAATATGGAATTATTCCCGGGGAAAACTGTCATTACACAGACAGCAGAATTAAGATGATTGTGTGGTTGTACTCTATATTTCCTGCTTTATGAGAGTTAGAGTTGGGTATATTTTATCCTTAGCAATTATTAATTATTTTCAACAAGCTTTGTGTATGTTTGAATTATATATTATATTTGAAAAATAATATAGGATATAAGGAGAAGCCACATTTTAAAGGATATGTATGAAGGGTTAGATTTAAGAGTTGAGTATTCCTCCTTAACTCTATATTTTCTAACTTTTGAGTGTTTGGTTTCTCATTCTTAATGTTACACTAATATTATTAATCATTTATTATTTATTTGTTAGGTGCAGATACTGCACAATATTTTTGTTTGGAGTATATAATCTGTATGTGTGGATAGCCATAGCTCACTCTATTACATTGGTGCAACTTCAATGGCTTCAGTGGAGTTACTTCAGTGTACATGAGAACAGAATTTGGATATGTGATGCAATATATATATCTATAGGTATAAAGCATTTAGTGTGTGTGCACATACTCAGCAGATGTGTATCACATGTAGATCCCTGCACACAACAGGTCAGGCATGAAACACCAGTTCTTTGGAATCTCAGTCTCACAGCAAAATATCCAGAGGTAGGTCACCCATACAAAACCTACATACTCCCACCCAGAGGACAGATTGTGTCAGTTTTGTGGCAAGGTCCTTTCTCCAGCCTGGACTCGTTTAATACTTAAGTCAATGGGAACGTTGTCATTGATTTGAATGGGGATTTCCCCCCAGGTCCTCATTATTATGGAGACTTTCCCAGCAGGTCCCTGCTCTCTCAATACTCTTATAACTCTAATTCTCTGTTAGTATAGTATTGATGTATCTGCTCTTTATCTTTCCTACCTGAATGAGGATCCCCAAAATGGAGTTTGCTTATGAAAGAAAGCTGTGGATGCTGGAGTTCAGTAGATAGTTCTGATGCTGATTGCGTTTTCTTCTTCTTTCTTCTAAAGTTATAAACCACAGGAATTCGTCCCAAGCCTTCCAGACTGTACCATTAAATAAGTTGATAGTTTTCAGAAGTGTCTTCATTTTTTTTTAAGCAGTCTGACAAAATCATTCCCTTTGGGGCCAAACTCCACTGACAGTCAATTTTAGCAAGATGCAAAGTTTCTCCTTCCTAGGCCATTGATTTAAATCTGATTAGAATTTAAACAGCTAAAAATTGTGAGTTGCAAACAGGTCAGCTTCAGCCTTGTTACTTAATGGTTTTAAGATTTCACTGTTTTAGTTTCATCCATAAATGTGTTTCTGTAGTTATTATTCAAAGAGGGAATAAAATTCATAGGTTTTGAGGGTGGATATTAATGATCTTAGTTCTCATTTTGTAGTTTCCCAAAATGTTAATAGAATTCTATTATTCTGATCAATGCAGTGGGCAAAGCTACTAGGCAAAGTTATTCTGTGAAAACCAGCAATAATGTTGAAGTACAAGATACAAAAACTACACAGGCAAATTTTATTTGTAATTTATTGTGTATGAGGATTCATATAATAGATAAAAGAAAAAGTTAATGTTGTCTCTTTCTTGTGTATGGTAAGTAAAAAGTTTAGTACCAAGAGCCACCTCCTGCGCAGGATTCTGCTGGATGAGTACTGCTGGAACAAAGTACCTTTCTTTTCCAGTTTTTCACGTTAATTAGGAATAGTGATGGCTCAGAAAATATTTTCTTGGAAGGTATATTTCTTTGCTGAGTAAACAAGTGTGTAATCAATATACATGAGGCACTGTACTGCTAACTCTGTAATATAGAAAAATTAGAAATAAAAGTCAGTCTTCCTTAAGTTTGTCTTCATTAATTCAGCAGAAGTGTTTACATATATGCTGGAAAGTAAACAGGCAACACCTCCCTGCAAGCTTGTTTCCATACCTGGACTCAAGATTAATTAGGTTAAGGGAGTTTGTCTGGCAGCCATGCAAGACTCACGCAGTGCTGAAATGTCTTCTTTTTTTCCTTTGTCACAGGGCAAGCTTATTCTACAAAATGAAACAGATGGGACTGAACACATCTTTGGCCTTAAGGGAATAGGGAGGAAACCTCTTGCACTGGATCATATCGTAATAAACTGTCAAGTGAGACAAATTACTCAGAAGGTCCTAATGGTGCCCAATTATACAAAGAACAAGTTGACATACAAGGTAAAGTTGTGGAATGTTAGAATACATGTATCTTTGTCAAAGAGGATGCAAATTATGGCATGAAAATAACATAGTAAGAATATTGTCTTAGTTCCTACTTATTAACTTTCATTTGGCAGTAAGAAATTGTTTCTATATCGAATAGGATTTAGCTTGTTATTAGTATAGTTGATGTTTCCATAGGAAGGAATTCTTTTTACTCTAGTGCATGATTTATTATACATTTCATGAAGAAAGATTTAATTGTTTCTTACTATTAAATAATTTAATACTTTTGTTTTTCACTCTTTTCACTCAGTATACTTTACAAGTGGATTGAGATAAGCCTGTTTCCATATGTAAAATTAATTACTGCAATTTTTGTAAGTCTTGCTAACATGAGTATCTTGTAAAGGGGTTCTGTGTCTAGAGCTTAGAAATCCCAGGATTCCAAACCAGTGAATACTCAGAAAGTTAGGTTTTAGCCAAAATGACATTTTAACCCTGGCTTCAATTAGGCATATATGTATTATTTAATATAAATTTTCTATTAATATACAAATATTATATTTGTTAAAAGAAAGCTATTTAGGTTGCATCATCAAGTGCTTGTAAGTAAGGAAATGCCAGATTTACAGTTGCCTATGGAAGCCTAATTCTGCCCTCATGCTCTAAACAATGGAGGTCTAAGAGCTCCTTAAAAACTCACCAGATTCTTTCATAATGCAAAGTGGTAAGCAATGTACATAGCAATAGGTATCTTCTCCCCATATAATGTGTCTAGAATGGTAAATTGTCTGTACACTATTAGAGGCAAGTCCTGTACCCTTTGTGGATATATAGGACTCCCAAGTAGCAGAACCAGTGGCTTCCTGCATGCCAATAGGCAGGAGATGGCTGAGGATTTGGGGCAGGACCAGAGGACCACCTCTTACCTTCCCAGTCACAGAGAAGGTTTTCTAATATTATTCAGGGAAGATTTGGACTTAGTGAATAAAAACCACCAAGAGCTCTTTTGTGGCTTTTAAAGCTGAGCAGAAAGGGTTGTGGAACTGGGGGTGGGGTGAGCAGAGATGCGGGGAGGGTATTGTAGCGCAGCCCGTGTGCAAAACTTGGCAGAGGGATTCTATCTGCGGAACGTTGAGGCAGGAAAATGGACTCTCAGAATAAATAGGATACTTCACCTGGGAACTTCTATTACAGTTTTTTGGAAATCTCGCATGTGCTTTGCTAGTGCTGGCCTCAGGCAACTGGCCCATATATGGTTGAGTGAGACCCCAAATAGTCCCCTGCCTCATTAACCCCTTCCCTCTGCCTTGATGTATGTATCATCATGGGCTGCATTGTCATTCCCATTGTGGTCAAGAATTGCTGAAGTACCGAGATTCTGTCTGCCCTATGTGCATATGTGCAAGAGGGAGAAGAAGCTCCTTGGTCGCTCTCCCACCCTTGTGGTGTAGGGTAGCTGGAATTGGACCCTAAGTATACAGTAGTGTTACCATTGTTTAGATGGATCTTGCTATACTGCATACATGAAAGAGGATTTCATTTCTGCACACACACAATCTGTTTCCCACTCTAGACTGTACATTTATACAATCATAATCAACAAAGATGATACCTGGACCAATGGATGAGCAAGTTTATTTCATTCTTCAGTGCAGGAGAAATACTTCAACACTAGTTATTTACTCTTCCACTTCTGCTTTGACATCCTCTGTTGATGGGATTTCTCCAGGTTGAAACCATTAGATACAATGGAGCAGAACAAACCAAAGCTTGTAGTGCAGGTGAAAATGTTTTACCATTGCTGGGGTAGAATTATGTTAATAGCATTATGGTATCATGCTCCAAAAATTACACATCACTGGAAAAAGTGTCCTGTACCATTTTGGGTAGCTACTGTACATCAGCATGATGCTACTTCTAAATAGTAGGGTAAATTTATTTTCCTTAAGTCCATGTTTTATCTGTGTGGTTTTTAATTATTAAAGGAATATTTGCATTTATTCAATATAATATACCATAGAATGGGACTTGCCTTATACTCAGGTTTCATTTGACTCACTGTTCAGGACACAAAACAACATAAGAAATAAAATCCTTGGGCTTTAGGAGCTTCCACATTTTTCTTTTCAACCTCTTCATGCAAGCTTGTGGTGTAACAGATATGGCATTTTCCTACAATATCCTTGAAAAAAAATACTAAATTAAATTTAAATATTTTGGGGGTCCATTGCTTATGTATTATTGTGGACAGATATTGTATGTAACCTCTTTAGGGGGGAGATGTGATGTAAGTACTATATTGAACAATGCGTTAGTCAAGAATCAACTTTTGGAACAACACATATGAAGTGGAATCCTGGGTAATATCTAAGGGGAGGTGAATGCAAATTCCCCACCTACGATTATGCAAAACCCCAGCCCTTTGAAGCTACTTCCTGAGGAGTGGGCCTTTGTGTGTTGCATCACTTGTTTCATGAGGCCATGATCAAAGGCAAAGCTGTATAAAGGAAAGAATGAACGATTCAGGGTTGTTCTGAATCTGGGACAGCTATGAACTTATAACCTGGGGAAAATCCCGTTGTGGGTTTTGAAGGACTGACGCCTATCAGAGTCCAAGGTTGGAGCTGGGGTGATCTCTGGTAGGTTTTAGCATGCACATAGGTTCTTCTATTGTTTTTAATATATTTTCTCTGCAATTCATTCAACTTAAGAATAAATGTGCTTCTTTATAAAGGGCTGTGTGGTAAATTGTAACTGCTGGCAATTACAGCTGTTCATAGCCTTTGGCAAGAAAGCTAACCACAGATGCTGGCGTATTTGGCAGTCTGGTATTGCTGGGGATATCACAGTATAGAACTGTGCAGCCTGGAAAAACTACAGTCCGCAGGGAGAGAGACATGGGTCTCTGCCCAGGAGAGTGATGGCTGAGGAGCTGGGAACCTAGAGTGAGTGCCCTCGGGGGACCACATACAGAAGAACCTCAGAGTTATGAACACCAGAGTTACGAACTGACCAGTTAACCACACACCTCATTTGGAACCGGAGATACACAATCAGGCAGCAGCAGAGCCAAAAAAAAAAAAAACTAATAAAAATTCAGAGGTTCTACTGTACAAGGAATACTGGTGTAGTTGCCCTGAACTGTGACACCCCTTGGCCCAGTTACCTACGTCTCTGGGTTTGGAGAAGCAGACTGCCCTGATCTGCAGCATGTTATCTGTGACTCTGTGTGTATCAGATTCTCCCTCTTGGGCAGCTGTTGACAGCCCATTCAGCCCTCATCCCCATCCCACCCTTTCTTACATAGACCAGCATCTTTAAGATTGTAGTATTTCCTGGGCCCAGGATGGGGAAGAGTAAATTTTGCATGTTTAGTTGGAGCCAGACTAGGGGTATTACCCAATTAATGGCTTTACCGTTTTCCCAAAAGAACCTTGATATTCTCTGATAGTACTTTATCTTTGGCATGGTTTCATTTCCTGTTGATTTCCACCTTTGATTTAATTCTATGCAGCTAGGCAAGATAATATCACATAGGGAAACTGAGGTGCACATGATATTTCTAAAAAATTATATAGTTAATTCTCCACAACGATGCAGTGCAGGTTAGGTGTGAGGTTCTTAATACTGAGATGTACCAGTAGTTGGGAAACCATAATAATTTACAGTTACGTTCATAAAGATTTTACTGCCCAGTTAGCACTTAGAAATTAGGTAATTTTGTCTTGAGGAGTGTAAATCAGCATCAGTGTTCCATTTTTCATAATTAGATATATTAAATCATTAATTTAATAGAAATGCAATTTAATTAAAAAGTTAATTACATTGTTCATATGTTCCCCAGCTTCCGAATAATCACTATGTATCTCTGAATGGTGCAGCCTAAACATAGGTGATAGGACAAGGGTTAAATAGAATGAGATCAATAAAAGTTCCCTTTTTCCCCCTAAGTCAGGCAAACAAATCCTCTTCCTTCTGAAACTTGAATGACAGAGTGTTTTTCCTTCACTTGACAGGTGAGAATATTATTCATATTTGGAGCAGGAATACATGTTCTAGTCTACATCTATGATTTAAACGCCTATGTACCCACCAATCCAAATCAAGGTTGTGATTTTCAAAGCCACCGAAGTGAGTTAAATGCCCAGATCCTATTAAAATTCAGTGAGAGTTGTGTGCCTGACTCACTCAAGCACCTTTGAAAATCCCACCTTAAGTAAAGGTGTGTATTTTAATTACACACCTACCTACAAAGCTTTCAATGACAAAAAAAGACAATGCAAAAACTCTTATTTAAAGTTATTTTAAACTTGAATACAGTGTGTGATGTATTTTCCACTGTTAAAAGTACTGATGTATCTTAGGCAGGTCTTTGTCTTATGCAGCACAGTAGATCAAAATTATGAAGCAGGGAGTTCAGAAGTATGTGATGTCCCCCGCCCCCCTCGCTCACTCACACACACACACACTCCTATGTGCCACTCTAATCAGTATAGTGTTCTTTCCATCATTTATTTACTTCGCTATTCAGTTTATTTTATACTTTCAGCATGATGCAAATTTTTGTATTGATGAGTAACTACAGTGTAGAAGTTGCAGGACAATGATTTTGGCATCTGGACATGGGTAATTTAGGGCTTTAGGCATTCAAAAAGGCATGGGGACCTGGTATTTAGTATCTTGAAGGAGATTAAGGCTTTTGGTACTGAGCTCCTATTTAACCACTTGCTAACTTGGGCAGGGGCAGAAGTCACTTCAGATTTGGGGAAGGGAAGTTTGAATTCTTCATTCCCTACTCACTAGCTCTTCACAGCCCATCAAGGACCTTCACAGTTCTGTTCTTTTGTATTTATCCACACTCTTCTTTTTTATCCCTTCTACTCTGCCAGTATTGACAATCTCCTACTTCTTCTTCTTGCTTGCTCTTCCTACAAATCTCTTTGTATGTTCTTCTTCATTACCCCTTATGAATAGAATGTCCTCCATTAACTGATTTGCAAAGTTAATACCTTTATGCTATTCATGGTCCCAGGTGCTACTGTATTATATATATTTATTAATTCTGCACAGAGCCCTGACCATAGGATTTACCATCCAATTAACATATTTATATTGACTTTGAAGGACACTAAGGACTAGATTTGTAGCTTTAAAAGTCCACAGTGAAGAGGGCAAACAACTTAATTAGTTTGAAGAGAGACAAAATTCTGAGTGCAATTGTATGGAGTAACTTATGATGTTAGGAGGTAGGGCTGAACAGCTGTGGGGCTCACTTCCAGTTTGTCTTATGCTCCCAAAGCTCATGGATCAGGGGTCAGGAAGGGATTCCCCCCGCCAGTGTATTCTGGGAGTGGGTTTTTTATCCCCTTCCTCTGAAGCATCAAGGATGGCCATGGCTAGAGATGAGACATTGGATGGGGAGAGCCCAGGGCTCTGAGTTGGCACCAAGCAGTCGCTCTCTGAGGTGCTTGGCTGACTGGTTCTTGCTCACATGCTCAGGGTCTAACTGATCACCATATGTGGGGTTGAAATGGAAATTTCCCCATGGTCAGAATGGCAGTGACCTTTGCGGGTAGGGGGGCAGAAGTTGCCTTCCTTTGCAGCATTGTGTGTGCAGGTAACCTGCCAGGATTATCCCGCTTAAAGGCGGAACCCACAATTCAGCCACTCCTAGACTGGATTGCTGGTTACCAACCAGGACACCTCTAGCGGCTCTAATGGTGGTTGGCCCCAGCAGGAGAATTCCCTTTGGGAGATATGACCAGTAGCTAATTAAGGTGATTCAAAACAGCGTTTTCAAAACCAATGTATTGTTTATTCACCCAGTGGTACATGACAAGTAGGGAAAAGGGCTAAAACTAGGAAAGCCTACACATTTGGCTCTTACTTATACCTATTTCAGGTTCTCTCATTCTATTTCCCCTCAAACAGCTGCTGTCCACTTGGCCCTCCTTCCTCTTTAGGCAGTTATTTTTTAACGGTTAGTGTTCTTTTGATCTTAGGCCCCAGACCTGGAAAAGTAAGCCATTTAACCTGGATGGAGCCAGGCTGGTAGGCACTTCCTGATTAATAGCCCACCCATTGTTTTCTTAAGGACCCTTGAAGTATTTTCCCAGAATGTTGCTTTTTTCTCTAGTCATTGTTTCATGTATCACCTTTCCCCACTATTAAAATGAACCAGTCTTTTCACACAATCCAGTAACTCAATATGGCTCTGCATTGACTATCTTGCTAGCTAGGTCACAGAATCTTAAAATTATTATATATTAACCACACATTCTCCCCATCTTGTCTCTTTTGTGTCATTTAGAGTGCAGCTGATGCTGAAAATTGAGAGATAAAGAGATTAAGCTCTCACATGATTTGAACTTCAGGATTCTGGAAAAAGGTCACATATTAGATCTGCATACTTTTGCTGTGGGATTTTAATGGGACCCTTCCTTTGAAAGTAACTCTTTAATTTCTTACATGGGGAAAAATAGGGCTGTCAAGCGATTAAAAAATTAATCGTCTGATTAATCACACTGTTAAAAACAATAGAATACCATTTATTTAAATATTTTTGGATGTGTTCTACGTTTTCAAATGTATTGATTTCAGTTACAACGCAGAATACAAAGTATACAGTGCTCACCTTATATTTATTTTTGATTACAATATTTGCAATGTAAAAATATAAAGTATTTTTCAGTTCACTTAATACAAGAACTGTAGTGCAATGTCTTTATTATGAAAGTTGAACTTACAAATGTAGAATTATGTACAAAAATATCTGCATTCAAAAATAAAACAATGTAAAACTTTAGAACCTACAAGTCCACTCAGTCCTACTTTTTGTTCAGCCAATTGCTCAGACAAACAAGTGTGTTTACATTTTCAGGAGATAATGCTGCCCGCTTCTTGTTTACAATGTCACCTGAAAGTGAGAACAGGCATTCTCATAGCACTATTGTTGCCAGTGTTGCAAGATATTTACGTGCCAGATGCGCTAAAGATTCATATTGCCCTTCATGCTTCAACCACCATTCCAAAGGACATGCGTCCATGCTGATGATGGGTTCTGCTCAATAACAATCCAAAGCACAGCAGACCGACGCATGTTTATTTTCATCATCTGAGTCAGATGCCACCAGCAGAAGGTTAATTTTCTTTTTTTGGTTGTTCAGGTTCTGTAGTTTAAGATTTCTGAAAGCATGCTCAATACCTCATCCCTACCAGATTTTGGAAGGCACTTCAGATTCTTAATCCTCGGGCCACGTGCTGTTGCTATCTTTAGAAATCTCACATTGGTACCTTCTTTGCGTTATGTCAAATCTGCAGTGAAAGTGTTCTTAAAACGAACATGCTGGTTCGTCATCCGAGACTGCTATAACATGAAATATATGGCAGAATGCAGATAAAATGGAGCAGGAGACATACAATTCTCCCCCAAGGAGTTCAGTCACAAATTTTATTAATGCTTTTTTTTAACGAGCGTCATCAGCATGGAAGCATGTCCTCTGGAATGGTGGCCGAAGCATGAAGGGACATATGAAAGTTTAGCATATCTGGTTCAGCATTAACTCCAGTAAATGTAAACAAACTTGTTTGTTTTAGCAATTGGCTGAACAAGAAGTAGGACTGAGTAGACTTGTAGGCTCTAAAGTTTTGCATTGTTTTGTTCTTGAGTGCAGTCATGTAACAAAAAAAATCTACATTTGTAAGTTGCACTTTCACGATAAAGAGATTGCACTACAGTATTGAAAAATACTTTATTTTCTTTTCATTTTTACAGTGGAAATATTTGTAATAAAAATAATATAAAGTGAACACTGTATACTTTGTATTCTGTGTTGTAATTGAAATCAATATATTTGAAAATGTAGAAAAGCATCCAAGAATATTTAATAATTTTCAACTGGTATTCTATTGTTTAACCGTGCAATTAAAGCTGCAATTAATTGTGGTTAATTTTTTAAATCTCGATTAATTTTTTTGAATTAATTGCATGAGTTAACTGTGATTAATTTACAGCCCTAGAAAAAAACCCAGCATTTATCTGACTATGATCACAATTTGTCAAAATATTTTCCTGTTCCTGGATAAAAGATCTCAGTGTAATCATTAATGCACTAGAATACTGCAAATGCTTCTTCTAAAAAGTAAATCATGTAAATCACACTGTCTTTCTCTTTATATCCCCTCTGATTGGGATTTGTTTTAATTCATACAGAAGGGATGTTGTGTTCCCTCACCTATTCCTTCCTTCCTAGACACACAGCTTCTCACACAGAAGCAACTAGTCTGGTGTGGATCTATAGAAAATAGTTCACAGTGAGAAATAGTCTACTCTTCAAAGGTGTAGGCTTCGCAGACCTCAGTTTCTTACCTCAGTCCAAACTGAAGATTAAATGTATGGCTATGTAATAGAATGTGCAGGTCCTTTGAGATTCCAGGGTATGCTTCTGTGAAGATGGTAGTTTCTATCCCAGTTTTATCACTAGAGATAAGCCCTGTCCACCTTGTTGGATTTGACTAGTCCAGTGGTTCCCAAACTGGGGTTCGTGAACCTCTGGAGGTTTGTGAAATGTTACTGGGGGCGGGGGTTGGGGGAAAAAAATCCCTAATGGCGGATAGAGATGTCGCTAGGGACCCCGGCAGCACGGGGCCAGGGGCCAGCAGCCTGGAGCCCCTGGACTGCCAGCTAAGCAGATCAAAGCAAGCATATCTATCACACTGAAGAGATTTAAACTTCAAGACTCTTTATAAGAAATGGAAAGGGGGGTGGATATTTTTTGCTGTTTTTAAAATTAAATAGGCAGCTAGTATTGTTTTTAAAATTATTATGAAGAACAAGTTTAAGTTTAAGCTTTACTACAAGTTTAAGTGTAACGTGCATTGTTTGCCTGGACTGCTCAAGACCTGAATGCTTGTGTAGGAAGAACTCTTTGAGTTGGCTTCTTAAATACTTCATGCTGTTTCACATCTGGTACTCCTTGATGAAACATAGGAGCCTTGTCTTATAACAGGCTTATTTAAAGTGATACAAGCTACAAAAGTGAGATCTTGGAAGAGTGTTGCCATTTTCATAATGTAATAAAAATACTATAATGATAAGTAATTAATAATAGTATGTAATAAGCATGTCATAAAAACAAATTTTATATTTCCAAGATCACTGCTTTTATAATTTATATTCAGGTAAAGGAGAAAATCCCTGGAAATATTCATTTTTACGAGGGGGTTCACGAGACTTGACATTTTAGTGAAAGGGGTTCACCGGTTGTTAAAGTTTGGGAACCACTGGACTAGTCCTAGGGAGTGAAGCTCCTAAAATGTGTGTGAACAGGAGTCATCCCTTCATCTATGTAAAGCTGAGACTATGTCTACACTACAAAGATAAATCAACCTATGTTAGATCGACTTACAGACACTGCATTAATTACTGCAGTGGCTGATGTCCACACTACCCTGCTTGGATCGGTGGCGTATGTTCTCACCAGTAGCGCTTCCACTGACCACTGGCAGTGTGGGGAGCTGAGAGCCTGGTCTCTCAGCTTTGCTGGCAGTTCCCTACCAGAAGCCCAGCTGCCACACAGGCTCCCGGGCTCCTGGCGGGCTGCCCTCCCCCCCCACCCCCAGCTCCCTGTTCCCCATCAGGAGCAGAGGGGAAGCTACCTGGGGCTTCCCTCTCGCTCTCCACTGGGAACCGGGCAGCTTTAACATAAGAATGGCCATACTGGGTCAGACTAAAGGTCCATCTAGCCCAGTATCCTGTCTTCTAACAGACGCTAATTTGTCTACACAGACACTGCGTTACCCTAGCAACACCAATATAAGCCCTACGCCTCTTGTTGAGATGGTTTTATTATGTCGGCGTAGCAGGGGCATTACATTGGCAGGAGGAGCATTTCAATGTGTATACCTCCACTTTTTTGTTGACAATAACTGACTTTTGTCAACAAAACTGTAGAGTAGACAAGACTTGAGGAGAAGCAGCTGGTTCTTTTTTGAACCTGAATTAATAACAGCAAGATGAGATTTGTCACTTAATCAAAAACTCAAAAAGGTTTCTGGTTTTGGGGGTGGGGATGAAAAGGGATGGAGAAAGTGTGTGTGTCTGAAAGTGAACCCCTGCAGGGAAATTCTGCTAAGGGAATCTCTCTGAAGCCTTTACTAGGAAATACTGCAATAAAAGGAATTCCTGTGATTACCCCATATATAACACTTTTCCACAACAGAATTCATAAAGCATTGTGTACACGTATAGTGCTGGGCACAGAGCAGTTTCTTATCTGATACTGAATTAATACAAGGTTAGAGACTTCAACATAAGTGGATTGTAGTGGCTGCAAAATTAGATTCATATCATCAGATTGCAATAGAAGTGTAAAGTAGTATTAAATAATTTAATCATTTGGTCTCATGACAACAATCTCTACCGTTTTTTAAATTTTTACATAAAACCATTTTCTGTAGGGTAAAAATACACTGATGTGCGAATAGTTGCTTCTAACAGCACCTTTTATAGTAAATTTAGCTACAATTTGTGGCTTGCTCTTGTAGTAAAAATAAGACGCTAAATTAATTTTTCAGTACCATTCAGATCAGATGTCATTAAAATAAACACTCTGAAAGAACATAAAGGAGCACATAAATCAGTACAGATAAGTGGTCAGTTATCAGATCACACATGCAAAATGTTATTCATTTCAGAAAACACTCTAAAATTAATACATAACCAGCAATTTTTTAAAAAAGTTACATTTCCAGTACTCAGTTCAGTTTCTCTTTCACATATACATGTATATTCATAGACTCTAAAGCCAAAAGGGACGGTTGCGATCATCTAGTCTGACCTCCTGTATGACACAGGCCATAAAAGTTCCCTAAAATAATTCCTGGAACATATCTTTTAGAAAAACATCCAATCTTGATTTAAAAATTGTTAGTGATGGAGAATCCACCACAACCCATGGTAAATGCTCCAATGGTCAATTATTCTCACTGTTAAAAAATTATGTTTTATTTTCAGTCTGAATTTGTCTAGCTTCAACTTCCAGCCATTGGATCGTGTTACTCTTTTCTTTACTAGTTTGAAGAGCCCATTATTAAATATTTGTTCCTCATGTAGGTACTTAGAGACTGTAATCAAGTCACACCTTAACCTTCTCTTCGTTAAGATAGATTGAGCTCCTTGAGTCTATCACTATAAGGCATGTTTTCAAATCCTTTAATCAATCTCATTGCTCTTCTGTGAACCCTCTCCAATTTATCAATATCCTTCTTGAATTGTGGGCCCCAGAACTGGACACAGTATTCCAGCAGCAGACACACCAGTGCCAAATACAGATCTTTTTTGGCCACAGCATCACATTGGGAGCTCATATTCAGCTGAATATCAGCTGACCTCCAAATCTTTTTCAGAGTCACTGCTTCCCAGAATAGTCCCCCATCCTGTTAGTATGGCCTGTGTTCTTTGTTCCTAGATGTATACCTTTACATTTACCCATATTAAAACTCATACTGTTTGCTTTCACCCAGTTTACCAAAGGATCTAGATCACTCTTAAGTCAGTGACCTGTCATCTCCATTATTTACCACTGTCCCAATTTTTGTCTCATCTGCAAACTTTATCAGTGATGATTTTTGTTTTCTTCCAGGTCATTGCTAAAAATTTTAAATAGCGTAGAGCCAAGAACTTACCCATGCAGGACCCCACTGGAAATACCCATGTGATGATTTGTTGCTTACAGTTACATTTTGAGACCTATAACTAAATCAATTTTTAATCTATTTAATGTAGGCCTTGTTAATTTGATATTCTAGTTTTTTAGTCAAATTGTCGTGTGATATTAAGTTAAATGCCTTATAGAATTCTAAGTATATTACGTCAATCCTATTACATTTATAAGCCCACCTTGTAATTTCATCAAAAAATATTAAGTTTGTTTGACAGGATCTATTTTCCATAAATCCATTTTGATTTGCATTAATTATATTACCCTCCTTTAGTTCATTATCAGCTACTCCATTATCTTGCTCAGAATCAATGTCAGGCATATAGTTCCCCAGCTCATCCCACTTACCCTTTTTAAAAATTGGCACAACATGAGCTTTCTTACAGTCTTCTGGAACTTCCCCACTGTTTCAAGACTTATTGGAAAATCAATTTAATGGTCTAACGAGTTCCTCAGCCAGCTCTTTTAAAATTCTTGGATGCAAGTTATCTGGACCTACTGATTTAAAAATGTCTAACTGTAGTAGCTTCTATTTAACATCCTCCAAAGATACAACTGGAATGGAAAGAGTATTCTCATCACCATATGATGTGATTATATCATCTGTTTTTCCCCAAATATAGAAGAGAAATATTTATGGCTAACTTTTGCTTTATCTGCATTGTTATTGATAATTTCATAATTTCCATCTTGTAATGGACCAATACCATTGTAATGATTCTTTTTGTTCCTAATGTAAGCAGAGTCAGGATGAGCTCTACCCTGACATCTGGTGGTGAATTATGGCGAGTGTGGAAAAGAACTCCAGGGGCTGATCTTATTTGCATAGGCACACCCACTCGCCTGGCAGGAAACACAGCAACTGAAAGTGGTTACTTTGGCTGGTGTGGGATCCCCAGTTTCTCTATTATTGGGGCAGGAAGAATAAAGTTTTGTTACCCTGATTCTGTGAATCAAGGCCAGTGGAACTGTTGTATGACAGAAGGACTGAGTGAATCCGTCACCATTACCTAAGTAGCATTTGCTTGTCAAGGGGCATGGGTTACAAAACCCAGTGAATTGAGAGAGGATGGGGACAGGTATTTGTACCTGATGGTATGGGCCCCCTCTGAGGGTCCGAAACACCAATTGCACCACCTCCTCTCTCCACTGTGGAATATCAGAGCTAACTTTGATTCCCTTAGGAGTCTAGTTACAGGCTGCTGAGCTGAATTCACTTTGGGCCAATGGTGCACCAGCACTGGGGCTCCCCTACTATACTATGAGCTGAAATCGCTAAGAGCTGAAATCACAAAAGAGCTGACGTTATTAAGAGCTGAGATCACTGAGGCTATGTTAACTAGTGGGGGAGCCTGAAGCTATATTGCTCAGCAGCTGGTGGAGCAATTTGTGGGGCCGACTGGAGGAGCAGCGAGCGGTGTGGAGCCTTGCAGGGCCGGTTGGAGTGGCCCAAGGAACGGCGAGCGGAGCTGTTTGCGGGGACGGCTGGAACGGCTCACAGGTCGGTGAGCGGAGCGGAGTGGAGCGGAGCAGCTTGTAGAGCGGAGCAGTTCGTGGGATGGCAGGAAAGTGGACTGGCTCGTGGTAAAGGCTGCGGCGGAACCCCCACGGAGAAACAGACGGCTGGCCAGCCTCAGATCACGTAAGGTGCCCCTTAACACCCTGCGTGCCCCCCCCTTTACTCTGGGGCTGCACTGACCAGGGGCAGAGACTTTGGGGGTTGTTGGACTTTTAGGACTTTGGGTGGTTGCTGGACCCCAGAGACTTTGGGGATGTTGGACTTTGGGGACTCTGGGTGATTTTTGGGTTGCTGGATTCAAGAACCAAAGGGAAAGGACACAGCCCAATTTGCTGGGGTGGGTTTTGCTCATGGTTTGTGTTATGAATCCTCTTTGTGGTGTTTTTCCAATTTTATGCTGATGTCGTTTACCTCATGTTGTTAAACATTTTCTGCTACACTCAGACTCCGTGCTTGCGAGAGGGGAAGTATTGCCTCTTAGAGGTACCCAGGGGGGTGGTATGTAATTGTCCCAGGTCACTGGGTGGGGGCTCGAGCCGGTTTTGCATTGTGTTATTGAAACGGAACCCCTAGATACAGAACCCGGCCCTTGTTGCTGCCAACTTAGATGGGCAGAAGGGTTACACTAATATATTTTTTAAAAACTACTTATTGTCCATAACTGTGCTGGCCATAGATTTCTCCTTATGTCTCGTGGATTCCCTTATCAATTTTCTACAATACTTAACTCATTACTGTCAACTTTCCCTTGTATTTTGTTTTTTACAACTACTTTCAGTTCCTCTCTAAACCAGGTTGGTTTTTTAACCAGCATGGCCTTCTTCCTCAATGGTGGGATCATGGCTTTTTGGGCTTCAAATAAGGTGTTCTTAAATGATCCCAATTATCATTCACATTTATTCTGTGATCAGTTCCTCTTTATCTATTAAGACATGGTCTAATATAGAATTCCCCTGTGTTGAATGCAACACTTTTTGAGTTAGGAAATTCTCATCTATAATGCTTAGAAATTTCAAGTCTCTTTTACTTCTGGTAGCATGAGACCGCCAACATGTGTCACTCAAATTGAAGCCCCCCATGATCTCACAGGCTTTTCCCTAAATTTTATATAGATAGGTGTGTAAGGAGGCAGTCATCCTGTTCCCTAGTGTGATTTATTAGTCTGTAGCAGACACCAGCTAATACCCCATCTTAAGCTTTATCTGTTACGACATTTATCCATAAACATTCAAGATCATATTCTTTTGAGTTATCAGTGACTTGGGAACAGGTAATGCCATTTTTTACATAGAGTGCCACTCCCCCTCCCCTTTTGCCAACTTGATCCTTCCTAAATAGTTTATAACCATTAATTTTTAATATTTCAATCATGCAAATCATCCCACCAGATTTCAATAATACTATCTACATTTAATTTATGCTCATAAATTAGCAATTCCAAATCCTCTTGTTTGTTACCCAGGCTCCTAGCATTAGTGTAATGGCAATTCAGGAATTTCTTCTTTTCATGTTCTTTGGTTTCTTGATTAATTTTGTTCTCAACATCTCGATTTTGTTCTCAACATCTCGATGAGTGCTCATCTCTTTCTTCTTTTTACCCTCCCCTTTCACTATTAGTTTAACCCTCTCCTGACTACTCTAGTCAGCCTGTCCCCAAGGAAATTGGTTCCCCTTCAACTGAGATGGAGGCCATCCAAACTATACAGCCCCTTCTTCCTGTCTGTCTGTTTTGTCACAATGGGCTCTTCAGTAACAATGAAAGAGTGGCACTGCTGTTGGGTACCCTAACAGATGTTTCATGGTAATCCGATTATGTGCAATTAGAAGTTTAACAAGGGGCTCCCTCAAACAATTTGTTTTAACTGAAAGTATGTGAGACATTTCTTGGGTAGAAATTCCATGCCCTTTCCCCAACCCCTGAAATCCCAAACCCCATCAATTTCATATTCTTCAACCATCGTGCCCAAAAATCCATCTGCTCAATCCTCTCCCCTTGTATTCTTCCCCATCCATTAGTCCTTCTTAACTCATTCAAGCCGCAGTACCCTCAGCCTCCCCATCACTTAATGGAACTTCTCTAGTAGGCTTCTTTATCACACAGCTGTTCTTCACAACAGTAGTGATGGTGGAAGATGGGTGTTCTGCCGTTTCTGCTGGCAACTGTTGTGGCAGGTAGTTTCTCCTGTGTCCTCTGTCTGTGGAGTGGTTGGCAAAGTGGGGATGAATCAATTTTGTGTATGAACCACATGGATTGTTTGGGCAATGAGAGTCCGATTTGATTTCTGAGGTGGATCAGTTTGTCTGGATGCTGGTCTCTCCTAGCTGAAGTAGGGGTAGACAATCAGGTCTCCCCAGGAGCGGGAGGTATGGAAGGACAGAGGGATATTGCTCCAAACTTTCCTCCCATATTTAGATCTTTAAACTCTGGGCTGTAGCTGGGCAGGCAGGCATCAGCAGGGAAAGAGGTGATCCACTTTGATCACATTTCTGTCTATATAAAAAGATTCCAGGATTGTCACTCTAAAGCCTAGAATGTCTGTTGAGTCATTGTGAAGCGATTGAGACTGCTACAAGCAGAGTTCAGAATATCACCTGATTTGATCATCACAGGGATTTGCTGTCTGTTACCATTCAATTTTTAAGTTCTCATTCATTTTTTATTTTGAATTACACTGGTGCTTTTAGCTACTGCAAGGCATGTATGTATGCCTTAGCCAAGAGTCCTAGATCATTGTGATATCAGAGGTAACTCAGCCAATCACTACCATTCCTTTACAGGTAATCTTTGTGCAACAGTTTCATTGGTTGTATGTGGGAGGTTGCACAGATGGTGGATTACTTGTCTCAACTGCCACAGTTCTTCAAAACTACCCACATAACACAATCAATGCCCACAATAACCCCAAACACCCAGCCCCCATTCACCACCCGCATAAATCAACACAATCTAATATTGTCACTAGTCCATGTGTGACGCTGAGGCCTAGAATGTCTGTGAGTCAGTGTGAGGTGATGGAACTACCTATGAGTATGGCTGAGAATAACACCAGGTTCAATCACTGGGTCCCGTGAGAACCAGATGGAATGTTGGAGGCCAAAGGTTCTGTGGTGGTTGGAATGTGAGAGTTGATCAGAGGAGGTGGGAGTAACAGCTATGTGGGGTAGCAGAGCTGGTTGTGCCTCCAGCCAGGGGGCAGCTCTGTGCACAGGCTTTGGGGAACATGTACAAACAGCAGCATGGCTCACTACAGAGCACCGCATGGAAAGAAGACACTCCATTTTCGGCTTTTTTACAGACATGACTTTACAAATTACCTTGCAGCTACTAGTGCACAGATAAGTGTCTGTGTGGGATGGAGTCATTGTCCCCTCCAGCTGCAGAAGTGGAATCCAGCTGCTTGCTCCTTTCAACCATTGCAATTGGTTTGTACTAGTTTGGGTTTTTAAGGCCATCTCTGCAAGGGAAAGGGCAGGAGGCCTTTTTTAACAAAAGTTTAGTCACCTTCACGAGACCCCAGATCAGCTCTGTTAACAGTGGTCTTGCCTCAGTTTATCAGTGTGGCTATCCTGTTTCCTTCTCCTTTCTCCTCCCCATATTCAGCTAGTTCATGCAGCGTTCTCTCCTCAGCTGGGCATGCCGGCATCAAAAAATGAGTTGGAACCGGCAGCAAGTGTTGATTTGGAAATGTAGTACTGAATACTCCAAATATTAAAAATCTAAATGGTGGGGGAAGGGAAGAGCTGGAATATTAATAAATCTTGAATATTATCTGCATAAAATCGAACAATAAAATTGCATATATAAACCACATAACATGTGCTATTTTACTTGTTGCTTCAGAATCTCAGACTAAGGCTACGTCTTCACTACCCGCCGATCCGGCGGGTAGCAATCGGTTTATCGGGGATCGACTTACCGCGTCTCGTGAGGACGTGGTAAAATCGATCCCTGATCGCTCTGCCGTCGACTCCGGAAATCCACCTCGACAAGAGGCGGTAGCGGAGTCGGCGGCAGCGCGGCAGCGGTCGGCTTTCCCCCGTCCTCACCACCAGGTAAGCCGACCTAAAATACGCAACTTCAGCTACGGTATTCACGTAGCTGAAGTTGCGTATCTTAGGTCGGAACACCGCTGTAGTGTAGACCTAGCCTAAGTTGCAATAAAAGGACCTTTTCAAAATGAGGGTGTCACACACAACTGATACTTTTTCTAAAACAGACAAACACAGTTTATAATACAAATATACACACACATTTTACCTTCATGTGGATTGCCACGGGCACGCAGGGGCGAAAGAAAATGCCGGCCTGTTATTTACCAGGCTGCACGTGGCAATAGACTATATTGATAAGGGATGCAAGGAGAGTATGGGTCACGATGCAAACTGCAGACACACACTCAACTAAAATTAATCAATTTAAAGTTTTATTGGGGATAATTACAAGGGGTAAGGGAGCAGCATTTGATTCGCTAATAGAGTTAATGAAACTTAAAACACACAATGACTAAAATATCTACTAACAATATTTATAAACAAAGATGCAGCAATTAGTAATAACTGATACTTACAAATACAGACCAACGCATAATGACTGGCAAACGTAGAAACTCTGTTTGAAACACTTGAGCTGAGAGAGAGGCTTCGAGGTGATCAGGCTCGGTTACGAGTGTACACAGGATACACAGGATTCGTTTTTCTTTCTCCTCTCCCTGCCTGCACATGGCAGGCAGGCCCATAAAGTACCAACTATGACATCATAGAAGTGTCATTGGGGACGGGGCCCAAAACCTGTTTGTGTTAGTTTCTGATTGGCACAAGCAAAGTTTACACCAAGCAGGGGAGCAGGTGCCTCAAAGTCTGGCTTCGCCCCCAAAAGGTGAGGAAATGCATATTGTTTTAGAATGCGTGCAACACTGAATGACAAAAGAAGAGGCCAGGGCAATACCGGTATGGGCAAGTTTTACAGGATGCAGACAGGAACTCATCTCAACACTTCAGCTATCTTGAATTCTGGTGAAATGAACATAAATAATCCAAAAGCCATTTGGAACAGCCAATTTATGGATGCATTTATATTTAATTAGGTATCCCTATGTGGGCATTAAACTATACACTGGAATCCACTTTTAATGTGAGAAAAAGGATTGCAGTTTTGAGTAAATGGAGCTTTGTTGAATGATCATATAAACTGTAGAATTTTTTTAAAATTGCTAATGAACAATTGAAATGATAGGTTTATTTCATATTCTTTTTATTTAAATATACCTTAGCTCTAACCAATAAATTAGTTAGATATTTATAAATTGAATTGTTTTCTTTTCCAAAAGAACAGTTAATGTGTTCTCTTATTTTATTAAATGCCGAGTGAGATAATTGGCTATAATCTATCTCTGATGTTTAAGGAAAAAATTGCTGAAGAGAATGACAGCTGTTATGTGGTAATATTTCACAAAAATTGGGATTGAATATTTTTAAATAACAATTTTACAATAAAGGTAACTGCAAGTACCTACTATTACTTGAATGGTTTAGATATACCTGAAATTAAATAAAATAGCATTTTGGACAATTGGGGTTAGGATATTTAGTTTAACTGTGTTCACATAAATACCATTCTATGCATTCATTTACCTGTCTGGCTTTAATAACTATCAGATATCACATTTTAAGTCACTTATTTGAGGGTGACTCAGCTCTGTTAATAATTTAATTTCTTCATACTATTTTGAGGCCTGGTTCTCTACTGCCTTCCACCCTGGGTGGTCATCTGCACCTTTGCAAAGTGAGTGTAAAATGTTGCTACTGCTAAAAGTGAATGGAAAATTTGGATCTTGTAGTATTTTATATCTACTTTGTACTCCGTTTGTACAGGTAGGTATAAATGATGACTCAATGTGCCGGGCACTTGGCCCCTTTTTCCTCTCATTTAAAAAAATCCTTAATTATATATTACTCTGGACTGTCAAAAGTCTTTCACAGGGATACCATGATAACTGTGTTAGAATAGTCTTCCAATTTTTGTTTAACTCTGGTATTTCACAGTTTTTATTTTATGAACAATCATGATGATACTGAACATAAGTTTTGTGGGCATTGAAAAAAAACAGGGATACAGTCAGTACTTTTGCGGATACTGTAAGATAGCACTGCTTCATTGATCTAATTGTAATGATTACACACTAAATATTAGGGCAACATGAACAGCCTTGCTGTTTCTTAATTATAGGATAGACTGTCTTTTTAAAACAACCTATGTAAGTAAAGCATCTAGTTATGCTAATGAACATGAAGGGCTAGTAACTGTGTACGGAGTCAGGCTATAATAAAAGAAGCATTCCTGAAGCTTTTCTACACAGCTCTACCATTGCACCGTAGTCCCACACCCTTTTCATTTGTGGGCCTTTCTTGAGAAAAAACACCAATCTTACTAAACTACTTCAGATTGTATTTTGTGTAATGACCATGTGTGCTTCATGCAACAAAATAAGAATTCATCTTATTTTCATTTAAAACATAAGTTGGAATTTGAACACTGATACTGAAAAGTAAAAGGCAACTCCATTAACTCAAGGTACCATCAACTCCCATTTTACTGATTTTTGTGGGGGGGAAGACAAATTCTATTGGATTTGGGATTAGACAGTCTTCTGAAAAACAAGCAGAATTTATACTTCATGTCTGTATTTTTGGTTGAATTATTTAGAATTATATTAAATTAATAAAAGCACCAATTCAATGCTCTGGGTGCCCTTGGCAATCTCCTAAAATCTAGGAAAAGTGAATGTGGTATAATTTAAATGTGGGTAGACTGACTAACAGAGAGTGACTAAAATGAAAGTGACAATTTTCTGCTTCTAATCCCCAAATGACTGTATAGTTCAAAAAGGGCCTCACCTACTAGGCTACCTATTATCCTCTCTCAAGGTTATGGCCTGGAATGTCAGAGAGACTTGAAAATCTGCAGTTTAGTTCTCCTTCCATTAATGGATAAGACAACCCTGGACTGACACATCAGATGATGCATCTTTTCCCCATAGGATGCAGTCATTGTCTTTGAGTAATTTCCTAACTTATTCTCCCTGTATGAAGTGTTGCTACATAGATACCAAGCATTTCAGACTGATAGACCAAATATTTCAGAAATGTTCATTATAATGACTCTTCCTGATATTAATAGTATTTTGGATATGTTTATTATTATTGCACTCATTCCTTTCGGTTTTTGAACAATATGTAAGCTTCAGTTGAGGAATTTGATAGAGACAGGATGGGACACCACACTAAAAGAGGCTTCATGGTGTAGCAATAGATGGAACTAGGAGTTGGGACACTTGGGTTTTATACTCATTTCTGCTACATGCTTGCTTTGTGATCCTGAACAAACATCTTAATGTGTACAATACTTATTTTCCTTGTATGTAAAATGGGTATAATAATATCTACCTTTCTAAAACACTGGCATCTTTGTAAACTCTTTGGGGGCACAGGCACCATTCTATTGTTGTGGGTGTGTGTGTGTGTGTGTGTGTGTGTGTGTGTGTGTGTGTGTGTGTGTGTGTGTGTGTGTGTACATGAGTGCCTAGCACAGTGAGGCC
>NW_020664373.1:23436315-23516147 GCF_002925995.2 Terrapene triunguis | reverse complement strand
GTGTACATGAGTGCCTAGCACAGTGAGGCCCTGATCCTTGATTGGTGGCTTCCCGGTGCTACTGCAATATAAATAATTTAAGACCTCTTTGGATGAAAATCCTCATATAGGGGAAAAATATTATTAGGATGAAACTTTGGGTACAAGTCTACCTGACAGCGATGAAAGCAACTGTCCCAAAGCATTCCCAGCTGGTGTATCTAACATGTACAGTTACAAATTTTAACTTTCTTATCAAGTTACTGTCCAAAGTAATAGCAAGAAATTATTCTTATCAAAATCTTATATAAGTGAATTTTGTTCTAGACTAACACTATAATTCTGTTCACATCCTGATTGCTCTTGGATACAGAATACAAGATTTAAAAAAAATGCTAACTGAAGCTGTGAGAGAGTCCAGTAGAGAGTAAGATACTGAGTGAATCAAGTGCTTTAAAAAACTTTATTCTGAATGTGTGTCATGTTTGTAGTATAGCTGAGTCAGTTGGGCATCTGAGCAGCACAAACAATTTACTGAATAGAGCAAAAACAAATCGTGTAAGTGATGGCTGCGGTATGTTTATGGCTGTCAAGGTTTCTGATAAAGGAGATAATTTGGTTGTGAGCATTGTTTGGAAATTAGGCCTCTGAAGGAGTGAATAGCTGAAAGAGAAGTGCTTACAAAGATAAATGAGTAGGAGCAGTTCATTGATGATAGATGGCTGGTATTTGAATCTGTAGGAGATATAGCAGAAGTTGATGAGCATATTAGTGAGTTTCATAGTAATTGTATTGGGGCATGTAAATGTGTGGCCTGTGGGCAGCCCTGCAAGTGGCCCGTTGCCTCAGTTTCCCTTTTGATTCATTACATAAACTCAGAACAGCCTTTGAAGCATATACATTGCCCTTTTTGCAGGGTTAATTTATTACCAAAGGCCCCACTACCATAAACCAGAATCCCCCCAGCACAATCCAAACAGTACATTTGTCTCAACAGTCCAACACCAAGTACGGCTCTGGTGTCTCTGACTACACGTCAGCTCAGCTCTCAGATACGGCTTGGTGTGTCTCACTATGCTTCAGTTCAGCCCCTCTAGCTGGGGTGTTACTCTGCCCTGTTTCATTCACACGAATGGTTCCAGCTGTTGCCTAGAGACATAAGTGGGCTCACCCCTCCATTGTTGCCCAGTCTTCAACTCTTTCTGGTCTTCTGGCTTCAGGTCTCCAGCTCAGAGAGCCAGCAGGCATCTCCCTCTGCTGCTTTTAGTCTTCAGGTATCCATCCCTCTCTGACCATGGCTTTCTGGCCTGGGGATAGTTGTAGGCAACTCTCTGACTGCCTTCCTGCCTTCTGCTTTCACTAGTCTGACCTGGCTCCCACTGTTCAAACAGGGAATTTTCACTACTCCTGTCTTCAGGGGTACCCCATCCCTGAAGCTCTCAGCTGAGCTCTGCTCTTCCTCTTGAGCTCTCTTTACCCAGGTGTCTGGGTTCTCTTCCTTTCTAAACTCTGGGCCTTAAACTCTCCCTCTAAGCCCTCTCTCAGGATGCTGGACTCTGGGTTCTGAACTCCCCTCTCAGTCTTCTGAATTCTCCTTTATATCTCTTGGGGCAGCACCAGCTTCCTAATTACACCAAACTGGGGTGCACCTGAACTGGAACGGGAGAGGTGAGCCTAGTTTTATTTAAGGGGTCAGCTACCCTGTTACAGGATGTTATAGATGAGGCTGATGGAAGATTGAGGAAATACAAATTTCAGATGGCATTTGGGGGCCTGTTCCACTGGCCACTGAAGCCAGTGGCAAATCTAAAGTGGTTGATCTGGATACTCAGGAGAATGAAAGAGAGACACAGGGATGGAGTTAAGCAGTAGGATACAACTTTATTAATTTAGAGCTGCCACTCCATTTTATCTGCTCACCCTCTCTCCCATACCAGCAATTTTAATAGGCAGCAGGTTTAAAACAAATAAAAGGAAGTTCTTCTTCACACAGCGCAGTCAGCTTGTGGAACTCCTTGCCTGAGGAGGTTGTGAAGGCTAGGACTATAACAGAGTTTAAAAGAGAACTAGATAAATTCATGGAGGTTAAGTGCATTAATGGCTATTAGTCAGGATGGGTAAGGAATGGTGTCCCTAGCCTCTGTTTGTCAGAGGGTGGAGATGGATGGCAGGAGAGAGATCACTTGATCATTACCTGTTAGGTTCACTCCCTCTGGGGCACCTGGCATTGGCCACTGTCGGTAGACAGGATACTGGGCTAGATGGACATTTGGTCTGACCCAGTACAGCCGTTCTTATGTTCTTATTTAATTCTGTCCTGTGCAGGGATACAGGACTTACACCATGTAACCAATAACTTGGGGTGAGCCCTCTTCAGCCAGGTTCCTAGGACTCAGCATACTGCTGAACTGCTTGCCCTATCTCCTCTGAGGGGTGTGGAGTGTACCATAGTGGACCTCAGACTGCAAGACTTCAGGTTTCCCTTTCTCCTTACAGGTAATCAGTCTACCAGCCACACCCTAGGTCTCATTTATCTCTGGAAGCTGGCTCTATCTCTGGCAGCTGGCTCTTTAGCCTTTATTCCTACTGGACACCGGCCATTAAACATTCCTATACTGCCTCCTAACTGTAAAATTCCTAATTTTACTGTTTTAACCTAAATTGTGCATACACAATGCTGCAGAGAAGGTGAAAAATCCTCTGGATCCCTGCCAATTTGGCCCAATGGGAAAAAAATCCTTCCTAATACCAAAACAGGCAATTGGTCAGACCCCTGGCATCCTGGAAAGACAGGTCAGTATACCTCAAATACAGGGAGGGAGGGCAGGACATCAGTAATGGCAAGATTGGTCCCCAGACACCTGCAAAGACTTTAATTTGAGGGGGCTTGTGAGAGCCAATCAGTTCCTCTCCAGCTAGCCAAGCTACGCTCCTGTGTGCACTCTGAAGCACAAATTGGGGCACAGTTCTAGGATGTCTGAGTGTGAGCTCTTCCTGTTCATCTCTCCTCCCAGGAGTGGCCATTTTTCTTTGGGTCCAACCAGATTCCCATCCCTACCCCTCAAGACAGGAAGGAGCATTTGTGAAGGAGTCTGATGTAACTATGTAGTATTAAAAAGGGTTGCAATAGGCTAAAGGCAAAAAGGGAGCATGTGATATGAGAAAAACGAAAGGGAGTACATGATTCACTGAATGGGTTTATGAACCGTCAGTTTTGACAAGACTATGAAACCAGTAGAGGTTTTTATTTTTACTTCTATTGTACAAAAGATTTGGATACTAAGCTGAAGGTCCATGAACTGGTGCAAAGATATAGATGATGAACCAATATTTATGTAAAATTAAAAAAAAAAAAAAGAATTTATTCAACTTTGAGTTTATACAGTTGAAACTACAAATCAGTAAGGAAATCTAAAAAGATTAAGATAGTAATGTCAGCCTACCCATGGTTCACATCCCCTGGGTTTTATAGTATATATTTTACAACATAAATAGTACTAAATGAAACTACACCTTTAATCAGAAAACAAGAATAGAAACTACTACACTCCTTTTAGAACCTTTACTTTTGCATGTTTTACAGTTTGTTTTTCATTTTAACTGTGCAATTCTTTTGTATTTAATTTTCTATTTTGTTTTGTTTTAATGGGTAGAAAAAGCTCAAATTATTTGACTTGCAGAACTTAAAAAAAAAAAAAAAGTAACCTTGTAAGTTCCTTGATTCACATCTAGAAGAAGTAAGAGACAACAAGAGACCTTTGGGAAAAAATTGGGAAAGAGGATCAAGAAAAGACAGACAAAGAAGAAAATTGAAAATGAAATGTTATGTGGATTTTAACATTCCAGGAGCATATTTTGTGTAACAAATTAGATGTATGTATGTCCAGGGAGAAGTGTGATTATAATTGAATTAGCAGGAAGTTGGTTAAACCAAGGCATTAAAGGGACAATTAAATTGTAGAGAGAAGGAGAATAAAGAAGAATATCAGAGACATGAGGGTGGTGGTTTGTTTTTGTTTTGTAAGTCAAGCAACTGGTAAGAACATATAGAGAAAACATTATAAAATGAAACAGAAAGAAGAACAATTAGAGGAGCATAAATAGAAATGACAAATTGTAGAATATCTTGCATAACAATAAAGGGATTTACAAAGATAAGGAAGATACAGGATTAAATAGATAAAATAAACCAATGACTACTTCGAAATGCCTGTGAAGAGCTTCTGTTTAGAGATAAAGAAATTGCAGGGTGATTCTTATTTTGCCACCCTTTCTACCCAGGCATCACATGGTAATCTCCAAGTTGAAGATTACTCAGTTTACCTGTAGTTAAGGAGCAACATTATATAGTGTACAAATAACACAGTTATTTATAAGAATTGTTCATAAGATGCACAATTGTTTAT
Source organism: Terrapene triunguis (assembly GCF_002925995.2). Classification (NCBI taxonomy): domain Eukaryota; kingdom Metazoa; phylum Chordata; order Testudines; family Emydidae; genus Terrapene; species Terrapene triunguis. Next base: position 23,511,762 of record NW_020664373.1, on the reverse strand, counting down.
AAGTCGCCCTTAAAGAAAGTAACGTCCCAAGTGCTGGTAACTTCTGTAAATTTTAATGAAAATGAATGAGCTTTTCACTGATGTTTTAAATGGTTCTTTAGATTCAGGAGAAATTCATAAACTTCGAATAGGAGAAAATATATTTCAATTATTTTAAGAGAGTCAGAAGACAAATCAGAAAACTATAGATAAATTTTAATATAAATTATGAGGAAAGTTATTGAAACTGTCTTAATGGATATGGCCTACAAGTCTCTGAAAAAGGATAATTCAGTTAAGCACAGATTCAAGCAGGGAAGACTTTAAAGGTAAACTGATGTATTTTTAAAAGTGTATATGTATGTATATACACATGTGTAATATATATATGCACATTTTACTATATATTACTATATACATATTTATAAAGAAACAAATCCCTGCTTAAATTTCTAAATCATCAAGAGCCATGTTGTCCCTGGACCTAGCACAGGTAACAGTGGGAAGGAACCAAAGTGGTTCTTTTTCCCTTGTGTAAGGGGAGGATGCTAATTGTCCTACACAAAGGTTGCACAGTTCTAGTGCCCCTTGGAAGTAAAAGTTACTCTGACAGTGATGGGGCAGGAAAAGGACTACCCCATAAAATCCTCCTCATTGGCCAAGAATGCCAGAGGAGTAGGCTGCACCATCCTAAATGATAGTGCAGTGTGCATACTTGTCCTGTGCACTGTGGGACTTTGGAAGGAATTGTGTCTATTTGAAGTATATTATTCAAAATCAATAATAGATTATTGGAAATTATAGATATTTCCTTAACAAAAGATTGATTTAAATATATAAGCCTCCATTTTCAAAACCTGGTGTCTAAAGTTAGGCTCCTAAATCCATTGTTTAGAAATCTAAATAAAAGTAGCCTTACTATCTGCTGGTCCTATGGCTTCAGTGAGCCAGCGCCAGGTACAGTGAATACATAAATAATGTTTGCAATGTCCAATTCAATATTTGCACAATACAAGAGGAAAAGTTAGCCTTCAGTTTCTTTGCATTTGTCACTTTGTAGCACAATCTAAACATTATTTAAATACTGTAATGTGTATGTTGATAGAGTAAAAATGTAAAACATCTCAGAGGAAAAACACATAATTCATATTTTCATGGCTTTCAAACTTTTATTCTCAGTGGCTTTTCAAATGTTCATAACTACTGATCACCTGAATTATGTAGCTTGCTTTTCTACCTATCTTTATTGGAAATAGTATCACATTCTTGCAGTGATCTGACAAGGATTATATTAACACAAATGATGTACAGAAGAATAATGGTAAGACCAATCAATGGCTCTAGTGCCAAAAGCAAGATAACATTAGGCTTGTTGTTTTCTTCAGAAAATATAAATAAAGCTTGTTGACAAGAAAGATGAAGCTAACAATTGGGAGGAAAATATTGATCCAAGCAGCTAATGCTTTTACTATTGAAACAATAATCTTTGCTGAATTTGAAAAGTCTTCCACGTGGGTGCTTGACAAGCTGGGTACAGTGAGCACTGAAATAATTAACAGAGCTGGAAGAAATACCATCGAGCCTTTCTGACTAGAATATTGATTTAGCTCAAAACTCAATTATTTTATCATTTTATTATTTAATGTATTAAGTATTTATACAGTGCCATAATTCTGCAGGACCTTTTACAGAGATTTTAAAAGAGGCTCTGCCGCCCCCTTCAAAATCGTAGTCTACATCAAACAAACATTTAAAAAAAACCAGGAAAGGATGAGAGGTAAAAATAATTAAAGATCATGGGTAAAAATCGTGGCCCCATTGAAAAATATATGGAGATATACCTATCTCACAAGCTGGAAGGGACCCTGGGGTCATTGAGTCCAGCCCCCTGCCTTCATTAGCAGGAGCAAGTACTGATTTTTGCCCCAGATCCCTAAGTGGCCCCCTCAAAGATTGAACTTTCAACCCTGGGTTTAGCAGGATAATGCTCAAACCACTGAGCTATCCCTCCACCCACTAGTCAACATTAAAACTCCCATTGACTTAAATGCAGCCAGGATTTGACCCAATATGAGCTACTTATATTCCACTTACAAGTTTTAATATTTTTTGATATTTTTAAAGAAGAGAATGAGGTTCTACAGTACTGTTAACCCAAAGCATTCAATATTATGAGTCAGGCCTCCAAAACATAATGAGATTATTTTAAGCCAATGACATGTTAAAGTAATAAATTGGGGCTCTTTTTTATTTGCCTTTGAGTTCACATTGTCAAGCTTTTTACCTTCAGCTTTGAAGACAAAAACTTTTGTTTTTTTTAACATGAAACCTCAGATTCTGACATAATTGTTTCAGTTTTCACCAAAAAGGCTAGTAATGATTGGACGTCTAACATAGTGAATGCCAGTGAAAATGTGGTTGGTTCAGACCCTAAAATAGGGAAAGAACAAGTTAAAAATTACTGTGACAAGTTAAATGTCTTCAAGTCACCAGAGCCTGATGAAATACATCCTAGAATACTCAAGGAGCTGACTGAGGAGATATCTGAGCCGTTAGAGATTATCTTTGAAAAGTCATGGAAGATAGGAGAGATTCCAGATGACCGGAAAAGGGCAAATATACCGCCAATCTATAAAAAGGTTAAATACAGACAACCCGGAGAATTACAGATCTTACAGCTTAACTTCAGTACCCGGAAAGATAATGGAGCAAATAATTAAGAAATCAATTTTCAAATCAGTGAGCATTCTTTGAGTGGGTCAACAGCAGTGGTGCAAGTTAAGCCCCTATGGGAAGGTACGCCATACCATTAAAACATTTATTGCCGGTACGCCATACCGGAAAGACGCATTTTCAAGAATGAATTGTAGAGCCCTGCGCGGATACAAATTTATACCCGCAGATGCAGATATCCGTGGCTAGAAATTGGTATCCGCTGAACTGCAGGGCTCTCCAGGGAACCGCTGTGGCAAAAAGAGCAGAACGTGGAGCCCCCGCTCCCAGGGGCCAGTGCCCCACACCAGCGGCTGTACTGCCCCCATCTCCGCTCCCACTGCTGTCCTCTGGCGGGACTGTACAGACCCCAGACAGGAGACGCAGCTGTGTGGAAGGACTGGGGGTGGGGCTGGAGGCAGTACAGCTGCAGCGGAGGAGCTTCTCGTGTGGGGCGTTGGCTCATGGGAGTGGTGGCTCCATGTTCTGCTCCTTTTGCCACTGAGGTTCCTGGGAGAGCCCGGTGGTTCAGGAGATAGCAATTTCTATTCATGGATATCCACATCCACAGGTATAAATTTGTATCCACGCAGGACTCTAGTCACGGAACATTTTTGTGTGTGTGTGTGGGGGGAGTCGAGGGGTCAGTACCGTACTGGTAAGAGTTAAAATCTACTTGCACCACTGGTCAACAGACAGATGGACAAGGGCGATTCAGTTGATATAGTGTATTGGGACTTTCAGAAAGCCTTTGACAAGGTCCCTCACCAAAGGCTTAAGCAAAATAGGCAGTCATGGGATAAGAGGGAAGGTCCTCCCGTGGATCAGTAACTGGTTAAAAGATAGGAAACAAGCAGCAGAAATAAATGGCCAGTTTTTACAGTGCAGAGAGGTAAATAGTGGTGTCCCCCAAGAATCTGTAGTGGGACCAGTGTCGGGGGCTGACCACTGGCTGCTGCTCTCGCCCAGAGCTGCTGCTCCTGGGCTGGGGCTGACAGCTACTCTAGCTCCGCTGCTGAAGCCAAAGTCATGGATGTCCATTGGAGTCACGGAATCTGTGACCTCCGTGACAGAATTGGATCCTTACTTATGAAATGGTGATTGGATTGGAGAGGGCAGAGTCAGGGAGCCTATTGAGAAAATTTACAGAAGTTAAAGCAAGAGAAACCATATCATGTGGAACCACACTTTCTGCAGTCTGTCTACCATAGCTAGGTATTTCTAACCATCAAAGTATCTTAGTGACTATGACTACGTTTGCAGTCTGGCTTCCAGCAAATATGCCATGGAAACCCAGGGACAGATTTTAGAAAAGTTAGAGGGCAAATCAAGGAGTTTTGTCAAATTCAAATAAAAGTTTGTATTTCCAAATCCATTATGAACACTAGACTTAATTTTTCAGTGATTCTTGGCTGTGAGCAAACTTTGCAGTATGGTCTCTGTGAGCTTGTACTTTTGTAAAAATAATTATGGTCTGCAAAGTTAATATCTCTGTAAAAAAACTTTTGCTATTTCAGTTCTTATTCAATTAATTGCCTTTCCGCCTAAGTTATAGACACATAACTTCAAAAACATACTACTGGTTATTTTTTACATAATGCATAAGTGGCCAGAATGAATATTAACACAACACTATTTAAAATGTTCCTTAGTAAATTTAGTATCTAATGTTCTTTACACCTATTTTTGTTCTCAGGAAAATGTATGCAAAAGTCTGAAAGCCTGATTCCTTCTTTACACTTAAGTAGTCCCATTGACTGACTTAATGATTTAATGCTATATAACTTGAGTAGTGGCTCCAGAATTTATACCTGATACTTTCTGTATGTGACGCTAGTTCTTGTATTGTGCATATTCCTTCCACTTTACAGTCAACGAAAGACTGTGTTGAAGGAGTAGGATTTATACCTCCTTTGTAAAGCACTTTGAGATCTGATAATTGAAAGTGCTATATAAGAGCAGATATTATAATTATTATTACTTACAATATTGTTTATACCTTATGTTACTTTTCAAAGCTGTTAGAAAGGATGTATTTGATTTTTGTGTGTGCAATCTGTCCTCCTAGGTGACTTCAGATCTTCCAATGGTGGCTGGTATTCCAAACCTCACTGTAGAAGCTGATGACACAGCCGCTTACACTCTGAATGTATCTGCATGGAAACGAGGAATATTTAAAGGTAAAAAAAAGTTCAGTTTTTATACTGTCATTTTATAATAATAATAAACAAGTACAAATCTATAAACCATTCCTCTCTCCATAAACCCCACTTAGGTTAGTTTGAATAGCATAATCTAAATATTAGGGCTGTCAAGCGATTAAAAAAAGTAATCACGATTAATCGCACTGTTAAACAATAATAGAATACCATTTATTTAAATATTTTTGGATGTTTTCTACATTTTCAAATATATTGATTTCCATTACAACACAGAATACAAAGTGTACAGTGCTCACCTTGTATTTATTTTTGAATACAAATATTTGCACTGTAAAAAACAAAAGAAATAGTACATTTCAATTCACCGAATACAAGTACTGTAGTGCAATCTTTTTATCATGAAAGTTGAACTTACAAATGTATAATTATGTTCCAAAAAAAATAACTGCATTCAAAAATAAAACAATGTAAAACTTTCGAGCCTGCAAGTCCACTCAGTCCTACTTCAGCCAGTTGCTCATACAAACAAGTTTGGTTACATTTGCAGGAGATAATGGTGCCTGCTTCTTGTTTACAATGTCACCTGAAAGTGAGAACAGGCGTTCACATGGCACTGTTGTAACTGGCGTCGCAAGATATTTACGTGACAGATGCGCTAAAGATTCATATGTCCCTTCATGCTTCAACCACCATTCCAGAGGACAAGAGCCATCTTGTGGCACTAAATGTTCAGCACCGCAAGTTACATAAGGGAGGAGGGGCTTGACCACCTCTGTTTCTTCTTCTCTACAGTAACAAATGAAGGAACTTCAGCCGCTTGTCTGGCTAGTCAGGCTCCTAGTTAGCATTTTTTATTAATCAGATATGTAAATGTGTAGTTAAGTTTCTTGTGATTTTTAAGAGAACTATTTGCCTGCTAAATTTAAACTTATTGCTCCCATCTGTGTCAATGCTAGTACTATTCAATAAAAGTTGGAAAATGGCTGGACCATTTTTGCTCTAATTTTCCAGAAATATTCACTTCAGACAGGAACCATATCTAGAAAATTTAAGTTCAATATTTGGCATTTTCAGAAAACTAATGGTGACTGAAATCAAGGGGTTGCAATGGAATTGCTTGTGCAACTTTAACTGTAATTGTTGCTAGCTCTTCAGCTATAATTGATGTTTTTGGGACTGGTCATTTTAATTTTATTTATCATTGTTTTTGTGTATGGACCCTAAGGACCAGACCCTACAAAGACTTAGCATGTATGTAATTATAGTCACAAGAGTAGTCCCGCTGAAGTTTGACTAGAATGGGACCACTCATGTGCCTAGTTACACACATGTTTAAGTGTTTGCAGGATCGGAGCCTAGTTTTCCAATGAAAATTGGACAAATGTAGACTTAATAACATTGCTGGCACCAAAGAATTAAAAGCAGAGCCTGGAGTCTGCTCTTGTCCTGTAATCTAAGACACCATTTCTCTGAGTTACAAAAGATGGAAGGAGCCCTTGCTCTTCAGTCTGGTCTTTTTCTCTCTGTCTCAAGGGCAGGGTAGAAATAGAGTGTGCTAGTGACCCGTGCATTGAAACACAATGGCTTAATTATTTCTTTGATAACTGGGAAGTGTCCTGTTTTGTGCTGATAAAGACTTGGATGTCTAAAATTAATTTTACTGTCACATGATTTAGCATCAGTATGTACTGAATACTAGTATTTTATTATAAGACATCAACACTGACTATTGCTGAAGAACAGAAGGCCAAATTCCCATTTTTTTCCTTTGGGAAGGGAATTTTTCCTTTAGAAGAATAAATGACAGTTGTTTTAAAAAGTGGATCTGACTTCAGTGTTAACCAGCTGAGTAGTAGCAATTGTAGATAATATTAGAATGCCATAGTAATGATCAGTTGTTTACTGACTACAATCTGAAACACGTAGTTACAGAAGTGAGACTGTAAATAGAAATTTCTCTTTCCAGTATTGGCAACACAGATTCACTCGTCCCTCAGGGTGTGCGTACTCCTATGGCGCTATTTCACAACCCATTGTGAAGTAATGTCTTTTGTAGCCTTATGCATGATCCTAAGAGATCTGAATGTTTAATATGAGTTACTTAATGAGCTGTGGACCCAACTCCATCTAAGTTCTTTTATGACTATCTCAGCAGTGAGTACAGAGTCATGAGTTCTTTCTCTCTGCTTTGTGTAGCAGAGAAAGAGGTGTTTGGTGTTGTTTGTTTATTTTTTATTTATTTTATTTTATTTTAAAAGTCTGCCTATTTAGATGGGCATGAGAAAGGATGGTATTATGGTTAAGGCAGTAGAATACTGCCCTGGAGAACCGGATTCTATTCCTGCCTCTGTGACAGAGTTCCTATGTGATGCTGGGCAAGTCACGCAAACCAACATTTTCACAGGTATCCACAGTGTGCTCCTTATTTTCTGAGGGCATGTCTATATTACGTGCTGGATCGACGGGCAGCGATCGATCCAGCGAGGGATTGATTTATCGCGTCTAGCCTAGATGCGAAAAATCGACCACTGAGCACTCTCCCGTCGACTCCAGTACTCCACTGGAGCGTGAAGCGTAGGCGGAGTCGATGGGGGAGCGTCAGCCGTCAACTTACCACAGTGAAGACACCGCGTGCGGTAAGTAGATCTAAGTACATTGACTTCAGCTACGTTGTTCATGTAGCTGAAGTTGCATAACTTAGATCGATTCCCCCGCCACCTCACCCAGTGTAGACCAGGCCTGAGTACCCAACTTGAAACACTTTGCAGAGGGGCTGACTGCTCGTCACTGCAACCAAGGTCAATGGGAGATCTGCTCTGAACATATAAAGTGCTATAAAATACTAAATACTCCAAAAATCAGGAACTGGGCATCTCAAATTGGGCACCCAGAATTATTTGACACTTATGACAATTTTGGCTTTAATCTCTGTGTCTCAGTTCTTCATGTGTAAAATGGGCAGAGTACTACATTGTCAACTCACAGAGGTGTTATGAAGATAAATTCATTAACTTTTGTAAAGAACTAAGATACTACAATGAGAGCACCATTAAAAAGCCCACGAGGAAATTAATAATTCTGGGTTCAGTACAGCATTTGGATACTGTGTTGAAAATAATGCGTGGGGCCACACGTTGAATCATGAGGATAAAAATAAATATTGAACCGCTACTCATTGAGTGGCACTGTTAATTCTCTGGAAAAAATACTATGTAATTAAAAGTATCATAATGCATCTGCACAAGCAACCTTAATTCTAGTATTTTGTAACCTAAAGGTGCTTCACTTTGCAACCTTCATATCCTTTTAATTTAGTTCCTTATATAATTTTAAAATACATTTTGCAATTTATACTTGATATGAAGTGCTTCTTATGATATAAACTGCTGTTCTGAGCAAAAGGAGTTCAGTTTTCTTTTACATTCAAACATACTTTTTTCTGGGTGTATTGTGTTACACATGAAATTGCAATGGTAAAATTACATTTCTTGTGTTTTTCAGGTTCCTATTTTAATATTATTGTGCTGAAAAGGGACACAGTTTAAAAGTCAGTCCTTTCAGGCTTTGATCATTCTTAAAAGATCTCTTTGGAAATATTCTAAGATTATATACTCTAATTAATTTTAGTCATAGACTTGCCTTAATGTAGAAATAAGACTTAATAACCAGTTTGTACAATGTTCTGGCTCCAGAGAGAAGTCCCCCGTGATCCATTCCTAAGTAATAGATTATAAAATCTAAATGAAGTTAAAGTGATTTCCAAATATTCTTTTCTAAAGCATTAAATAGTTACTCATTCTGTGCAACACAACTATAATGGTGTATTTGTTGAAGTTCCTCTTTAAAGTGTGTCCAAAAAAAAAAGGCCTAGAAGGGCTAAGAATACTATTAGGAACACACCCAGCCCTAATGTTTGAAGATTCCTTGCGCAAAGATGCTGGCATTTGATCTGTTCATCTTTTCTCAGGATTACGCCTTCCACAAACAGATAGAGGCTATTACTCCTCCAGAGTGGCTGGGGACAAATATTTTTTTCCTCACTGGAATGTCTGTGCTAAGCAGTATAGATTGCAGTTCATCACACCATAAAGTGCTGTGTTAGTCGACATTCACCACTGATTACATTTCCTTTAGTGCACTCTGGGTTCCCTTACTAGATACAGCAGCAACTTCATTTCCATCTCCTATTTTGCACACTGTCTCAACTTACTGGTGAAGGCGTTCTCTGAAGGCACTTCGTAGTGACCAAAGTCCTAACGATAGGCCAAAAGTTCTGCACACATTTCATCTAGTCTTTCACTATACCTCATTCTCTGAGACCTTTATTTGCACATCAACTTCCTTGCCACCAGCTGCAATAGAACATTGGTCTAGAATTCTACACTTCACTCTTTGGATAAACATCGCACACCATACTGTGTTTCTAACTGACTGGGACTACAGACTGTATGTTTGACACCCCTATGCTGTAGTCATCAACATATGTAACTACTTCTCCATGGGGAATATGGAGCGACTTGCCTTCATTAAAACAAACACCTGCTTCAGCCCAATAAACAAATGTTACAACATGCCTACTAATAGAAAAAGGGAAGAAGAGGATATGGAGAGATTTTTCGAACATTAATAACAAATATGTGCTCCATGTGGAAACCTGCCATTGATTATCTTTATTTGTGTGCCAAATACATGGAGCTTTTCTTTTGCAGATCATTCTGTTTCTGTTAGATTATAAGAAAAAGGCCAGAGAGAGAGAGAGAGATTTTTTGCTAGCATTGGCAATTGGGAGACTAATCGTACAGAAAATAGACTAGCTGCAGTATTGCCAATCCACTTGTTATCAACTGTACTCTTTCCCCTCTTTCTTTCAGTTGTCTTTCCCTCCCTTGCATTTGATTGTACAGTTGTATTCAGTGGTATCTTTTGTATTCATATAAGATCTGCAATTGGGTGGGTGGGAGTGGGCCTATTTTCTAATTTTATTTAGCATCCTTAGTTTATTTTTATGTATTTTGTAAATTTAGTGGGAAGTCTTTTTATGTTATTATTACCTTGAACATCTATACCCTACTTTAGGAAGAGGGTGGTATATTTGCCTACCCTAACAAGCCAAGCCACATCAGGGCTCCTTTTGGAAGAAAACAGGAGCTCTGACATCATATAAATAAGTTCATGAAGAGGATGCTAATGCTGTCAGAATGCTATAGTTTATGTACATTGTTGGCTTAACAGTATTTCCCTTCAGTACCTCCACATTGTGTGAGGCTGCTGTATGACACCCTATAGAGTTAATGATTTAGAATGGTACAGCAGCTTCTGTTGGCAGAGCTCTCTAATTTAATTTATCGGCCCTTGTATTTGTATAAAGATTTGGTCATTTTAGCTTTAAAATGTAATTTGAGGATAATGACAGCATATAGGCAGTTTCTACAACCTCACCTATTAATTGGTAGTTTATTTTCAGGGGTCCCTGCAGCTCTTATTCAAAGCAAAGTCCCAATCCACCTCAATCACATTCATAAATCTAGTATGAGTGTGAAGCAAAGTGGGCAAAAATTGGGGGGAGCTCTTTTTTAACTTGACTGCTGTGGATGGCTGTGGTCTGCCTCTGTCTCTTGTCTGGTTCATTCCACTGATGACTGTTGAGGGCTGCCCTGATTGCTGAGGTCACCACCCAATCAGATGATATCTGGCTCACTGCTGCCAAATCCTTTGCAGTTCACTGCTCCTACTCTACCAGGTCAGCTCCAGTCCATAGCTGAAGGCTCCCATCTTGTCTCAATCCTGAGTTGGAGTCTCTCACCAGAGCAAAGTAAGACCTCAGATACAGTCCTCGCTCCCCTCCATGCACCCTGGGCTCGAGTACCCAATCGGAGCCCACTAACTTTTAGGCTATGGCACACAACTTTCTTGTGCCCTTCCTCATATATACAGTTACATCACACTTTTAACTCATTTCCTAAGAATAAAGTATAACAAATTCTGAATAGTACAACTTTAAGTACTTCAGGAAATTCCCCTGAATAACATGCAAATTATATCCGTCAGCAGGTTTTCCCACAGTTTTTTCTTTTTGACTAGGAGGTAATTTGAGAGCTTCATATAAGTATTAGTAGGGCCCTACCAATTTCACGGCCGAGAAAAATGTGTCATGGACCGTGAAATAAGCCCTTCCCCGTGAAATCTGATCTCCCTGTGCTGCTGGGAGCAAGGGGCTCCTAGCTGCTAGTCTGGCCGTGCAGGGGAGGGACAGGAGTTGTCCTTCCCCTGCATGGCTGCTCTTGCTGAGATCAGACCCACCTCCAGAGGCAGTGCATAAGTGAGGATGGTAAACCCTCACTTCTGCACTGCAGCAGTCTGGGAGCTGGGCTCTGGGCACTGTGCTCAGGGCTTCCTCCCCCTGTGGCTCCTGCCACAGCTCTGGGTGCTGAGCTCGGAGCTTCTGCCCCCCACAGCTCCAGCCGGGGCATCCCAGGCCTAGGGGCTTCCGCCCGAACCGCTCCAGCCCAGACACCCTGGGCTCAGGGCTTCCACTCTGTGGCTGCAGCTGGAGTTTGGGGCGCCCGGCTCAGGGTTTCCACCCCCCATGGCTCCAGCTGGCTCTGGGCTTCATCCTCTGTGGTTGCAGACAGGCTTAATGCGCCCGGGCTTGGGGCTTCTTCCCCCACAGCTCCTGCTGGGGTTTGGGGTGACCAAGTCAGGGCTTTCACCCCTGGGGCTTCTTCCAGGGCTGGGGCACCCATTTTTTTTGGGGGGGGGGGGAATTGGCCAGGGGCCCCTGCCTTAATCTGCCACTGGTCTGGACTAGCAGCTAACCTGGCTGGGGTGCTCCTAGTAGCACGGGGAGATCCTATCCACCTCCAGGAACCTCCTCTAGCTGCAGGAAGCTCGGAGGCTGCTGCCTTCAGAGCCCAGTTCTGAAGGCAGCACTGAAGTAAGGGTGGCAATCTTGGGACCCTCCCACAACAACTTTGCAAACCCTCCCCCCTCGATCCTATTTTGGGTCGGGACCCCCATGGTTACAACACAATGAAATTTCAGAGGTAAACATCTGAAATAATGAAATTGACCAATTTTAAAATCCTCTGGCCATGAAATTGACCAGAATGGACCATGAATTTGGTAGGTCCCTACACATTAGCCTGGCAACAGGTATCAACACACTTCCAATTTCCCTTTTTGCCTGTATTTGAAGTCTGCGAGCTTCTGTTCCCAGCAAGCTACTAAGGTTTACAGAAGCAGTATGGAACTTTCACTCGCTTTTATTTAAGTCAAGATTCTCTCTATATAAATTCATTGTAAATTGGTTTCACAGCATCGTTCAGAAAACAGGTTGGATTTGTCCCTCTCTCCCACACTGACCAAAGGCATAGCCTCATATATCAGACTTATTAATTTAAAGCCAGCCTAGAACTCATATGACTGGCCATACTGGGTCAGATCAATGGTCCATCTAGCTCAGCATACTGGCTTCCAACAGTGGCCAATGCCAGGTGCTTTAGAGGGAATTAACAGAACAGAGCAATTATCAAGTGATCCCCAAGAAGTTATCTTCCATGAACTTCTCATTCTTTTTTGAACCCAGTCATACTTTTGACCTTCACAACATCCCCTGGCAATGAATTCCACAGGTTGACTGCATTGTGTGAAGTAGTACTTCGTTTGTTTTAAACTTGCTGCCTATTAATTTAATTGAGTCTCCCCTGGTTCTTGTGTTACATGAAGGTGGTAAATAACACTTCGCTATTCACTTTCTCCACATGATTTTATAGACCTCTATTATATTCCCACCTTAGTCGTCTCTTTTCCAATCTGAAAAGTCTGTCTTTTTATTCTCTCCTGCTATGGAAGCTGTTCCATACCCCTAATCACTTTGTTGCCCTTCTCTGTACATTTTCTTCTAATATATCTTTTTTGAGATGGGATGACCGGAACTGCACACAGTATTCAAGGTGTGGGCATATCATAGATTTATATAGTGGCATTATCATATTTTCTGTCTTCTTATCTATCCCTTTACGAATGGTTCCTAACATTCTGTTTGCTTTTTTGATTGCTGCTGTATATTGAGCGGATGTTCTCAGAGAACTATCCACAATGACTCCAAGATCTCTTTCGTGAGCGGTAACAGCTAATTTAGACCCCATCATTTTAGAACACACTTTACTAAAAGAGTGCTCTAATGCACATTGAATATTTGTTTCAAGGCTATTGTACTATATCTTTAAGAAGACAGTCACACTCATTAAGAACATGTCTAGTATTTAAACCACTAGCTAACCATTCCACATATTTTCAGATTAATGTGATAAATTCCAGCACAAAATAGCTTTCTTTCATTGTCTGAAGACAATATATTGGGACATTGCGAGCAGAGTAATGGATTTTACTATCTGTTTAAAACTAGAAAAGAATCATGCTCAGAGAATTTCTATTTTGCCCATAAATCCTTCAGTTAGTACGGTCCATTTATAGAAAAGGAAAAAAGTTGAATATTTTCCACTTCACTAAAGTGTACGGTATTACTGTATATGGCCAATGAATCTCATATTGTGAGATATGATGCTGCCAATGCAGTTTTAATGGGAAATAAAACCGCCTTTGTCTGTTTAAAGAGATTGCTTCTTTTGCAATAATATAAAACAAAATTGCTGCATCAGTATGTGGGCTGCGGTTGAACAAAAGGTTTATATTGCATCCTAAAACTAAAAAAAATAGCAATGATATATTTACCAAGAGACCATCTGAAAGAATGATCTGACAAGGAAAATAACCATCTCATTGTGCTCTTTCCTTACATTTTAATGTGTATTTAAGAACTATTTTTTCCAGTTGCTACTCATAGTTCAGTATTTAGTATTTTTGTTCTGAAATGCATATATGCTGAAGGACAGCTGAGAAACAGTGGTATTTTCAAAAACCCTCAGCATTGGCCTAACTCTTCACTTGCTAAAGTCAATAGGAGTCTTACTGTTGTCAATAGGAGTCGTAATCCAACAATGAAAGCTCTTGAAAATCCCAACCATTATATTTTGCAAACCCAGTTCATATCTTAATAGATATATGGCATAAAAGTCAAGAAAAATACTTAGAAAACGGATAAAGGATCCAAGGTTAACAAATCCCTGTGAGTAAAGTGAAAACATGGTTACACCTGTAGGTGAGTTTGGATGACAAATAACAATGGAGACGCTTTTCCCACTCTTTGGTTGTTATTTTGTTTGGAGTCATTGTGGATAGTTCTTTGAAAACATCCACTCAGTGTGCAGTGGCAGTCAAAAAAGCAAACAGAATGTTGAGAATCATTAAGAAAGGGATAGATAATAAGACAGAAAATGTCATATTGCCTCTATATAAATCCATGGTACACCCACATCTCGAATACTGCGTATCGATGTGGTCGCCCCATATCAAAAAAGATATATTGGAATTGGAAAAGGTTCAGAAAAGGGCAACAAAAATTATTAGGGGTATGGAACTTCCATATGAGGACAGATTAATAAGAATGGAACTTTTCAGCTTGGAAAAGAGACGACTAAGGGTGAATATGATAGAGGTCTATAAAATCATGACTGGTGTGGAGAAAGTAAATAAGCTTCTGCCAGAAGCTGGGATTGGGCGACAGGGGATGAATCACTTGATGATTGCCTGTTCTGTTCATTCCCTTTGGGGCACCTGGCATTGGCCACTGTCGGAAGACAGGATACTGGGCTAGTTGGACCTTTGGTCTGACCAGTCTGGCCGTTCGTGTGGTCTTCTGTTCTAACTATACAGATATTATTTAGTGTTTAAAATATTTTCTCATACAGTGACACTGTTCTTCCTGTCCTTTAATATTTTGTTATATTTCTATTAATTCCCAGCAACTTTCAGAGATTTTTAAGGCCAGACAGGACCATTCTGATCATTTAGTCTGACCTCCTGTGTAACAGAGAATAGAAGCTCACCTAATAATTTCTGAATCAAACATATAACTTCTCTTTTGAACTATGACATATTTTTTTAGAAAGACATCCAGTCTTGATTTAAATACTGCGAGTGCTGGAGAATCCACCACATGCCTGTGAAAGTTGTCCAATAGTTAGTTACGCTCACTGTTTAAAAAACCAAACACATTTTATCTCCACTCCAGTCTGTATTTCTCTAGCTTCAGATTCCAACCACTGGATCTCATTGTGTCTTTGTCTGCTAGAATAAAGAGCTGTCTAGTCTCAGAAAACTCTTCCACATAGAGGTACTTTTAGATCATGATCAACTCACCTCTTGACCTTTTCTTCAATAAGCTAAATAGACTGGTCTTTTTAATTCTTTCACTATAAGGCATGCTTTCGAGTCCTTGAATAATTCTTGTAGATCTTTTCTGAACCCTTTCAATTTGTCAACATTCTTCTTGAAGTATGTACATCAAAACTGTAAGCTGTATTCCAGTAATGGTCCTATTAATGCTGTATATAGACCTGATACTACCTGTCTGTTCCTGCTCCATATTGCTCTGATTGTGCCTCCCAGGTTTGCATTGGCCCTCTTAGCTACAGCATCATGCTGATAGCTCTCATTAACTTGGTTATCTAACCTGCCCCTAATTGCCTTTTCAGTGTCACTCCATTCCAGGATCCTGTCCCCATCCTGTAAGCCTGACCTAAATTCTTTGCCCTTAGATGTATGACCTTCCATTTGGCTATATTAAACACATGTTGTTCAAATTAGTCCACCTTAACAGGCAATCCAGATCAGTTTGTATAATTGACCTGTCCGGATCATTATTTAACACTCCACCAATATCTGCAGTTTTACCAGCAATGATTTTATGTTTTCTTCTAGATCACTGATAAAGATACTGAACAGCATTAGATCTTTGTGGGACCCAACTAGAAACACCTTCGCAGGATGGTGATTTCCCCATGTAAATTATTAGATTGATCAGATAACCAGTTTCAACTAATTTAATATGGGATGCATTGATTTTTGTTTAGTGCTATTTTTTGTCAAAATGTCACATGGGACTAAAGCAAATGTCTGAGAGGAGGCTAAATATATTGTATCAATATAGTTACCTTTATCAACCAAATTGTTAGTCTCAAAGAAAATATCAAGCTTGTTCGACAAGACTTATTTTCCATAAAATAGTGTTGTGACATTAGTTATGCTTCCATTGTTTAATTCTTTACCGATAGAGTAACTATATCAATCTTTCCATGATTTTGCCTGGTGTCAGAGTCAGTCTAATGGGCCTGTAGTTACTGTGCTAATCCCATTTTCTTTTTAAATATTGCACATTAGCGTCATTTCAGTGCTCAGGAACTTTCTAAGTGTTCCAAGATTTGTTAAAAATTAACACTAATGATTCAGAGAGCTCTTCTGCCAATTATTTTTAATACTTTTAGGTGCAAGCTATTCATTCCAACTCATTTAAAAATGTTTAATAGTTGCTTTTTAACATCCTTTCTAGTTGCTGATGGAATAGAAAGTATTTTACTATCACTGCAACACATGAAAAATCATCCTGCTACTTTCCAAACACAGAACAGAAATATTTATTGAATACTTCTGCCTTTTCTACAGCATGACTGACAATTGTACCATCTTTATCTAGTATTGGACCTATGCCATTGTTAAGATTTCATTTGTTCCTGATTATATTTCAAGAACAACTTCTTATTGTCATTAATCTTACTGGCTATAGATTATTAACTAGCTGCCAGTTTGTACTCATTGCTGTCAATCTCCCCATTTTTCCATTTGTTATAGATAAATAATAAAATAAATAAATAACTATCTAATCAGTACTTGCACATCACTTTTTAACCAGGATGGTGGTTTAACTGAAGAATTGCTTTGGTGACTGAGGAACTGTAACTGTATTTAGCATCTAATAAATCATAAATAAA
Organism: Terrapene triunguis; assembly: GCF_002925995.2. Taxonomy (NCBI): domain Eukaryota; kingdom Metazoa; phylum Chordata; order Testudines; family Emydidae; genus Terrapene; species Terrapene triunguis. Next base: position 23,495,021 of record NW_020664373.1, on the reverse strand, counting down.
TCACAATAAAGAATCCTAAACACCCCGTTATCATTTACATTATGTTTATGTTTTTCTCCCACTGAATTTTGCTCAGAATTCTTGACATCTTTCCGGTATAGAGACTTCCAGATTTGTACTTACAGTAGGATGGTCTGTCTTTCACTGTTTGTGCTCTGTAACGTGATGCCTCCTCAGATTTAACCTACACTGTCATTTTGACCTCTGGAGACCTAATATCAAATTCACACTCCAGTATTTTAGTATTCGTTCTTTCAAAGACAGAGAAGATTCAAGAATTAGAGTTGCAGCTGGAGACTATGATGGAATTCAGACTATGGTGGTATAGACAACTCAAGATTTGCAGACACCTGTCAAACAAAAGGACCAGGAAGGCAGACTCCCAGAAAAGGAGGGTGACCCATGGAAGAACGTGACCACGAGGACCAAGCAGAGGAAGAGACCAACTAGTGGTGATGAAATCACGGTGAGTAACATATTTGCTGCACTAAGGGATGAGGAGGAGAAGAAACAGGCAGATGATGGGGTAGCAAGGGAAAAAAGAAGGGAAGCCAGTGCTTGTAGAAGAGAGGAAGAGATATTGAAGGCCAGGGACTGGAGCCTAAGGAAAAATGAGGATGTACAGGGGATTGCGAGAGAGAACATAAAACAGATTCATACCAACACCAGGAAGAGACATGTCTAGGTGACCAGGGACTCTATACTGAGAAGAGTCGACAGGCGGCAGCCTATCACCAGATCTAGAGAACAGAAGAAGGAACTGTCTGCCAGGAACAAGGATCTGAGTTGTGGATGGAAGGCTGAAAAGGATCCTGATGGGAGCAGTGAAAATCTGCTGATTCTGCTGCAGGCCAGGACAAATTACACTGCTAGGTTCCCACTGGAGTGGATCAAGGATGATTACACTAGCTGGGTCAGATGCTTGAAGAAGTGGAAGCTCAGGCGATTTTCAGTAGAATAATGAAGGATGGCAAAATGTGGAAAGATAATGAAGATCCAACAGATGGCTCAAGGTACTGGTGCTATGAAGATGATTTTGGGATGATGGACCACTGGGAGGCATTTACACAAAGAAGGCTCTTCTTTACAGGTGGACTCCACTTGAGTACCTGGGATATTAATATGATAGGATCAAGGCAGGCACACAATCGATCAGAAGGACTTTAAACTAGGAGATGAATGGAGATGGGTGCGAGAGACTCATGAAATCTCCACACCTGGCTTCAATACACAGGAGATACAGCAAGGGATACTAAACACTATAAGGTAAGAGAATGGACAGCAAGGCGAAAGTAAATACAAATATTGAGTCAGGTAGGTTGTTACAGTTAGTGAAAGGACTAAATTTAATCTGGCTAGAAAATCATATGAGGTTTGAGAGAAACAACTAAAATGATTGTACATAAATGCAAGGAGTCTGGACAATAAAAATGAAGGAACTGGAACTACTGGTGCAGGAGGTTAAAGCACATATAGGGATTAAGTACTCATGACTGGAATACAGGTATGGAAGCATATGTGCTGTTTAGGAGAGAGAGGAATAAAGGTAAAGGTGATGGAGTAGTGCTGTGCATCAATGAAGTGGTGAATAGTAAAGAAAAGCGATAGTCTGGACAAAACAGAATCTTTTGGAACAAAATCACTTTGGAGAAAGATAGTAAAAGAGGCCCTAATGGGATAGTGTTGGGATTTGCTTTTGACCCCAAGGGTCAGATAAAGACAGATTTTTTTTTATGTTATTAGAGAGAGAAATACTTTTGGGACTTGTGTTGTGATGGGAGACTTTAACTTCCCATATGTAGAGTGAAGAATAAATACTGCTAATAGTGATCGGCCCCAGTTATTCCTGGATGTGTTAGATGACAGTTTTCTTCATAACATTGTCACCGAACCAACCATAGCTGATGCAATTTTAGACTTGGTTTTGGCAAGTAGTGAGGAATCATAGAAGAGCTGGTCATAGGAAATAACCTTGGATTGAGTGATCATGCATTGATTCGGTTTAAGATTTGCGCTGTCCATACTGGTGCTATGAGTGATGTAAAGTAGATTGACTTAAGCGGTAATGTAGGACTGCCCTGCCCTGACTGTTTTATCCCACATTAATTAACCTGCTTTTTTTGCTGATTGAATCTCTTTGTTTCCTGATTATACCCCTAACCTCTATTAAGACCACTTTCTATATTACTCTCCATTTCCTGGTGTTTGCAAAACTTCCCATTTATTCAAGTGGTATCCAGAGGTTTCATAGTGTGTATAATTTCAGAAATCTGTAAAATTAGGTATTTAGAAATGGATTTTTGTGGTGGGGAGTTATAGAATTCTTTAAAGGGGAAACCCTTATGTTCTGGAGACTAACACCCTGACATTAAAAAGAAAATGGTCCATTCCTCTACATTTAAATGCATGTCTGCTTTTTATTGTTTTCAATTTTGGTTCAATATAGTGGTACTGTTCAGATGCTATCTAGCACAGAAAAAGAGACTACAGTAGTTTGAAGTTGATATGCTTCGTTTCAGTATAAAGACTGAAAGTAACCCAGCATCTTAGTGCAAGTCATTTTTTTTTATTTCTTGGCACGTGAAACCTGCTGAATGTGATGTGGAATCCACCTAACATAGTAGGCCAAAACACCAGAGGAGAAAGAGCAGAACTATTTTGCTTCTGGAGACTGTACTGTTTCTCATGACTACAGCTGAGTGGGCCACCATTAAACTTACAGCTATATTTTGTTTTTCTTTTTTCATTCTTTCACTTGACCATCTTATTAGTATAATAATATTAACATAAGAGTGAAGCCATTGTTGATTTAAAACTGATTCTCACCAAAATTATATGAGAATGCAGTAGGCACCAAGTGACAGGAGCCATTTGAGGAAGCATGTGATTAAGGGAAGTACTTTTGAGCTGAAGGGCAGTTAACTCCCCCACACATACTGTAGTAAGGACTGCAGCACACTGCAGCTGATAATATATATTTTTTTCTGGCTAGCTGAGAGAGAGTACACAAATGCAGCTACTCCCTCCGAGAAACTGAATCAAAATGGCTTCAGCCAAACCTCTTGACAACAAGGTGAGCTCATTCAATCAGGGAACCAGACCAATATCATCTGGCTGATGTGATCCATTACAACCAACCAACTCAGCTCAAAATTTGAGGGGGAAAAAAAGAAAAGAAACAAATGCAGAATTGTACCACAGAGTGGTGTTAGACATCGTAATAGTCAAAAATCTTTTTCATGAAATTTCTTTGGAAATTTTATAAAACTGCCCCAATTTCCCAAATGTTTCATGAACTTTAAAAGAACTCAATCAAAATAAATTTTACCATGAATATTTTGCCCAGCTAGGTAATGCACCAAACACTTAATAAGATACAATTAAAAAAGCTCCCTGTGGAACATATTTCAAATGAACACTAAGAGTATTAAAGAGTATAATGTCTCATTATAGAGTATTATAAAATAAGCCTAAATGCAACAAAATAAACTGTTTTTATGGAAAGTACAAGAGGCAAACATTAAACCTATTTTAAAACCTTATGCCATATGCTGATTGATGTACCAAGTCGAAAGTTGAAAAATTGGTGCAGAACCTAAAAGTGCAACTAGTAGACCTGTTTCAGCTTTAAGTATCTCTAGAATCTAATAAAATACTGAGTGTGACAAAAGTCAATTAGTAAGAAAATATAGTCCTTTGAAGAAGATGTGTTGATTAAAGTGCATATTTAGAGGCACATAATGCAAGTAACAAAGCCTAGGTCTTTCCAAGCTGCTCTTTCAAATGTTTAGGAGTGTCATCAGTATTGCGTAAAGCAACCATGTATGTATTGGAGCTAGTACTTTCTTTAAGATTAAATAAAATTCTTTATTTTTAATCGAATGGGTCATTTGCCAGTGCAGCATTTGCCAGTGCAGTAAACAAAGCCTAATTTTGCAGTCTCTGGGTATTTAATAGTCACTAAATATTCCATTACAAAACAAGTTCAATCCCAAAATTGTATGACAGTCATACATGATTGCTCAGGAAAATTAAAGCAATGACGTATATTGGATGGCAACAGCAAAACCAGATTACTGTGGTCAGTGATTAAAAAAAAAAAATCACGGAGTCCATCAACACTCTAAGCCAGCGGTGGGCAACCTGCAGCCCGTGGGCCGCATGCAGCCCATCAGGGTAATCCGCTGGCAGGCTGCAAGACAGTTTGTTTACATTGACTGTCCGCAGGTATGGCCTCCCGCAGCTTCCAGTGGCCGCGGTTCGCCGTTCCCAGCCAATGGGAGCTACAGGAAGCGGTGCGGGCTTTGATAATTTATCTACATTCCTTATTACTGGCCTTTAATTATTTTGTGTAAGCTGCTAAAATAATTATCCTTTTGAAGAAAGAAAAAAAAATTTGGAAGCAGGGTTCATTTCCTTGAACTCATCAAAGATGTATTCTTTTTCACAATCAATTATAATTGGATAGCTGACACCTGGAATTTAGATTTTGCCTCATATTTTATTAGTTCAGAGCAGCAGCAACATTAATATAAGTCTGGCAGACAATCTTATAAAACTAATGTCCTGGTTAATATAACATCTGGTACCTATTTGTTTTAGGTGTAATTTCATTTATTGTCGAAGTTGAAGAACAACAGCAGTCTCGACATAACAGCTCACCGGAGGAGACAGATGGTGAACAGGCCCTTCAGAAATTGTCAACAGAGACATCACAAACTGTTGATGCAGCAAACACTGGTATGTTTATTATTATGGGTAATTTCATTATCAATCCGTATAAACCCCTATCATCATTCATTTTTAAATGAAATGCATATTTGATGTGCCAAGCCACGTGCCTGTGAATAATGCATAGCCAAATGTTTATTGCATATGTGTACAAGAGCTTGTCTTTTGGTTGATTTTTCAAAAGATTTTTATGTAGCTTCAAGCTTTGTTTGATTGTTGTTTTTCTCTTTTTGCAACACTGTTAGCAGTCAAGTGTCTGCTGTTTTTCAAAACCAGTGATAACACTGATAGCTTAAACATAGAAAAAATCATTTAACACATTTTGCCTTACTTTTAAAGTTATTCTTCTTTGATGGCAGACCAAATAGTACTGATGTGATTGTTTCAGGACAGGAAAGAAGGGGATTCCTGAAATTTGCTGAGATACTGTCTCAGAATATCAAACCAACCTGTTTTATAGGAAATCACAGGCTCTTCTTTGAATATTGTCAGTATAAGTCCCATTCTTGGGATCTGTAAGTGCCACTGGTATCAAATCAGAGAAAACAGATTTTGTAGGAGTTGTAAGCACACTTGCTTCTGGTACCGTATATTTGGGGCTGATATTATTTATGGGACCCCTTCTCCAGCTCCAACTGACCCAGTGTTTACTAGCTCCTCTTAGTTCTCAGATTTCCTGGTTCTAGCAGTGGAATTTTCAGATCTCATATTCCAGGTAAATCATATGGAGATAAGTTAAAAGGAGAATCAATATCAGAACACATAGCAGTACCTAATGTTTTCAAAATATATTTTGCCACATCTAAAGCAGCCTCTTCTGCGTATTTCAGAAATGTCTGTCAACAAGATAAGTGGTTCTACAAACTGTAATTAAATTAATATGTTTATGCAGCATTTTTCTCTTGACTTGGCAGTCAGATATAATGCCTAATTTGGAAGAGCAGAACCACCTCTTTGTTACTGCTAATTAACCTCCCAAAACTGAGGGTCTGTACTGACAAACGGGAAATAGTGTGGCAAAAAAAGCAGTGTTTTAAGGTGTTAAGCACCAACTAATTTTATTATGCAAATTACTAAAATGTTATTATGTAGAGAAACAAGCAATGGTAGGCCATATCATAGAAATGGGTTCTCTCAATACCAAGTCAAGGATATGAACTCCACTATTTGAATGTGACCTTTTTATGTGTTAGGGACATTAGAGCTAAAGTCAAGCAAAATATGACTAATTTATTAATAAAGGGGTAAATGAAAGAGAAAAAGTAAAAGAAATATAAACAAGCAATTGCCAATGGTTATTTCAGTTACAGTCTCTTTTTTATGTCTGTCTTTTGGAGAGCTTCCAGCAGAGATTACAATTTTAAGGGTCTGCTGTGCTGTGGGGGGTTAGGAGAACACATTTCCCAGGTAAATTAAGGCTGAAATAAACTATTACTCCAAATCAGTAGCGAATCCTGCCTTAGTATACCAGACAACTAAAACATTTTATAATGGACAAAGGAAAAGTCAGTGAATTGTGTTTAATTTATCAAAGTAATCTAAACAGTTAAGATCACTTATTTTATATCCATTTATAAACTAAGTCCTAAGAATCTGAACAAAAACTATTTAATTCAGTTTCTTAACAGAAGCCAATCAATAAATATAAATCATTTAATATAAATATAACTATATTCAAATGGATTCTTATTTTAGTTACAAGTTATGGTAAGGTTTTTTGATTCTATAAACAAAATATTCATACATTCTTATAGCAATGTTGTCAGAGGCATTGTATGAAATGCTTGCATTTAGATACAAAACAGTGCAAATAAAAAACTCATACAAGGCTAAGACAATGTTAAGCAGTTGAGGAATAAATAGATAACTTCACTTTAAGTGGAACCGTGATTTAAGAAGATAACTTCTATAAAACATTTCCCAAATGTAATAAGATAAGGACCATATTAATGCCAGACTGGGTGTCTTGAAACAAAGAAGATGTATCCTGTATACTTGGCGATGGCTACTGTTGTTTGTCTTCTGACAAAATAGTTCTTTCATTTACAACCTTCTATAGTAATCATGTTTACAACTTGCTATGAAAGAGTCCTACCAAATATACTATGCAGGGCACAAATCACTATAGCATTTATTTAAATATTTCCAACATTATATAAAGGAAAATAATATGAAAATTTTAGAAGAAAAATAAAAGTTTATAAAGCTGCATTCCAGGATTTGTGCAAACAGACAATGTAGGAAATAAATATGATTTTATAGATAAGTAGGTGTCATCTTCTCTGAGAATCTTAGTGACTATCAACTGTGGACAGAAAGCAAAGTTTTCCTATGAATTTCTTTGTCTAGTTTATATGCTTATTTAATGTCTGCATGCAAAAATAGAAGAATGTGAACTACTATAATCTCTAAGTGTCATATACATGAACACTGTTGTAAATATCTCCTTACATTCAGAAAAGAAAAAGGCAACTTTGTATTAATCTAAATTATAATAATGAATTGTTATAATTCTAGTAATAATATCATTTTGCATCAAAAGTGATATCTTTCTCTAACAAAAGGTTACTTAGCAGTGAATGTAGTTCTTTGAATATATCAGAAATACAGATCTGTGCTCCCTGCCTTCCATAACCATCACTTTTTAGAGCCTTTTTTTTAGAAATTGTGCATAAGCAGAAAGAAGCTGAGAGACAGAGATGCAGTCCCTCATATACTTGAAGGCCCAAACTTTAAACACAACGAGGAAGCAGTCGCACTCGATAACCCCTGCCTTTGTAGAGCTTTGGATGTAAAATACAGTCTTCCTAGACTTCTTGACTAGAAGACTCTTCAAATATCAGTTAACAGAGCAGCGAACTTAGTATGCACAGTGGTAGCATATAGAAGCCTCTCCAAACACCATCTTACTACTCAGCACCAAGTGGAGGACTTAGGCCTTGATCCTGCAAACACTTATGCACTTGTGTAACGTAAGCACCTGAGTAGTACCACTAAAGTGAATGGGACTACTCACATGCTTAAAGTTAAGTTAGGGCACAAGCATTTGCAGGATTGGGTCCCTAGTGCATAAGGCACAGGAATTAGAGTAAACATTTTTTTAAATAATTTGAAAAGAGATGCCAGCATTTGTGTTACTGATATAAAAGTGTGATTCATTTTTATCTTCATTGATCATATATCCATGCTGCAAGCCTCTCTAGTTTAAAGAAGAAATGAAAATAGCTTTTTCAAGAAATTCTACTAATGCTCTTATCTAGTTGGTTTTGTAGATGCGACTCTTTGAAGTTTTGATTTCAAGCTTCATTGCAAAGAGTTTGAAGAAAATTGTGTCTATTAAACTTTCCACTAATGTCTCCTATTACTCTCAAAAAGCAGAGTTTTTCTGTTGCTGCTGGTGGTGAAATAACAAGAAACATTACTGATAATGCACATCAGTTTGTTTACAATATTAGGGTACTTTCAGGTGATTTTACCTTGCTACCTTAGCTCATTATCAGTATTTTCTGGCAAATCTTTTGAGATTGTGAAGTCCTAGAAGAATAGTCTATTCAAAATTAGTTACCATTTCAAATGCCAACAGTAGGTGTATTAAGATAAGTTTTTACTTCTAATTGAAGTTCTTTGTTCTCTATAATTGCAAGGATAGCTTTGTACTTAGGATTTTATTTCTGTGGGTTTTTTAGATTTTAATATACATAAATTAAGATTTGCTTAAAATAAAATAATTGATCTTAGATAATTTTAGTCTGTTTCTGGGGGGAAATTACTTGGAAAGTGACAGATACTTTATCACTGGTAGCAGTTATGTTTTAGTCAAGGTTAGCTAGAATAAAGTTTAGATTACAGGATGATTGGAAGATTCTGCAGTCTGAGAAGATTTATTTGCTTTTTTTTATACTTTTTCATTTTAGATCTATTCATCCATTAAAAATAAGTAAATTAAAGGTCTGGACTGACCTCAGATAAATCACCGAAAGTGTATGTTGGCAGCCTATTACTACTATTTATACTTCTGCAGCACCTAGATGCCTCAGCAGAAATCAGGGCCCATTCTGATAGGCTAGGCTCTGTACATACACATAGTGAGAGACAGTCCCTGTCCCAAAGAGTTTACAAACTAAACTAACAGGACAGACAAAGGATGGGAAGGGAAACAGAGACTCAGAGAAGTGAAGTGACTTGCCCAAGTCTTCATACAGTAGGTCAGAGCTGGGAACAAAATCCAGGATTCCTTACTCCCAGTCCAGTACCCTATTGACCAGAACACAGTGCCTCTCTAATTCTAGGCTTCAGAGCAAGGGAAAACTAGAGGTCAAGTGGTTGTTTTAAATACACTTTTAAAAACCTTTGTTTATACAACTCAGTCTGCTAATTTACTTAACTTTGCCTTTTGTAATACTTTTCTTTGTTAATGATATTATTTAAATTAAGAAAAAGTGACCTAAGGTATAAAGTAAAACACAGTCTACATTTACATGGACTGTACACAATATTACAAAATTAACTTTTTATAATGGTGTAGTTCATGCAAACGAATAGAAAATGCATGTTATAGAATTAAATGATACAATTACAAAGTTAAAATGAAAAAAATAACAGTGGAGGAAAAGCAAAAATAAGAGTTTCACGCAAGGCAGAAAGATACGTTCAGAGGGGATTTGAAAATAGATAGAGACAGTAAAACTGATAAAAGAAAGTTGTTCAAGAATGCAGGTGATGTAGATAAAACTCAGGATTAATGATGAGATTATGTGAAGGAACTGAGAGGAAGTCATTGCTAGAAGAGACAGAGGAGTAGAAAGACAAATGAATAGAGAGGTAGGCTAGAACAGATCCATGGACAAAGGCAAAGAGAATGGTTTTGAATGGGATTCAAAAATTAATCATCTGTTTGAGGATAGTGAAGATGGGTCCTATTACTTTGTACAAGTGAGGGAGCAAGCTTTAGCGTACTTTACATGCTGGCCTCTGGAGAACTGGAACTTGGGAAAACACAAAATAAGGGGGTTGCAAGAGAAGATTGTAATTATATTTAGCATTTAAATAGCAATTTTGCATGTTCAAAGACTTTTAGAAACATCATTTTATCCTCACAAAACTCCTGTGAGGACAGTAAATATTAACACTTTTTTTCAGATGGAGAAGCAGAAACAAAAAATAACTTTCACACAGTGAGGTAACAGAAGAAGGCATAGATGGAGAATTTTAGCAGAGAGAGAGTTAAGTTAGTTGTATACAGTTGTATACTGTTAGTTGGTGGCAACAGGCAAATTTGTCAACATTGAATGGGATGGTAAAAGAAACTTCAGGGCTGAATCCAAAATTTTGGACAATAATGGATACAAATTGAAAGTCTCTGCTGAAAAGAGAAATTGAAGTAATGATCACAGATTTACTTGCTCAAAGTTGATAGGGAGAAGTCTTCAGAGCTGTTGTACACTATGCAGTTGAATGTCATCACCATGACAGTGGTAGCTAACAGAAAAGGTAACTTAAGAGGGAAATGTTAGTTAGATGACTATCTCTTTCCTGTCTGTGGCAGGAAATGGCACACATTTTTTTCTTTCTTTTTCTTTCTGTAAAAGGAGGTGACTAATTATTGTGAAATTTCACTAAGGGTTCCACAACCACAGTGTTAAATCTATCCTAGCTTTCCATTACATCTTTTAACCACCCTTCTGCACAGAACCCTTTACCAAATATCCTCTTCCAACACAGCCAACTACTGAGCTACACATCTACAACTTCTAGTACACCTCTACACCGATATAACTCGACCCGATATAACACGAATTTGGATATAACACAGTAAAGCAGCGCTCCGGGGGGCGGGGTTGTGCACTCTGGTGGATCAAAGCAAAGTTCGATATAACGCGGTTTCACCTATAATGCGGTAAGATTTTTTGGCTCCCGAAGACAGCGTTATATCGGGTAGAGGTGTACTTGGAAAAATATTTGCTAAAGAGATATGTGCAGAGTGAAGGTTGTGGTGCCTGGTCTTGGGTGTGTAGTGTTTGCGATAATGGTAAGGTCGATGGAGGAGTAGAGGGTATGGTACATACCATTAAGTGGCTTAACTTTTCATTTCCCTGCTTTTATGAGTTTGGCTCAGAAATGTTCTGTGTGTAGCATCTCTAACCATTTTGTAATGACTTTTTATTATTTTGATTTATTTTAAACATTTATGTGGTGCGGTCACCATGCTTCTGGACACCTTATAACACTTAAATTTAAACACTCAAGAAGATCTATAAGAGATCAATGTTTAATGCCATGCTCCCCTGATCACTAGTCAGGGTCAGGAAGAATGTACTCTGTTTACAGCATCCTTATCACACTCTTTGTTTCTACTCTTTTGTCCTTTATTAGCTAATAATTAAGAATCTGTTTTTCATTTGATTTTCCAGTAATAATGTTTATTTAATTAATTGCTTTTTACAGTACAACTTGTTCTGGAATTTCTGCTCTATCTAGTTACCTTAGCTGTTTTCTTGTCATTTTAGCTTCTCCTGTTTCTCTGGAATGTCTTCTCTTTTTTGCCTATCCTCTAACTGAACATTTTCTCAAGGGACTTTTATACAGTGCAGGGAAGGACTCATAAGAATTATCAGCAACCCTGTTACGGGTTGACTGATCCCTTTAAGAGAGAGCAGGATCCAGTGCACCGGTGACTCATCAGTTGCCTTCCAAGTGGGGTTAAAGAAGGCATCTGGGCCATATAAATGGGGAGAGATAGAGACAGCGGAGAGTCCTCAAGAGAGGGTAGGTAAGAGCAGCCTGGGAGTGAGAGATTGGCAGGTGAGAGCTTCCAGAGACCAGAGAGGGCAGGATGTCCCTGAAGGAAACTGTTGGTGGTTCCTGGAGAAAGGCTAAAGGAGCAGAGCAGCAAGAGGAGTTAGTTGGCTGGCCTACCCAAGCCAGAGAGCCAAATCCAGAGGGCTGGAGAGAGCTAAAGTCCAGAGCCCTGCAGAGAGAGTTGCCTTCTGACATCTAAGTTGGAGGGCTGAAGCTGAGGGCCAGAGAAGTCTGAAGGCAATGGAGTGTTTACCCACTGACTTCTCCATGCTGGAGAGCTGGAGCCAGATGGCTGGAGAGGGCTGAGGGGGTAAGGGATGATCCCCTGGTGATGATGAACTCCCAGTGCAGAGGTGGGGGCAGGGATTCCAATGGGAAGAAGCGATTTGCACTCCAGCTGGAAGGACTGGGCTGCCTGCCCTGATAAAAAGACAGGAGAGGACCAAAGAAGAGCCCAGGGTGTGGTGATACTGGAGTGTGGTATATGCTATGTAGATGGACAGGAGGATTTGGTGGGTTTTTTTTTTTTATGGACTATATAAACTGGGCATGAGAAATTGACTATGTTTTGCAATTTTTTGCTATGGGATATTTACACTATTTTTCTGTAATAAACTAGCCCTAAGGAGGGGCATTACTGAAGCAAAAGGGCCTGAAGAGGATTTACTTTGGGCCCTGAAGGAGGGAAACTGATGCAGGTGTGCCTGTTCTGTTGCAGCCTGCCTCGGGGGTGCTGCAGGCAGGACCACCCTATGACAATCCCTTATCGATCCACATATCTCTTTCTAACTCTCTTCCTTCTTAAAAAGCCTGAGAAAACATTTGGACTTTGCAACATGCCTGAAGATAACTAGACTTATTTTTTGTTGGACAAGGCTGGAAGCAAGTTCCGGAGTTGAAGGTGTTTCACTAAAAACGCCTTGCCAGTTGTTCCCTCATGGTTAAAGCACCTCTGCTGCACTGATCTGCTGAGATTTCACATAGGAAGAGGAGTGCACTTACTGATAGCCAGAGTCCAAATCAATTAGGGCTTTATAGGTCAAAATATAATAGTTACCCCTTTTGATGTGAGTGGTGAGCCAATAGTCAGGGTCTTGTGGGTTGTTTCCTTTAGGAAGAGAAATTGATGATGGAGCCAGGTATTTCTTAGCTGCAATCGTGTTTTATTTACCAAGAAAGTATGCAAAATCCTGCTTCCTTGAACCAATAAGAGTCCAACAGGAAGCAGTTTCATAGCTCACAGTTCCAATCCTCTTTCCACCGCTTTCCCCATATCCACACAGCCAGTTATCTCATCATTGAAGCCAATCAGGTTGGTCAGGCATGACTTGCCCTTGGTGAATCCATTTTGACTGTTCCTAATCCCCTTCCTCTCCTCCAAGTGCTTCAAAATGGATTCCTTGAGGACCTGTTCCATGATTTTTCCAGGGACTGAGGTGAGGCTGACCAGTCTTTAGTTCCCCAGATTCTCCTTCTTCCCTTTTTTAAAGATGGGCACTATATTTGCCTTTTCCCAATTGTCCGGGACCTCCCCTCATCACCACGAGTTTTCAAAGATAATGATCACTGCATTAGATCCGGCCCCATGGACTTGTGCATGTCCAGTTTTTCTAAATAGTCCTTAGCCTGTTCTTTCACCAGAGGGCTGCTCACCTCCTCCCCATACTGTGCTGCCCAGTGCAGCAGTCTGGGAACTAACCTTGTCTGTGAAGACGAGGCAAAAAATGCATTGAGTACTTCAGCTTTTTCCACATCATCTATCACTAGGTTGCCTTCCCCATTCAGAAAGGGTCCCACACTTTCCTTCACCTTCTTCTTGTTGCTAGCATACCTGTAGAAACCCTACTTGTTACCCTTCACATCCCTTGCTAGTTGCAACTCCAATTGTGCTTTGGCCTTCCTGATTATACCCCTGCATGCTTGTGCAATCTTTTTATACTCCTACCTAGTCATCTGTCCAAGTTTCCACTTCTTATAAGCTTCCTTTTTGTGTTTAAGCTCACTGAAGATTTCTCTGTTAAGCCAAGCTGGTCGCCTGCCATATTTACTATTGTTTCTGCACATCGGGATAGTTTGTTCCTGCACCCTCAATAAGGCTTCTTTAAAATACAGCAAGTTCTCCCGGACTTCTTTCCCCTTCATATTAGCCTCCCAGGGGAATGTGCCCATCAGTTCCCCGAGGGAGTCAAAGTCTGCTTTTCTGAAATCCAGGGTCCGTATTGTGCTGCTCTCCTTTCTTCCTTTTGTCAGGATCCTGAACTCTACCATCTCATGGTCACTGCTGCCCAGGTTGCCACCCTGTAAACATGTGGGACTCACCCTTGTGGCGCCTCCTGCTGGTCTCTTCTGGGAATTAGCTCTGCCAGCCTTGGAGCACCCTCTGCAGGCCGGTATTCCACTGCCGCTTGGCCCCCGTGTCCCTCCCTGGACTCCGGTGCCCCCTGGCAGTACACCCCTCAGTCTCGGGGTCTCCCCTCCCCGGGGAACCCCCACCTCCTATCCCCACCTCGCCTCGTAGGCTATTGCCAGTCACCAACTTGCCCCCACGCCCTGGAGCAGACTGCAGTGTCAGCCACTCATCATAGACAAGGTTGGGTCTGGACCTGCTGCCTCCCTCTGCGACCCAGTGCCTCTATGGGGCCTTGGACAAGGCCCTGCAGCCTGGGGAGTTGCCAGCCTGGAGCTCTCCAGCCCCTCTGGCCTTTCCCCAGCCCTGCCTCACTCTAGGCACCCTGAGCTTCCCAGCAGCCAGGCTCCTCTCTCTCTCTGCAAGCAGAGAGAGACTGTTCGGGGTCCTGGCTCGCAGCCTCTTATAGGGGCCAGCTGGCCGTTGTTTGGGGCGTGGCCGCAGCTCTGCCTGCTTCCCCCAGTCAGCCCAGTGGCTGCTTTCTTTTGCCACAGCCCTTTCCTAGGGCTTTTTTAAGCCCCTCAGGGCAGGAGCGGGTGTCCACCCCGCTACACACCCATTTCTACTTCCTACCAATTCTTCCCTGTTTGTGAGCAGCAGGTCAAGAGGAGCACAGCCCTTACTTGGTTCCTTCAGCACTTGCACCAGGAAGTTGTCCCCAACACTCTCCAAAAACTTCCTAGATTGTCTGTGCACTGCTGTATTGCTCTCCCAGTAGATGTCAAGGTGATTGAAGTCTACTATCTCACTCCAAAAAGGTGCTTAACTGCTTCTTACGTTTATCCTGACAGAAGGGATACTTTATATATGTATTTACCTGTTTGCGTTCTATAAATTACACCATAGCTATCACTACAGAACAAAGAGAAATAGTTTCAGAAATAAAGATTTGCTTCACATTTACGCTGGGTTAACCCTACCAACCACCATTCAGCATCTATTCTAGTCTAGAACAAGCTGATTAATCTTTCTCTTTAATCTTTTCATTATTTTTCTCCTTCATCTATTGTTTGTTCAAAAAGCAGTTTTAACAACTATCACCTCTGCAGAGAAAGCCAGTTTCTAGGACCCTTAAGTCAGATCCTCTCGTCTCTGATTTAGACCAAAGCAAGATGGATCTATTTCAGCATCACCGATGTTCAGGTCGGGGTTTGTGCAGGCTCCTTGTTAACAGAGCCAGCTTTTGATCCGTTTAAAAGAAAATCTCAACTTTTGTTTTTAAAAGTGAGTCTCTAGCTCTTTTCTTTGTGAGAAAGCCTGGAAAATGTGAACCAATGCAGAATGATTGCTAAGACTGAAAGCAACATGCAGCTGGGCTTCCCTTCTTTAACAGGAGACTGGGAGGACTTAAAGACGTCACTTGCAAACATACACAGACACTTTTTCAATATAAAGTGAGTCAGTTACACTTTGGGTGTAACCCAAAGAATCAACTCACTAGTCTGTCCCACAAACTTTAAGGCTTTGAGGCTGACCCTGTACACTGTGGTGTCATAATAATACCTAATAATACATAGCTCTTACATCGTGCTTTTTATCAGTAGATCTCAAAGTGCTTTGCAAAGTCGGTAAGTATCATTATCCCATTTTGCCAATGGAGACACTGAGTCACAGGGAAGGGAAATGACTTGCTGTAGGCAGTAAACATTTGTTTCATAATCTGGCCAAAACTTGCTAGTACTTCCAGGCCTCTTTAAATGTGACCATTACCACGGCAACCTCAGCAGCTGTTTCAAGGGGAACTCCCTTCTTGCATCCAATACCTTTAGGTGTACATGGAGGGAATGCTCAGTTTAGTCCTTGCAACCCACCTTGACATTTTGAAGCTATCCAATCTGGCAGCAGATGGGGAGAGGAGAGAAGATGGTGTCAAGCTATTGCTGCCACACTGAGCGAAAGTTGTGTGCCATTGCAAACCTGCCTCTCTCCACCAGCCAGCCGTAGCACAGAATCTGAAGAGCTGGTATCTTAAAAGAGGGCCTAATGTTCATGCCCAAAGTAGAGTTTGACATCTCGGAAGGAATCAGATTCAGAATGTTTATTTTGATAGGACAGAATAATTTTGCACATGTTCTTGGCTCATTTTGATCTACATCAAGGAGTAGCCTGTTTCAAAGTATCTTCTCTCTAGCTACAGTCATTATGTAGAATGCATTATATTATATTATCATTTTGCCATGTGTTTAACTTCTGAGAGCTTGTAAGGTGTACCCTCAAAAAGATGGACCCCATTGAAGCTTGCCTATACTTGTTATAAGCAATATTGTCTTGACTCAGCAGTTAGGCCAGACATACACTATGGCAAAGCTTTTCTTCACTCTCTTTTAAAATTAATGTTTCTCTCAGCCAGCCCTCCTTCAATGACAGATACTACTCTTTAGTCTCAGTAGGATAAAAGTAAGTTTCTTATCTAAAATTGGAATTCTTGCAATTTATGTTCTTCACAGATTCACGCACCCTTTTCCTCGCTATCTTTAGAAAAAGCAGGTTTCTGGATAGGTGGATTAAGGAATTGAGGTGTTGATTGGAAATGTTCTATATTCAAAGATGGTTTCCTGCCAGAATTTATGTATCAACACAACCCTGCTTTTCAGACCTTAGAGAAGAGGCTTCCAGGTTCTTATATCTAAACACTATATTTGGGGTAGCAAATTTCTCAGAATTCTAATTTCAGGTAAAATAACTTTAAATTTTCCTCAACTTTAGGATATGAATGTGATGAGGATACAATGACAATTTTTGAGCACAGAGATGATTTAGAATGAAATTCTACAGTGCATCCTGTTATATTCTAAAAGAATCATACAGGAAGTCATACACACGTGGAGACTAACATGTTCGCATTGGCTGCAGATGTATGATTAACTTGCCCTCTAATATTACTCATAGACTTTAAGGTCAGAAGGGACCATTATGAAAGAAAGCATTCAGATTCTTTAAAAATAATTGATATGAACAAATACATTAACCACTGACACTGTCCAGATCGTCATGTTGATTTATCTGCATCATAAATTTAGATTGTGTCGTTAAGATTACATGTATGAGAGTCTAACCTACACACCGGATTTTCAGAAATATTGTGTTCTAAGTCCATAAGCATAATTAATTTGTTTTAACTGTCTCTCTTCCCTCTCCTACCCCCCCCCCCCCCCCCCGATTGTTTAGAGGAAGATGTAGCCTGGGTAAGCAATCACAAGTAATCCTTATGTAAAGTCTGCATACATTTTTGAAGAACGTAACCTGCCAACTGGTTTCCATTTGTTACATTTTGTAACTATGTTTATGGCTTCTAATACAAGATATTCAGTGCAGATATGGTTTTGGAGTGGCTCAGATATATAACATAAATGATTGAACAATTTTGTTGTTTCTTCCTTTGTGTTGAAAATAGTGTTCAGTTACTGTGTGCTTCACTACAGCATTCAAATTCTTTTAAAAGTGTTTTGAATTTTCTTGTGACCTTTGTGATTCATTATACAATTCATTTGAACAGTTTTATTCTGGTACTAACATGATGTACAGAAGCAATTCAGACCCAGTGATGCTTTATGGACCTGCAATCCACATAGAATTTTGTTGGGCATAGAATGTGTGCAGTGAGAATCTATGCAAACTGAGTGTAATTGTCCATGTTAAATTATTAATAAAAAAAGACTGTAACTGTTAGCAATGTAAACCTCCCATATGCTGCTTCTGAGCTTTAGGTTGAATCTTCTTTTATGCAGCAGGTGTTTATGTATTTGGTAGGCTCTTGAAGCTAGTAACGTTATGTCTGCCATAACCATAAATCAGTCACTCCATTTGTAAACCAGTATATCTGCATGCTTTTAAAAGGCAGTCATACCATATAGGATTTCATTTGCATATAAACAGATCAGGGAATTTTCTTATCTGATTAAAATGCCTGGGATATGCATTTTGCTTGCTCAGGTGGTCTGTAGCTAAAACAACAAATAAACTATATAAGCCAAACTCTTGTGAAACACAGTCATCCCATCAAGTCCCATAGATCTCAAATATTTGCGTGTGTATGAAAATTCTTTATATTTGACACTGAGCTGATTCGTAGCCAGTTTAACAAGGGAATATTCAAACCATTTTTTTCTTTTCTCAAACAACCTTAATTTGTAGTTGTTAGGGGGTGAGCTGTACTTTCAGGTGACAGGCCTTGTTGTGTGCATCTTCCACTCTTGGACTGCTTTTCCTCTGGTTACCGACTGAGTTAACCTGACAGACCCAACTGGGTTGGGCACCTATAAGCCCTTTTCCTCTAGGAACCTGTGATGGATTGAATTTGCTGTGACACAGAAACAGCATTTTCAAAACATAATAGTATTTATTTGCCAATGGGGAACACTTCATTGAGGAAAGTGAGTTAAAACCACAGAATCCTATATACAATTTTGTCTTACATGAGCATAACCTCTCTACCCATAGCATAGGTAGGTCCAACTTATTCCAAACCCCCTCTTTTGACTCTGATGATTAGTTTGCATTCTCAGACCCTCTCTCTGTATCTCTGTCAAGCTGTGTGTCAGCCTCGGGCAATGTATGTCCTTTTCTCCCCCTCCATTTCTACAGGGCAAATCCTTGAACTGGTCAGTGTCTTTTGATCTCTCTCCCCTCATCCTTGGCAAAACAACTGTGCAGCTTTGCTGGTACCAGGCAGATAGCTTCTTTGCAGTTCTTGTGTTTGAGTTGTTTGCTGGGATGTTCCTTATCTATGTCAATTTTTTCCCTTTCTCTTGAACAGCTTCTCTGTTCACTCATTACCAATGGGCTAATGTCCCACCCTGGAATTCTGAATAGTCCAGTGTGTGCTACAAGAGGCCGGAGAGCCTAATTCAGGAAAGCAGGGAGAGGGAAACAGGTTGGTTGAGCAGAAGAGGCTCAGTGAAATCCCAGTACATCAGGTGGCTTCCCAAAAGCAGGGTCCAACCCATCACAAAGTACATATGCCATTTGTACTCTGTTCATCTCATTGTATCCTAAATGCCAAGCCCTTAGGGCCTCAAAGTTGCTGCAGGCAAGATGTAAAAGTCCTGCAAATGGCAGCCTGCTAGGCATCTGAGAAACTATTCACAGAAGCCTCTAGAGATACGGTGGAAAAGTGTGAACCTCATTTGGGGAAGGGTTTCAAAGTATGTTTTCATTCCTTTTCAGAAACATCCTTTGGTAGGAAAGTGCTACGGGGTTGGTTCCCACATAACTCCTTAGTTTAGATAGCTCTTTCTTTCTATGGGAGGAACTTCCATTCCTGCCTATTATTCTTCTATAAAAATTGAACTCTGTTCATCTTTTCTCTCCTTACTGCTTGCTACTTCCCATGAGTAATGCATGAGAAGAGAAGCTGTGCAACAGAATGAAAAATTTCTTTTCTGATAATTTTCTGTCTGTTAGCACCTTCTCTCCCAATTGAACGCATCTTGATGGTCTGGTAAATGACCAGAATATAAATTGAAATTTTTCTCTAAAGGGAGGCCTAATATATTGTCTTCAGGTTAATTGAATACATTATATCAGGTGTCTTAATGCTAATAATTGGTTGCTGGAGTGTTTCTACAGCTGTGGAAGAACTGTTTTGGTCGCCTGAGCTTAAGGATGGACCTTAGTCCTGGAGCCTCCAACAAAAGCACTGAATTGCCTCTGAATTCCACAGGTAAAGGCCCGTTAATAATGAATTCGGTCAGAAGCTGCTACCAGAAAATGATCAGGTAAAAATGTTCTCATTCCTGCTTGGTTCCTCTAACAGCACCTCTTTGATCTCACACCTAGCAAGTAAGCCATCATAAACACATACAGGTATGCACAGGAATAAAAAAAAAACAATAATACAGATATTTCACAGTTTGTCACAGTAATATACATCTGGCTAGACGTAGGTAAAAATAACCAGTAGTTTTTCTAAATTGTAGTCTATTCAGTCAATATGAACATTTCTTGAAACTCAAATTCTAAAAATGACAGCATTAAATGGGGTAAGTCAGCATGAAATCTTGTCAGTAAAATTTACTCAGTTTCTGGGTCTACATCTGCTTCTGAATCTCTTACAAGTGGGATGGCTTTACAATCACACTTTTCTGTTTTATATTTTTTTCTTCCCTGTTGCCATGTGAAAGTCTCATTCAAACAACAGAAAGATGCATTCAAATTGACCAATTATTTTAGGAAAACACTGGAACTTACTATACACAAAGGACTGCCAAATATGCAAAGTAAATAAACTGAGAGAATAATATATTTTTCTAATCTCTTAGTTATCCTACATTTAGGTGTTATTTGTAACAACATTAGGTAAATATTTTCAGCCAGAAGTTTTGATTTTTTTTTTAAGTTCACAGAGTCTCTTTAAACTGAAAAGCAATGTTTCACTTCAAAATCGGAGACCAGTGTGACTATATGAGCAGCTACCATTGGCATGGCATGTTGGCAGATTTCTTGTGATATGATAAAAAGTACAGTTCTTTGCATTGCTCTGGTGTGATTGAGTTTATTGTAATATACTAACACCAGTGCAGAACCGCTAATATAAAATTTGATTGCTGTTTGTATTGTGTATTTCACTTTTAGTTATGAAAAACTTCAGGGTTTTTCTTCCTTTGTTTCCTTCTTTCTTTTGAAACAGCAGTTGAAAATCACTTACCAGTTGAAAGTACACTATCAAAATGCTTCTGTATTTTGGATAAGCAAGATCCATCCACATAACACAGTATGTACTCAAGAGTGTCTAAGTCGATCCTAAAGGTTGCAACTGGTGATTCGGCAATATCTTTTAGTAGTGTAAGTCATGTTCCACATAGTACATTTTATAACTTCACATCAGCCATTATTTCAACTGGCTTCTTAGCAATAAGCATCAACTATATCTGACATTTCTCCTTGTTCATAAATAGCCTGTTGCCAGTATTATATCAGGATCTATTTTTCTACAGCAGCTGCAAAATAAATGGCCCATATAATATTTGCTTTTAGTTTGTACAAAATGTGCAAACTATCTGTTGCCTATTTACTACTAATCCATTGCAGCAACCTCACAGTGGAGAGTTCTGTATTCTTATGCATTCAGTCATGGATTGCTTGAGTGACTTAGAGTACTAATATATTTCCACAAAATAGCAACAAAGCATTTATAGTAGATTTTAGTGGCAAAAAGTACAGTAAGTTCTTTTGTTGTGATTCCCACTATCTCCTTCTCAAAATATTTTCTTCACTTCCTCTTGGTGGTATGCTAGTTTCCTAGTTATTATCAATATTTTTACTTATCAGCTAACTATTTTGGCTATCCAGATTTCAAGGAGCTACTTGCCGCCAGTGTGAGCCAGAAATACAGATAGCATTTTCTGCTTTGTCTTCTCTGTGTGTGCATGCATGCGAGACAGAGAAGAAAAGATATTGTCAGGATGCTGTTCATATGTATTTATTGCATTATCTGTTACAGCACTTTCTCCATAACAAGGAACTTCAATTAAAATAATAATAAATAATTGGCTGTGTGAAGCGAGGTCCTACATTCAACTCAAAGGCATTTCTCTGCGTCCAATACATTCCAAAATTTCAGGGAATATTCTAGGCATCAATGGGTAGAGCCTTATTAACTTTGGTAAAAATTCAAAAACTGCAAAAGCCTGATTTCAATAGATGAGAGGGGAAAATCAGGCCACAGTGTGTCCATCTGGTGCTGTAGGCAGAGGAATCTTTGGTATTCCCTATTGCTGCCTACATATATCACAGTATCGCGGGCAGCAGCTTAATATGCCCCTCTCTCACTGTATGTACATCTTGACCTATAGAAGCAATGTGTGTGACCCTCTAGTAGTAGTAAATGAACTTTCAAGTGGTAGCTGTAAAGGTGAGTAAAGCATAATATCCTACACTGGAGGAGACAAAGGCATGCATGACCGACCAAGGTCCCGGGGAATGGTCATGCCCTCCAGGTAAATTCTAGATTATAAAATCCCCTAAAGGCCACCGCTGCTACCTGCGATAATAGGTGCACTGAGGATATCCCAAAGTGGAATGATCTTTCTGATCATGTGAAGTAGGTGCAGACCATCAGGGAAATGAGAAATACCATGTGATTAGCCCCATGGGACCTGTAAAGTACAAACCAGGCTTGAGCTCTAAAGGCTTGCTTATAACTCTCAACATTGGAAAGATTTATAAATATTATAAACCAGATGTGGTAAAATAGTTCACAAAATGTTTATACAGACAATTCACAGACACACACAAACCACTGCTGGTTCACCTACATAGTTCAAGTATGAAGGAGAGCCAAGAATAAAAACTTTGGTGGTTTGAGTTGAAGCATCTGAATTGCTCTAAGAATATTCTCTCTTGTACAGTCAGTCATACTCTGGTTGCCTTTCTAATTTCCTTTCTAGCCACAGAAGGAAAAATTCTTATCCATGCCCTTATCATTTCCTACCTTACTTCTTTCTGTGCTGCACAACACCCACACTTCCACCCCCTCTCCCCACTTCATGTCATTTAAAATGCAGAGGTTAAGATTATCTTCTTTGTCTGTCATCCTGACCATGACACACCCTCTTTTATGCCTGCCACTGGCTTTTCATTCTTCACCTAATCAAGTTTAAGGTTACTCTCCTTACCTCCTAGACCCTTCAAAGCATTTCCACTCCCTGCATATCTGCTCATTTCTTGTTCATGTCATTCTTGTTTGCAGTGCTTCCCCCACAACTGTCTGTACCTCTGCTATGCTGTCCCCTATGCATAGAATATGCTTCCTGAACTGATCCGTATGGTCTCTATGCTATTCATTCAAATTCCTTTCCAAAGCCTACTTTTTCTTTGATTCCTACAAGAAATTGCCCAGGTAATAATGAATAGGTTGAGCAGCAGTCAGATATAGTTGATGCATCTTTATTTAATCATTGAGAATATGTATAGGGTTATTAGATTTAAAAAATTACAAGTATATTAAAGTTGGAAAATCAAAGCACTCAAAAGTTAGGAAATGCCATAATTAAGATTGACTGCAGAAGAGAGACACATTTTGCCACAGCTATTTGCTGACAGCAAAGGAATGCTGATACTCAGGATTTCTGGTTTTAATTCCAAGTTCTGGAGCTGACTGTGCTCTAATAGTTATAGATGCTTCTGCCCTGTCACCTAAGCAGGCCATTACTCTGGTTTTAAGCTGGACAGTCCTGTTTTTCTATGGTTTGTCTCCTGTCCGGTACTGAGACAAATTTGGCCGTGGTTTTGTCTGGTATCCTGCACGGAGAATGTCATTTTGAAGAGCATGCTGCTTTGCCCCTGCAGAGCGGGGTGTGTGAGATCATACTAGCAGGGACAGGGCACTCTTCAAAACAGCATCTTCTATAAGCCGTAACCTTGCACACACTTGCATGCAAGGTCTTACCAGTAAGGGCAGGGTCACACAGGCAGAGTGGGCTGGAAGTTTTGTTCCTGGAAGTACCCGAATGTCCAGTATTCTGGGGATGCATCAGTGGCCACACTGCTGTCACCCCTCTGCCCCAGTCTATCCCTGTCCTTTCCTCCCTCCTTCCATTCTCTTCCTATTTCCTCCTCCCTAGCTCCTGTCCCCTTCTTCTCCAATACCGCCCACCTTTCTGCTCCTATTGCTCTGAGGCTGCTTTTTATTTCCTCCCGCCCCCACCCATGCCTCACCCCTTAGAATTTGTATCAAACAGCTTCCTCCTCCTCGGTACCTGGGCACCAGTAAGAGGAGCATTGAGAGCCCAGAAAAGAGTTCCTCCCTGCTTTCAATTACTGATGCCTGACAAAACAGCAGCCGTGGGCAGCCAGGAGGAACAATGGCAGGAAAAGTCCTGCTCATCCCCTGCAGTCCTGGGATTGCACATACTCAATGGCTGGAGTGTGCTCAGTGCAGATGGAATCTCCAGAGAATTTAACTGCCATCCTCTCATAAACCTCTGCTGAATATGTGCACAATGAGTTTTATTTTCCAGAGGCTTACAACTTGGCCAAATGTGGGGGGATCATGAAAGGGACAACAAAAGGCACATCCCTGACACTAGGGTGCCCCCTCTCCCCCTGCCAACTTTCAAAGCTCTGTACCAAAATATGGAGGTGTAAGTGTTTCTTAACAAAATTATTGTAAGAAATTTTTAACATGGGCAGAACCATCTAATTTTCCCTAGCTTCGTTTTTGGAAATGGCTCACTGTTTTGTTGAAACTTTCAAAAATAAATAATAAATAAAAACAAAACAAACAAAAAAACAGCTTGAGGCAGACCGCAGGCATTGGAGAGTTTCAATCTATACAGTTTGTTTACCTAAGTTATAAGCAACTAACAACACAACCTTACAATGGAAAGGGCAGGGCAACTTTAAATAGAGGCGGGGCTGATGTAAATAAAAACTGTACACAAGTTGATTCTATCACTCTCTTCCAAAATTTGTATGTTGCTTGTCGTCTTAGATTTTTAAACTACCCCTGCAAGAACTGTTCCTTTTTACTCTGTGAACAATGCCTTATGCTGGAATACAAATAATAAATAACACAGTCAAAGAAGGATGGTCTCATAATGTAATTCAAAATGTGCATGTCATGTGAAAATTGTTGCCATGTGAAATGTGCTGATGTTAGTTTAATATACATTAGTGAAATCACAGAACCATAACCACAGTTGACAATCTTGTTAGCAATCTTAGCATGTGACGAAGTGGGAGCTCTGCGCTGCCTCTATCCATGACTGTACCTTTACTGTGGATGAATAAATGATTCCAATTTAGAGCTCTGTTAATCCATCACCTATCATGAGTGCAAACAATGCTAACTAAATGACAGAATCATAGGCTACATGTATCAGAAAAGGGATTAAATTACAGATTTAGGAAGATATGTAACCTTTATGTAGACTGTTTGCAGATAATGCACCAGAGCAGTCAATAGATTAATGAAATGTTCACTCCTTGAGTGTACTCAGCTAGCAGTCAGTTTGCGTTCATGTTAGCTGGGTACATGCTTCAGATATTATACTGCAGTGACATTATCTGTCTGTTAAATATCACACTTCAGTTCACATCCAAAATTTGTACTGATTTACCATGAAAGTTCTGGCAGATCTTTTTTGCTCTACCTTGAAGTATCTGTCAGGCTTCATATCATGTTTGCAAAATATTAGTCTGAGTTGTGATGGGGTGTACCAACCCCACACTGGGTCAATGGTGTCTGATGAATCACTGTGGACCCAGAATACCACGCCCCCTCACCTCTGCTACTCATGCGCCATTTGGAAGGGACAGATAAAAGAAAGCAGCCCAGCTCAGTCCACGGAGACTGACTGGGATGCCGAGCCACTGCCAGCTGAGGAGATGCCCGAGATGCACCTTGTGGAGGAAGTCACTCAGGGAATGTATTAGAAGCTGATGCTTAACCCCTTAACTGGGAATTTCCCGGCTTCATAGGGCCCTGGGTCAGAACCCCCAGTGGAGTAGGGTGGGCCTGGGTTCCCCTACTACCCCGCCTCCCACTTACCACTAGAGGTGGCTACTGTTTGCTTGCTCTGCCCCGCCCAGGGGCTACAGACTGACTGTTTGTTCTGCCCTGCCCAGGGCGTCAGAACTCCAAGTGCTATTTCCTGCCCCAGCCAGGAGGCTCAGGGGCAACAGACAGTTTGTTTTGCTCTGCCCTGCCCTGCCCAGGGGCTGTGGAATGATTGTTTGCTCAGCCTTTCGGGGGGCTTGAGTCCTCCTTATTGCAATTGTCTGATCTCACAGGGAGACCCAACACTTGTGTGATTGGGTGTACCAATCCTACACTGGGCCAACAGGGGCAGCCCCGCTCAACACTCATGGCCCTCCATGACACAAGTGCCTAGCAAAACCTATACAGATGACTACTGGTTTCTCCCTGGGAAGTGTTTTTTACTTAAACATAATTTCCGGAGTTGCATTTTGGTGCCTGAATATGCCCTTTGACTTTAAGCATCTTTGGACAAGGTTCTACCTGTGTTTGTTTATACATAAAGGCCTCTATTTCTCAGCTTTAGAATAAACTATTTATTATGCTCCTTTGAACTTTTCACCTACATTTTGCCCAATAATCTTCCTCCAAAAAGACTATAAGGGATCTGAATCTCCTACAAAAGTTTTAACTGGCCTGCCATTTGCCACTGCCCATCATCGACAGGTACAGCACAATATGGTTTTCTTTAATGCCTGATTGTTTTGGTCCCACACTGTAGGTGTGATCACAAGGACCTTCCAACTGGATAGGAAAGAAGTCCCAGCTCTCTCTAATCAGACTGGAGAGCAGGGGTCAGGCAAATGGGAAGCAAATATTAAAGGGATTCTTGCATCATATCAATGTAACAGACAATCTTCTGTGTCTCTGGGCTGGTGGTAGTCTAGGGACAATCTGCAGTTAGAAATAGACTTCAAAAATACCTTCCATCCAAATTTTAGTGATGATGACAATTATGCATTCCTGGGATAGAGAGCCCATACAGAACAGCTCCACACCCAGGTAATTTGGTCTCTCCAGGAACACCAGCCGAAAGGATAGAAAATTCTAAGTTTTCCAGGAAGCACTGACACTGTCTGCACCAGAGCCCTTGGTGCAAGAGAAGCCAGAGCGGAAGCCATATCTACATATTATATGGAGGTGCTGTTTTTGAATAGGGACTCTCCGTGGTCTATAGCTGGTTTCCAAGGTTGGTGATACCAAATTATCCCATCCTTCCCCTCCCCAAATATGTTTTTATTTATTTGATGAAATCCCTTTTTTCCTGGGAACCTTTTTTTTTGGGGGGGGGGGGCGGGGGGGTAGGGGTGGATGTCATTTAAGCTTTTTACTCTCTAGAAGGGAAGATCCTAATGATTATCTGCAGGGAAGGGAAAATTATTTACTTTACAATTCTTACAGAGGTGTCACTCCACCCATCCAGCTCACCTCACCTCGCCCTAGGTTTAGGAGGTTATCTTTTCTGAGGTGTTATTTTTTTCTTACATTTTGTTTTTCATTTTTTAAAAGGGAGTTATTTTCCCTCTTTTTTCTTTGTCACAAGCACTGTGCATGATTTCCCTCAGACTTTGAAAAATAAAATTCTATCTTAGTGTGAGCTCCTGCATGTGAAATATTAATATGGATAGTGTAATTCTGGCAATGTTAAAGGAAAGATGGTTTCAGCATTCAGTTTATAATGGGAACCTAGCTTGAAACTAAACTATGGAGAGCTAGTGTATCCATATTCTTTATAATTTAAAAAATGCCTTGTGGTTTTCATTTTGCATCCTGTAGGGATTCTGCATAGGATTTATTTTCTTTTTCAGGAAGAGATACTTTGGGTTTTCAACAGAAAGACATCTGTCCCTTTAAGAAAAGGTTATTTACAGTATCTTTCCTAGAAAACATGTATATATTGAACAGCTCATTGAAAGTGATCATGACATTGCAATCAAATTGGTATGACTTGTTCTCTGATACAGCAATTACCAATATTCCCTTGATTTGAAGTTTTGTTTGCATATTTAAAGATTTATGATACTGTGTTCTTGTTCCTCATACAGCAATTACAATAAAGGCTTAGTAAACTGTGCAACAGACAGTGCATCTTTTATATTTCATTAACATGGCTGAAAAAACTTCTCGCATATACTTGCTGCAGCTCAGTAACAAAGGAAAAATTCCAGATGCTGCATAAAATAAATTATTTGCATGACTTCAAAAACATCAGGCTATGTTTTCTAAATTGTGTGCCTAAAATATTTTGCTGAATGTAAAAAATGGGTAATATGCATCTGCAACATGCAGCTACCTAGTGTTTCATGTGAGATTGTACATACCATTGCTTACGTTTGTATTTTATACTTTGCACTCCATTTTTAAAAATGTAGTCCCAATGATAGATGTATCCCATAAAAAAGGTTAAGTATGTAAATTACAATAACAGTAATTTGTGTTTGGCTTGTATTTGCGCATGCGCACACACACACAGAGACACTGTTGCGTCAACATCGAAAGCTTTACCCCCAAAGTTTGATAGTTATCCAAGCCTTTCTTGTCAGCAAAACTGGTCTGGAGAGTTCATAAGAACAGCTGTTTTTCAATATTTTGGCACTTATATTTCAAGTCCTTGCAAGAACAAGGAATAGGTGGTTCAAGTTGTATAAAAGCAGAAAGTAATACAATTTAAGTAATGTTACTTTTTTAAAAAGTGTTTTTTTGAGATTCAAAAGCATTTGTAATTTTTGTTCAAAGGTTGAATAAGGTTTGAGAGCATTATTTTTCTATTATATTCAAACAGATTCTTCAACAGTTCTGTAATAGTTGTTACTGAAATCTAGTAAAAATTTCTAAATACTTTATTTCTTTGATTCAGGATTCCTTTTCAGTGTTTTCTATTTCATATATATATGAATGAATGGGAATAGTTTTTCAAAAGTGGCTAGTGATTTTGTGTGCCAGACTGAGAATATCATAAAGGGGTCTGAATGTCAGAAAATGTTGAGCGCACCATCCTCTGAAAATGGGCCCCTTCAGAGTGTCTCCAATTAGACACTGAAGATTACAAGTCACTTCAGGGGATCTTGGCCATCATATAATAAATTGATACCATGTTTTGATGTTAGTGACCTTTAGTTTTTTGTAACTTTATATTTTTCTCTTCTATGACAGCTGTGATTAGCTGTTTCTCTTGGGCTGGAAGTGTGTTTATTGCCATTATTGCACTAGCTCAGTAGCAGTAAATTTTTTCTTGTAATCATCTTTCATCTTTCCCTAGTAGTTTCCTAAATTTGGACATTTCCAGAAATTGTGTAAAATGGAGCTCCTCACCATTTCTGAACTCTAATTCCCACATCGAATCATAGAAATGGAGGACTGGAAGAGACATGAATAGGTCATCTAGTCCAGTCCCCCACACTGAGGCAGGACTAAATATTATCTAGACCAGGGGTTCTCAACCTTTTTCTTTCTGAGGCCATCTCAACATCCTGTAAAAACTCCACAGCCCACCTGTGCCACCATAACTAGTTTTCTGCATATAAAAGCCAGGTCCATGTTAGGGGACAACAAACATGGCAATTGCCTGGAGCCAGATGCCACAGAGGCCTCCATGCCACAGAGGCCCCCATAAAGCTAAGTTCGGCTTCAGCCCTGTGTGGCAGGGCTCAGGACCCCGGAGTTCAGCCCCATGTGGTGGGGCTTCAGCTTTCTTCCCTGGGCCCCAGCACGTCTAACACTGGCCCTGCTTTGCAGACCCCCTGAAACTTGCTCACAGCTCCCAGGGGCCCCCAGATCCCTGGTTGAGAACCAGTGATCTAGCTCACCCCTTACAGGTGTTTGTCTAAACTGTTCTTAAAAATATCCAAGGAGATTCCACAACCTCCCTAGGTAATTTGTTCCAGTGCTTAACCCTGATAGCTAGGAAGATTTTCCTGATGTCTAACCTAAATCTCCCTTTCTGCAATTAAAACTCATTACTTTTTGTCCTGTCCTCCATGGCTAAACAGAACAATATATCACCCTCCTCTTTATAACAATCTTTTATGTACTTGAAGACTGTTATCATGTCCCCCCTCAAGTCTTTTCTTCTCCAGACTAAACAAATGCAGTTTTTTTTTCAATCTTTCCTCGTGGATCATGTTTTCTAGAGCTTTTAATCATTTCTGTTGCTCTCCTCCAGAATTTCTCCAATTTGTCCACATCTTTCCTGAAGTGGGGTGTCTATTACTGAACACAGTACTCCAACTGAGGCTGAGTAGAGTGGAAGAATTACTACTTGTATATTACTTACAACACTCCTGCTAATACATCCCAGAATGAAGTTCACTTTTGTTGCAACAGTATTTCATTGTTGACCTATATTTAGTTTGTGATCCACTATAACCCCCAGATCCTTTTCTGCAGTACTTCTTCCTAGGCAGTCATTTCCCATTTTGTATTTGTGCAGTTGATTGATACTTCCTAAGTGAAGTACTTTGCATTTGTCCTTACTGAATTTCATCCTATTTACTTGAGATTGTTTCTTCAATTTGTCAAGATCATTTTGAATATTAATGTTGTCCTCCAAAGCACTTGCGACCCCCTCCCAGCTTAGTATCATTCGCAAACTTATAAGTGTATTCTCTATGCCATTATCTAAATCATTTATGAAGATATTGAATAGAAGCAGACCCAGGGCAGATCCCTGTGGGTGCCCACTCAATATGCCCTTCTAATGTGATTGCGAGTCATTGAAAACTACTCTCTGAGTATGGTTTTCCAGCCAGTTGTGCACCACCTTATAGTAGGTTCATCTAAGCTATATTTCTCTAGTTTGTTTATGAGACAATCATGTGAGCCAGTATCAAAAGCCTTACTAAAGTTGAGAAATATCACATCTATTGCTTCCCCCATCCACAAGGCTTGTTACCCTGTCAGAGAAGGCTATTTGGTTGGTTTGACATGATTCGTTCTTGATAAAACCATGTTGACTATTACTTATTACCTAATTTTCTTCTACGTGTTTACAAATTGATTGTTTGATTATTTGCTCTCTTATCTTCCTGGGTCCGAAGTTAAGATGACTGGTCTGTAATTCCCTGGGTTGTCCTTATTCCCCTTTTTATAGATAGGTACTATATTTGCATTTTTCTAGTACTCGGGTATCTCTCCTCCATGAGTTCTCATAGACAATTGCTAATGGCTCAGAGATCTTTTCACCCAGTTCTTTAAGTATTCTAGAATGTATTTCACCAGGCCATGATGACTTGAAGACATTTAACTTTTCTAAGTAATTCTTAACTTGTTCTTTTCGTATTTTATTCTTAGATCCTACCCCGTTTACACTGATGTTCTCTATGTTAGTCATCCAATCACTGCTACATTTTTGGTGAAAACTGGAACAAAAAAGGCATTTAACATTTTAGCCATTACTGTGTTTTCTGTTATTGTCTTCCTCTCCTCATTTAGTGGGCCTGACCCTGTCCCTTGCTTCCCATGTATTTGTAAAATGTTTTCTTGTTACCCTTTATATCCCACCCAGACAGCCAAGTCACATATGATGAGGATTACTGAAAATCTTGTTCATCATATATAAAGTTCTACCAATCCCAAGGGATCGGACACATTACCCACCAAGTCAATGAGTATTTCAGATCTTATCCAAATACACATTTACAGCCAATTCTTATTAATTAAGCTAAAAGTTATTTAAAAAGAAAAGAGAGAGGATTGTGGATAAAAGATCATTATACATACAGATATGAATAAAGCTCTTAGGTCAGTTTCATAGTAGAGATGGTGAACTGCTAAGTTGCATAAGTTCTTTCCAGAATCAGTTAATGAGGTTATATTCCAAATATGCAGTCCATGTGTAGAGTTTGTTCTAATTCTTCCATGAGAAGAAGCAGGGTAATCCAGACTGGAGCTGGAGACCTCAGTCTTGCAACTCAAGCTTCCTCTGACCAAATTTAAGCAGATATGAGATACGGGATTGGGGCCCTAGCGTTCTTTTATAGATCTCCGGCAGGCTATTGATAACCTCTTGACAGCAGGTATCCCTTGGTGAAGAATAGTGGCTTTGAAGTAAAAATCTATTTCCTATGTATACACAGGTACTTGTTGCATTCATCAGCATCATAAAGTGCTTTCCATTAATCAGTTCATAGAGTTTACTAAACTTCAAAAAGAAATATAGACAATGATGTTATTACACTCAAGTTTCATCTAAATGTTAATATTCCCTTTTGATCTCTGAATCAATAGAATATAGTAATAGACAGGAACATTCTGGTTACATGTTACATGAGCCATCCCTTTTGCCTCTCCTCTTGTGGGTTCTAGGACTAGCTGCTCCAAGAAGCAGTCATTTAAGGTATCAAAAAACTTTATCTCTGCATCCTGTGCTGAAGTGACATGTACCCAGTCAATATGAGGATAAGTGAAATTCCCCATTATTATTAAGTTTTTTATTTTATATTCTCTAATTTCCCCAAGTATTTCACAGTGATTGTCACCATCCTGGTCAGGTGGTTGGTAGTATATCCCTACTGCTATATTCTTATTATTCGAGGATGGAATTACTATCCATAGAGATTCTATGGTACAGTTTGGTTCATTTAAGACTTTTACTTCATTTGACTCTACATTTTCTTTCACATATAGTGCCACTCTCCCACCAGCATGACCTGTTCTGTCTTTCTGATATATTTTCTACCCTGGTATTACTGTGTCCCATTGATTATCCTCATTCCACCATGTTTCTGTGATGCCTATTATATCAATATCCTCATTTAATACGAAGCACTCTATTTCACCCATCTTATTATTTAGACTTCTAGGATTTGTATATAAGCACTTAAAACAATTGTAACTTTTTAGCTGTCTGCCATTACATGATGTAATTGAATGGGACTCTTTTTTTCATTTGACTTTTTCTCATCAGATCTTACCCATATTTTTATCTCCTCTCCTCCTTACTAGGACATAGAGAATCTCCATTAATAGATCCTCCCTTAAGGGATGTCGCTTTCTGAGCCATCTGCTCCTCCACACCTATCGACTTTCCCCAGCCCTTAGTTTAAAAACTGCTCTATGACCTTTTTAAATTTAAGTGCAAGCAATCTGGTTCCATTTTGGTTTAGGTGGATGCCATCCTTCCTGTACAGGCTCCTCCTTTGCCAAAAGGTTCCACAGATAAATACAACATAAGAACATAAGAACGGCCATACTGGGTCAGACCAAAGGTCCATCTAGCCCAGTATCCTGTCTTCCGACAGTGGCCAATGCCAAGTACTCCAGAGAGAATGCACAGGTAATCAGCAAGTGATCCATTCCCTGTCACTCATTCCCAGCTTCTGGCAAACAGAGGCTAGGGACACTATCCCTGCCCATCCTGGCTAATAGCCATTGATGGACCTATCATCCATGAATTTATCTGGTTCTTTTTTGAACCCTGTTATAGTCCGGGCCTTCACAACATCCTCTGGCAAGGAGTTCCACAGGTTGACTGTGCGTTGTGTGAAGAAATACTTCCTTTTGTTTGTTTTAAACCTGCTGCCTATTAATTTCATTTGGTGACCCCTAGTTCTTGTGTTATGAGAAGGAGAAAATAGCACTTCCTTATTGACTTTCTCCACACCAGTCATGATCTTATAGACCTCAAGCATATCCCCCCTTAGTCGTCTCTTTTCCAAGTTGAAAAGTCCCAGTCTTATTAGCAATTACAATCCCTATCTTCTTCTAATTCTCTAACAATACAAGTGTACATTTTTCTAGTCTGTCTAACATGGCTTCAGTAGCTGTTTATGAAGAATGGCCCTAATATGTCTTTAAATGTAGACTTTTGGTAATTTAGCCTTCAAGTTGCTTAACCTTTTCTGGATCAGTGTCACACCTATGTTCCCCCCAGATTCCAATCCTTTGCCCATGTCTTCATATTTTGAATTTACCTGTGGTCTTTTGTCTCCTTCCCCCTCAACAAACCTAGTTTAAAGTCCATTTCACTAGGTTAGCTAATCTGTGTCCAAAGATACTCTTCCCCTTCTTTGACAGGTGGACCTCATCTCTGCTCAGCAACCCTTCTTCTCAGAACAGGATCCTATGGTCAAGGAAG
Source organism: Terrapene triunguis (assembly GCF_002925995.2). Taxonomy (NCBI): domain Eukaryota; kingdom Metazoa; phylum Chordata; order Testudines; family Emydidae; genus Terrapene; species Terrapene triunguis. The sequence goes on along the minus strand of NW_020664373.1, from coordinate 23,461,532 downwards.
CTGAAACCCTCCTGGTGACACCATCTGTGCAGCCATGTATTTACCTCCAGGATTTGTCTAGCTCTTCCCAGACCCCGACCCTTGACTGGAGGGATCGATGAGAAGAACCACTTGTGTCCCCACTCCTTCACCCTCACTCCCAGAGCCCTGTAGTCACTTCTGATCTGCTCAGGGTCATACCTTGCAGTACCATTAGTGCCCATATCAGTCAGCAGCGTAGGTTAGTAATCAGAGAGCTGGATGATCCTCAGCAATCCTTCTGTAGTGTCTTGGATACATGATTCAGTTAATCACATTTTTGCCATTTTCAGTGCCATAGAATAGAGATTAGGGCAGAAAAAGAAATGTACAGTAGTAATATTTCACAATTACATACTGTAGCACATTTCATCTGAGGCTCTGAAAGTAATTAAAATAATAATTAAGCCTTAACATTGCTGTGTGATAAAAATTATTATCAGAGTTTCACAGAGGGGAAAATTCAGGCACAAAGCTTTAGCAAATTGCGCAAGGTCACACAGCTGGTCAATGGTAGAATTGGGAATAGTGGAACTTGAAGGTCCTGATCCAAATCCCACTGAAATCAATAGAAAGGTTCCCTTTGAAGGAAAAGTGATTATTCAAAGTCAGAGAAAACAGATTTTCATATGTTTTGTCATGTTTCTGTGAAATGTTATAGTAAGAATATACAGGTTGATAATATGGATGCTTCTAATCCTGCTTGGTAATGTTAATTTTACATTTGCTGTAACTTCTGTTGTGTTGCTGAATGATGGACCCATATTGGGGTCTGTTTTTGTAAGCAGAGTTTAAGCATTTTTCTCTTAAACTGTAGCTGGTCAATAGATGGCAAAGTTTTTTTTCCTGTGGAACATGCCAGCTTGATATTTAGAGTTCTGGCTTGTTTGCAATTAATAAAGAAGGTAATATATATGGATTCAAGCCTCTCTAAAAGACAACTGGATACTGTTGCCTTGCTAGAAGTTTGTTACAAGGTTTACTGTCTGTACTAGAGCACACTCAAGGTGTCAACTCCCTACTCTTGCCTCCTGCAGCCTAGAGAATGGGATTATAAGAGAAGGCTGGTGGCTAAAGGCCTGATTAGAAGTTCAGGAGTACACCAGGGAATGCTGTAAAAACTGGTAGTTGGATAGAGTGACACCTCTGAACAGATACAGTAGTCCATTAAATGAAGATGGTGCATACTTTATTCCTGTTTGTTATTTTTGAAAAACCTTTGAACTCTGAAAGATGGAAAATACAGCCTTTGGAGAAAAAACTTCTGGGAAAATCTAGTATAATGTTTTCTATTGGGCCATGCTATTCGATTCTTCTAGGTTAGATATAAAACATTTACATTTTATTTAAAATTTGAAGGAAATAGAATACACTTAAAGAGCCTGTGTTCTCATTTACAGTAGTATGAATTGAGAGAGTAACTTCATTGTCTTCAGGAGACTTCCTTTTTTTTTTTTTTTTAATTCTCGTGTAATTGAATTGAATCTGACCCAGAATTTCATTGGAAAATGCATTATATGGTTTATGACCCTTTTGTAGTTTTACAGTTGTCTATTGTATTTAAACACATAGCAGTTGAGATTTTTAATTTAATTCTATACAGGTTTAGTTTTGATAGGGCTTTAAAATTAGAAAAAACGGATAAACATTTGTGAGAGGGAAGCCAATTATCAAGTTTGTGAGGGAGATATTCAGACTCTTAAGAACTTTCAGTGCTCAAAAATTCACCATTTATAGTCTGGTTTTTGACATAAGGAGTTTTGAGACTCCAAAATTGTATTCGGACTTTTCATGTACTGTGCATATATCTTTAAAGACTTGTGACCTGTTACAAATAGGCATCTATTGTAATAATTGTGTTCAGAGCTGTGTGTTTCATAGATTTTAAGGCCAGAAGGAATCATTAGATCATGTAGTCTGATCTCCTGTATATCACAGGCAATGGAATTTCATCCAGTTACCCCGTATTGAGCTCACTAACTTATGTTTGACTAACTATATCTTCTAGAAAGGCATCCGGTCTTGGCTTCATGACATCAAGAGAGGGAGAATCTACTACTTCCCTTCATAGTTTGTTCCAAGGGGTAATCACCATCACTGTTAAAAATGTGTGTCTCATTTCTAATTAAAATTTCACTTCATAAGAAAACAAAAAGGGCCATACTGGGTCAGACCACTGGTCTAGCTAGCCTAGTATTCTGTATTCTGACAGTGGCCAGTGCCAGATGTTTCAGAGGGAATGTACAGAACTGGGCAATTTATCGAGTGGGCCATATCCCCTTTGGTCCAGTCCCATCTTCTGGCAGTCAGAAGTTTAGGGACACCCAGGGCCGGCTCTAGGATTTTTGCCGCCCAAGGCAAAAACAATTTTGGCCGCCCCCCCACACATTTTTTAATTACCCCACCCCCGGCCCCGCCTCAACTCCGCCCCTTCCCTGCCTCCTCCCCCCAGGCTCTCAAGCCTGGGAGGGAGGGGGAGCAGTGGCGCGCGAAACAGCTGTTTCACGCGCCGCGGCCGCTCGGGATCTCCCCCTCCCTCCCAGGTTTGAGAGTCTTTCAATATACTTGAAATTTTTATATTTATGACACCTTATAATGGAGGTGTATTAAATAATTTTTTAAAAATTAATCTGTAGAAACTAAACACATTTTTTACCTCCTACAATGGGCTTGGAAAGGACTTAAAAACTGTAGACTCATTGTTTCCACTCAGTTTATAAAGCAAATTGTATTGGAAAAAAAAAGAGCATTAGACTAAATGACTCTTGAGCCCATATATGAAATTTAAAGGTTACAATCCTAACTTCATAACTTCTCTGGAAGAATATAATCAACTGCATTGCCTTTATAAGCATAACTGGTTCTTTGCATGGCAGAATTGAACATTAGTGCCTTCCTTTTTACATCATCTTGATCATCTAACATCCTAAAATTATAAGATTTTTCTTTATCTGTGAGTAATTTGCAGTTTTCTCCATATATTACGTAACCATTTTCTACACTGGGAACCTAAATGTAGAGACAGAAAGAGATGCTTGGGACCAATAATAAAAAGACTTACTTGAGAAATGTTTTTTCAATAGAATCCTGGATCTACCAATACATAAAAGTTGTAATTTTCATCTAGTAGATATGAATAGATTAGTTATCCAGAAAAACTACCATAGGTGGTGTCCAAAACTTTTTTGTGAAAGCCATTGCTATGTACCAATCTTACACTATTTTAACTAAATGTTCCTCTGACAGAAAATGTTATATGGTAATTGAGTTTAAAATAATCCATAAAATGTATTCATTTCCTGAGAATTCTAGAAAGAGTGGATTATAAATTTAACATAAGAATAAAATGTAAGGACAAGAGAACTAGATGAAGTTTAGCTCTTTGTAATAGAATTCTTAGTTTTCTAGCACCAAACAAACCTGAAAAATAAGCACCATAAAGCATTATATGCAGTATTATATGCATTCAAGAGATAATATATTAAAATTAGTGTAGAAGATTCTACAGTAGTATCAGTCTTGCTCTCTTCCCCCACCCCCGCCAAAAAAAGAAAAGAAAAGAAAAGGCATTGTTTTCACTTTTAAATACAACCATTATTTATCAGTTCATAATTTCTCATAAACTATGGCCTCAATCTTACAAAGGCTTCAGTGGATTTACTAATGAATGCAGTGCTTAAGTGTATGCCGGAGGAGTCTACGTCTTCAATGGTCACATAATAGTAATGGTGTGCATGTGCATTATACAGTGTAGTTGTAGGTGTGTCGGTCTCAGGATATTAGATACACGGGGTGGGTGAGGTAATATCTTTTATTGGGACATCTTCTGTTGGTGTGAGAGACAAGATTTCAAGCTACACTTTCAAAAGATGAGCCTGGGAGCTTACATTCATAACTCTGCTATACACCAAAAATCATGGACTGGATATGGTTTATTATTATTATGGTTTATTACAGCTATTTGTAACCCACTAACCTCCTCTTGTTGTCTATGTCTGCAGAGGTGTTAACAGGCCACTCTACCTTGAATAGTCCCTTACAATATGTGCTAGCTACGTATGCACCTTGCATTTTTCTGTGATGTTTGGAATGCCTTCCCAAGACCTGAAGAGCACCATGTGACTTAAAAGATTGTCTCTTTCACCAACAGAAATTGGTCCAAAAAAAGGAATTACCTCACCCACCTTATCTCTATATATGCATTGAAAGAGAACAACAGTCCTGTGAAATCCTGTTCTTATGTATTTAAAAGCATAGTGATACTCTGTAAAACTGGCATTATGAATATGAAATATTCATTTGCTTACAATTATTTCCATATCAAGTTTGTTCATTTTCCAAATTGAACGTTGCTTTTTAGATTGCTTTTTCTAATTGCAAATTCAGCACTGGATGAGAAAATCAAGCTTTCCTCCCCCTGCATCTTATGTAGTCTTCATAATAAAAATTCTATAATTAGAACTCCTCTGAAAATGTTATTAATGATACATAAGCTTAGAAAAAAATCCAGTATATTCTTCCAAAGCACTGTTGGATCTGCAGCAGTATCAGAATAATTCCTGACCACTTTCAGCCCAATTAAGTCATGGCCAGCTTAGTAGGTATAGGAGGAGAAGTTAAAAAGAGAGAGAGAGAGAGAGAGAGAGAGATTATATTTCATGTTGTGGGAAAAGAGACAAAATGATGCTATAATTGTGATAATGTATTTTGGTTCAATGAGAATGGAAAAGTGTGGTGTGGTCAGTAATGGAGGAGTTTCTATGATCTCTAACTCTTCGGGATGTCATATAAACTATAATAGAAGATTACAGGTATCTAGGTATTACCACTAATGCATTGAGCAATTCTCTGTAATAGTTTGAAAACTGGCATAATAAAGGTAAGAGAATGTGTGGACACCAGTGAAAAACACATTTGCAATATTAAAAAGAAATGTGACAAGATAGCAGAATGGTTGAGTTGGAAAAAGAAGTTAAAATTCACTTGGAGAAAATTGACGATTTGGAAAGTCAAATGAACAGGAATAAGGCTAGGTAACCTATTTGAGAGGCTTGAACAATTTAACCGAGAGTAGTTCATTGAAGACCTAATTAAAGCTTTCATACAAACTTAAATTTTGTAATGTTGTGCTTTGGATAGAGCAAACTACAGATTTTCAATCACAAATGCTGGAAATAAGTATTCAGACTTTCTTTTTCAAGTGTCTTGATTTTAAAGGTTGAGATAAATTCCTTCAATTTGAATGAAAACATGAATAATAAATGTTCTTAGAATTTCATGCAACTTCCGTTTATTTTTCTGATTTATAGCAGCCAAGCTCAGAATCAAAGAAAAGTTAGTTGTTAATTGTTAGTGTGGCAGTGTATGCACACCCCATCTTCCTTCGGGGTTGATAGTGGGTGTGCTGACACCGCAGTTACAGTCTACCTGACTGTCTTGGGCCTCACCATGATGAGGTCCAAGGGTCAGAGTAAAAGCAGCAGCCCCTGGGTTCTGGGCTGCGTGGCGAAATGGCCGGAGTCAATACAGCAGCCCTTAAGTTCAGGGCCATGGGGCCTAGTGGCCAGAGTCAATACAGCAGCCCTCAGATACAGGGCAGCGTGGCCTAGTGGCTAGAGTCAATATAGCAGCTCGCAGGTACAGGGCAGCATGGCCTAGTAGTCAGAGTCCATCCTGTAAAGGAATCTTCCACTTTCCATTCACACACCTTTAACCCTCTCCAAAATGCTTTGCGATGCTTGCAACAGCGTTAGCAATATACAGTGCTGATTTACCTTTCCAGGGGACTCCCTAAGGGGAGGGGGCCATTAGGTTGTGACACTTCCTCCTTGGTGGTCAGCCCCTAGTGAGCTGGGCTGCTCTCCTTTATACTAGCACAGCAGTTGGAGTATACCCAGCACGGTCTGAGGGGCGGGACTTCCTTCGCCCATAGTGTGGGATTAACCCTTTCCTGGCTAGTTTGGGGTATGCACACCCTGTCACAGTTAGTATTACACACCTCTTATGGAAATATAATATGAAACTTGCGATGTGATTCCTGTCACACATGAGATGTGAGTGTGTTGTAGAAAAGCATACAGCTTTTTGTATTCTGAAAAAACCCTTAGCTTTACAGAAAGTAAGATCTCTTGAGGTGATGGAGTTACATTTGCCACTGTTGGTGAATAAATGAAGCTGAGCTGGCATGTGCACCAGTTGTCCTGAACACCTAATATTAATGTCAAATCCCTGACCCCATCAACAAGTGCCAAACCCTATTGATTATGAAGAATGAAAAGTTGTAACCAGGACAGAAAGAAGGTATGTAGGAGTTTAAATATTAGAATTGATGCACTCCCATGCTCAAAAGATGTGCATTCATTTTCTTACCCTTTGCAGTCTTCCATCCAAGTACTGACCAAGCTTAATTTTGCTTGTGTTATGAGATCTGACAAGATCACAGCCCTGTGGTTGTATGCAGGAAAGTTAGGGATTTTTTGTTCTTGTCAGTGAAGCCCCAGAGAGTGAGACAACAGGGAATGAGACAAAAATCAAACACAGGTTTACCTCATAATACTTCAAAGTACTATCACTAAGTCATGAAGAAAGACACCAAATATATTTAAAATGTCAAAAGTTTATAAATGAGCACACACACACATACACACATGGTATGTCTGTATTATTGCAGTATGTTTTCTATTATGAACCCCTGTTTTGATTTGCTCGTAGATGTTTGAAAATGTCACCTTTTGGACTGAAACTTTCCATGTCTGGGGAAAGGTGAATGTTTTGAAAAGTGTTTTGTGTTAAGGATGGTGAATAAAAAATGTGTTTAGCAGTGGGGAGAACTGTTAACGCTTATATAAAAGACCTACATCACAAAACCAGACAAACTATAAAACTTATTGTGTATGTAGTTCTTGCTGAGTTGTCATAGTATTTGCAAAGTGCATTTAAAAATGATAGCAGTCAAAAAAGGTATGAACATTTAAAAATTCACAGTAAAAAAAAATCACTTCTTCATAGAGTGTGTAGTTCCAAAAAGATGGACTGTAGAGATTTGGAATTAAATAAATAAAGATATCCTATCTCCTAGAACTGGAAGAGACCTTGAAAGGTCATTGAGTCCAGCCCCCTGCCTTCACTAGCAGGACTGATTTTTGCCCTAGATCCCTAAGTGGCCCCCTCAGGGATTGAACTTACAACCCTGGGTTTAGCAGGCTAATGCTCAAACCACTGAGCTATCCCTCCCCTCCTATGAATTGCACTATGAATTGAGCACTTCTAAAAACTCTTTCTTCCCATGTTATTCCTTTCTACCTGGCCACTGCACCTTATGCTTTCTGGGGCTGAATATATTGCCCATATTGTTCAAAAGAACACGGTTTTCCCAGGATGGAATCTGCTTGACAGGAAAGGAAAAGTGTAATACAAATCACATACACCTCTACCTCGATATAACGCTGTCCTTGGGAGCCAAAAAATCTTACTGCGTTATAGGTGAAACCGTGTTATATCGAACTTGTTTTGATCCACCGGAATGTGCAGCCCCGCCCCCCCAGAGCACTGCTTTACTGTGTTATATCAGAATTTGTGTTATATCGGGTCGCGTTATATCGAGGTAGAGGTGTAGTTGGTTGTTCTCAGTTGGGATTGGTCATTGAATATATGACACAGTTTCATGATAGACAGAATATAGAATTTGAGTTACATTTTAATAAACACTTTTCTTCAAAAAAGTCATGGACATAAAAGTTACAACATATTTTTATTGATTTAATCCTAGTCATAGGTGGTATTAGACTGAATGGAAAGAGGCGCTGAATTTAATCTTCACTCAATTTTACTGCTTATGGAGGAGTGAGGATAGAAGTTTGTTTGATTCACACTTCGTTTTTTGTGTCCTCCAACCATTGAATTCAAGTGATAGTTGCACATCCAACCTTAATTTTGGAATTTCCTGACTTTTGAGTACTTAACCATGAAATTTAATGTTCATTTAATGTATTTTTTCTCTGGAATGAAATCATTAAGTGTAGGTATTTCTGTCACCAATAAAAAACAAAACAAACAAACAAACAAAAACCAGAAAGAAAGAGAAAAGCTTAGAACTCAAGGCAAGTGCTAACCAGGGCCAAACCTGTGTTCTGTAGAAAAGGTCTAGTGACACAAAAATCATCTTTTCAGCATCCAGTTGCTGCTCCTTAAATTGTAAGCTACAGTTTAGTAACTCCTGTAATTCATTTTTCCCAGGATGCACTTATATATCTATAATATCATTACTTGAGTTTGTTATACAGTTATGTTTAAAATTTTACAAATGGCTGTGCATAAGACAGACAGAAAATCTTAAGAAGTTATTCTTGCAGGAGAAGGTTACTCGGCTGTGTTGTCCCTGAGTAAAAGGTACCAGCTCTTTAGAGTTTATATAAACTGCCTATATGATATTCAACAATATCTGCAGGTCTGTTTGGCAGACAGGTCAGCCTGCAAAAAACAAAACAAAAAATACCTTTTCAACAGGAAGTTGCTGAATTGCTTATGTTAAATGTAGTTAAAACTCTCCACTTCCCACACAGTGTAATTCCCCATGCTGGGTCTTGTGCTTTCACAGCCACCCAACTGGAGTGTGTAGTGCCAGTGTAGGCATTGGGAGTTAGTACATTCATAGGGCTGTAGTTATACCTACATTTTATAGATTCCATTCAGTGGGAAAGATGGGTTGGGGGCACTGATGTAGATGGTTTGAAACACACGGGTGAGAAAATGGAGAAGCAGAAAATAGTGGAGGTGAACTTTTGGCTTTGTGAATGGTGTAAAGCTGAAGGTCTGAATTTTGTGGCGCATTGTCCACATTCTAGTGGGGGACAGAGCTGTATGAATGGGATGTCCCCATTTCATAGACAGGGAGACTAATCTCGGTTGGAGACTTGCTGGAGCAGCCAGGATGGCATTAAACTAATAATGTAAAGGTGGGGTGATAAGGAGGTAAATGCATTACAAACTCAAATTCATTGTGTCACCAACATTTTGGACAGATGTGACAAATAAAGTGAAGAGAAGAAAATTTTCAGTTGCTTAAATATCAGTGCTGGGAATCTGGGTAACAAGCAAGAGGAATTGGATATTTTCACTGATGAGAAGAAGTTTAGTGTTAAGCCCTTGGCATAACAAACAGTATGAACCAAAGGCTGTGAATCATAGTAGGCCTGGCCTTAGCAAAATAGCCAAACACTAAGTATTAGCTAACCAAGTAAGCACATTCCTGACCTGAGAGGATGGTTCTAGAACACCCAGAGTTATCAAGTAACTACATAAACAAATTCCCAAGAGGTGGTACAAGAGCACACTGACCACTTGTAAGATAAGAATGGGATGACCGGATAATGGATGAGGATGTTTTGTTCGAACTAGCAGGTACAAGGGTAGTAACTAGCAACATGTGGAATGTAATATGTAACTTGTTTGTATCAATGTATAAAAGGAGAAGTCATAGAAGGGGCATCTTTATGCTAGCCTAGGGGACAGCTTAATGTTTTGCTGATTGAGCTGGTACCATTGTTGTGAGCATACATGTATTAGTGTATCTGTAACCATTGAGCTGCGGTGCAAGTACCATGCTTCATCAACAATAAACCTTCTCCACTGAACCAAGCCTATGGTTTTTCTTTGTGAACAACATCAAGGTCTGGGGAATCAATACGTTGCACTTTCTTCTAAGAACAGCAGCACTAGCAACACACAGCAGTAATCACACCACAATCATGTCAGGGTCACCAGTGTTGTGAAGTGCAGATAATTGATAAGGGAAGCTAAAGACAGCATGGAAAAAATCTGTGGCTTCAGGCCTAAGAAAAATAAGAAGGATCTTAAATATATTAGGACGAAAAGAATTCCTAGCAATGGTATAAGACCGTTCCTAGATGGAGGTGGTAAAATTGTTAACAATGAAGCAGAAAAGCCACAAATGTTCAGTCAATATTCTTGTTATGTATTTGGAAAGAAGCAGGATGCTGAAATACTTTGCAGTACATTAGTAACCAAAGAGGGCATTAAACCTAATCGACTAGGCAACATTTTTAAATCAGCAGGCTAAGGTAACTTGCACCAAAGAGTCCTAAAACAGTTGGCTGAGAAGATTTCTGTCCCACTGATGTTAATTTGTAATACATCTTGGAATACCAGGGAAATTCCAGAAGACTGGAAAAGTGTTAATGTTGTACAAATATTCAGAAAGGCAGGTGGGATGAGCTGGGTAAATACAGGCCAGTTAGCCAATCCCAGACAAATAATGGAAAAGCTAAACAGGATTCAATTGTAAAGAACAGAAAAATAATTAGACAGCAAGGGTTTATGAAAAAATAGGTCTTGTCAAACCTTATTTTATTCGTTGAGATGACAAGTTTGGGTGGTAAAAGTAACTACATCCATTTAATATATTTACACTTTTAGGAGGTGTTTGTTATTCTGATTTAAAAAAAATTATCACTATGCAGTATTAATAGAGCACACTTTAAATGTATGAAGAACTTGCTAACTGAAACCTCTCAAAACGTAGTCAGAGGGGAATCATAATAGAATAGGGATGTTTCTAATGGAGTTCCACAGGGATCAGTTCTAGACCCCGCATCATTCAACATTTTCATCAGTAATCTCAGCATAAATATAAAGTCACTGCTGATTAAATTTTTGATTGACATGAAGATTGATCGAGTCCCTATCCCAAACTAGTCATGAGAACCAAGAGACATACAGAGCTATCTGGATTGCTCGGAAGCTGGGTCCCTTCAAACAAAAAGTGTATTAGTGCATCCAAATGCAAACTTATACAGCAAGGAACAAGACATACCTACAGAATGGGGAACAGTATTGAAGAAAGCAATGACTCTGAAAAGAATCTAGGGGTTGGAGTGGACAGGCAACTCAACATGAGCTCCTAGTGCAATGCTCTGGCAAAAAAGGCTAATGTGATCCTTTGATGTATATACAGAGGAGTAGTGAGTAGGATTAGGACATTGATTTTGTCTACGCATATAGCATCGGTGAGACTTATACTGGATTGCTGCAGACCGTTCTGGTGTTGACATTTTTAAAAGGCTATTAAAAACCTGGAGAGTGCAGGAAAAGGCCATGAAAATGATGCAAGTGCTGAAGAAAATGCCTGATAGTGAGAGATTTAAAGAGCTCAATATGTTTCATTTATTAAAAAAAAAGAAAATTGGGTGATGACTTGATTACAGTGTATAAGTATATGTACCTTCACGGGATGAAAATACCAGCTACTAGAGAGCACTTTAAGCTTGTAGAGAAAGGCATAACAAGATCCAATGTCTGGAATCTGAAGGCAGAGACATTTCTATTAGAAATGAGGCACAAATTGTTAACAGTAAATGTGATTAACCATTGGGACAAATTACCAAGATAAGTGGTGGATTCTCCAACTCTTGATGGCTTCAGATTGAGACTGGATGCCTTTCTAGAAGATATCCTGTAGACAAACAAGTTAATGAGCTCAATATAGGGATGATTGGGGGAAGTTTAATGGCCTGAGATATACAGATCAGGCTAGCTTATCTGTTGGTCAGTTCTGGCCTTAAACTCCATACATTTATAAAAACATCTTCATTGGGAAGTGTGGGCCTTTCTACTGCCAGGCACTTCAGATGCAGAGTTGGGGCAGTGCTTGACCTTGCTTGCCATAGTTAATGGAAGGATCCACTCTCCTGTTGCTGGCCCTAGTAGCATAGTACATTCCAAGCAGGATTTAACAAATCCACTTGCCCACTTAACAGTGATGAGCATCAAGCTTTCCTTGTAAATGTATTGTCCTTTTAATCCATCAATTTCTGCAGAATTTGTTCCTATTTTTTAAATCAAGTTTCTAATATTTATAGTTGCATATAGTTGCAAGTGACCTCTAATATGGGAAATGAGATAATCAATAAAGTTTTTTTCCCTCCTGATTGTGCAGGAAGTCAGCTTCCAAGACTCTGGTGCTGTTTGTTTCTCTTCTAGATAGCAGCAGAATCCCCTAATTCTCTCTCTTTGCTGCCTTCTGGACCATGTAGGAGGAGAGATACAAGAGATTTATATGTGATATAAACAATCATATTTCAGAAAATAGGCCAAACTCTATTTAATGGGGTTTCGGAAGAATATTTTCCTATGGCCATTTTATTCCATAACTGCCTACTGCAGAGTTCCGTGCATCTTTCTCTGCAAAACGTGGTACTGGCCATTGTCAGAGAAAGAAAACTGGCTAGATGGTTAGTCTGACCCAATATGGCAATTCCTATGGTAGAATGTTTTGACGCATACATTTGACAGTTGCTAATGTCTCTGATTTACACATCGTCACAAGACTTAAAACTAAGGTCACCTTGTTTGAAAACTTGATGCAAAATTTGATGCAACTGTGAAACAAAATATACTGTGTAGACTTTGCAAGGGAGGACTGTCCCTGCTAAGGTAAAAATTTTATTCTAAGTGGGTTTTTTTGTTTGTTCTTTAATACTTTTGTTTAATACTGTAGAACAGCCTTTTAATGCAAAGATTATTTTAATTATTCTTGGATTGTGTTTAAGCAATGCACATATGCAGAAAATAGCTAAAAAGTGTCAGAGTAAGTTAATTTTTAAAAGTGATATTTCAGTTCAGATTGCATCTGTTAATCATATTATCAAATTGAATCTACAAGATAAAGTAACAAGGAATGCAATGGAGTGGCAATACTTACACTAGATTGTGATTTTCTTGAAATGATGCCTCAGTGCTAATTACAAATATTAATAGGTGAAATCCTGGCCCCGCTTAAGTCAAAACTTCCATTCAGTTGAATGGGGCTAAGATTTCACACATTGTCTCAAGAACAGATTTGTAAAAAACACTTTCTTCTATTTTGTTTACACAGGAGGAAATTCTTCATGTTGCAAAGTGTGGTTTTCCTTGGAGATTAATAGTGTACCTTGTGCACCTGAAAGAACCCTGGATGTGAAGTGTGCAGCTCTGGTAAGATAGTGCAATGCCACAAAACTAAACCTTGAAAACTAACAGTATATATAACTTCCACTGTATGGAATATTGTACAAATTTATAGAGAGACCACACAAGTTCACCTTTTGGGCTAAAAATACCCAATATTCTGGGGCTTCATTTAAATTCAGTAATGTAAACTAAAAATAAGCTGTCGGTTGCTAACTTTAAACATTTATTTATAATCATTCATTAACTACCATCTTTCACACTCTCTCTCATGTGGTTTTTATTCTGCTGTAATCTGTTTCACACATTGGCACTCAGAGCTGGATTCAATAAAAAACTTCAACCAGCTTTTGTACTAGAGCTATACAGAACAGGAGAAATCTATTTTAGGTGCCTTCCACTTTTGCACAATGCACACTATTAATAAGCTTAGGCTTTCATGATTTTTTAAAAAATTGCTTAATCATTTTTTGGATTATTAGGTAAATATTTCCTTTAACCATCAAAACCATAATAAAACATTGTTAATCAGCTTGGAAGAATTATTATACTGTTTCATTGAATAAAATGGCTTATAGTTTATAAACCATTTAAATATGTAAAACTTGAATAGTTCATTATTTAGCATTTCTGATATGATACTGAGATTAGCCTGCCTAGATTTATTGTTGTCGGCATTTTTTGTCTTTGAATTAGATATTTTAGTGTTGTGTTTTTTGTTTTTCCATGGCTGATGTTTTTCTCAACTTCTTTAGAAGAATATTCATTTTATCATCTAGAAGTGCTATTTTCTGTTTGGTTTGTAAGCAAATGAGAAAAAATGGCTTTTGTAATGGATGCTGATGAGTTCTATGAATAGAATAACAGTTGCACTGCTTTGCTGCAGGAAGCTTTGCCTAGAAAAATATAGAACTGATACTATGGTTTGGCTTCATACAATTAGAATTCAGGTCCCCCCTCCCTCCCTGCCATACTCCCTTCTCCTGATTTGTTCTTTAAATAATTAGTATTGAGTCATTTCATTTCTGGGTACATGGTGACTTGCATCATGAATGCAGCACTTTAAAAATAAGCAAAAAGAACAGTTTCATCTTATTTCCTAAGATAGTTTTGGGTCTTGAATGCATCGTGATTATAGGCAATGCAGAGATACACAAAATAGCTTGAAAAATAAAATGAATATTGGATGAGACTAGAAACTGTACTGTTGCTGGGTGGACTTAGCGATACAGACTGTGTAGCCCTCTGCAGGATGCAACTTAAAACAAAAGTTTTATAGTGACAATGAAGTCAACCATATGCTTTAATGAAGGAGTTGAAAAATAGGGCTACATGTGTCTTGCCTATGTACATTTTGTAAAATATTTTATAATGGCTTTAATCATTTATCACTTTTAGTGTTTGTCATTCTCCCTCTGAAGCATTCCATCCTGAATGTGAACTTGTCCATTGTTCAGTGGCAGAAAATGATTTTTATAGAATCTTGGAGAAGGAGGAGGGTTGTAGTCAGAGTTGCTAGTGACTGAGTTGTGACGTCTGTGCCTCTCACCTTTTAAATTCAGACCTGTTTATTTAAAATGTTTACAGACCTTTCAGGCAGATTTAAGATTTTGGATCAAATCATGTGAGATTTGCAGTTTCACACTGTTGATACAGTAAAACAGACACCTTTTGGCTGAATGTCACTTTCAGATTTAAGATTCATCTGAACCCAAAATTCCAAGTGGAACTCAAGGTTATGTAGCCATATGGATCAAAACCAGTGAATCCCTGCGAAGTGAAGCCAATGAGTTTCATACAGTTCTAATTAGTTGCTCTTTTTCAGTTCTGTTGGCTTGTCACTGCCGACAATAGTAAAATCCTGGTTTTGTCAATAAAGCAGGGGTAACTTGGATAACTCAATGGAAGCAGACAAACTCAATAACAACCTGCCATTTTTACAGTCATTTTTCCAACCATAATCTCACTTCAGTGGGTTTAGTTATTCTTTATTTAAATAGGATGCTTAACAGATATTCTGCAGCTGGGAAAAAAAGTTATTGTTTTAATATGCAAAACTTTGCACTCCCTTGGCAGCTAGGGGGAAAAAAAACTGTTTAGGGAGAAGTGGGCAAAAAATCCATTTTCTTTTTATGTGATTTCCATGTGCATTTCTTATGCAATTTTGAAAATGTTCTGTTAAAATATTAAAAGCCAATGAGTTGCTATAAGGGAAAAAAGAAAACTTTTTTACTATGTTGAGGGAGTTTAAAGGCTACACAATGCATTTGACAATGCAGCAGCAGGATAATAGTTCCACTAAATAAAAGAAGCTGTCTTACTCTTAATTCTTCATTATTTTGTAAAAACAATACAAACTTGCAACCAACAGCTTCACTATAGAATAAGAGGAGAGGCTGTCTTTCAGCCCAAGTTGTCCAGCTGCAGAAAATAAATCTGGCTTCCAGTCTGTACTAAATGTAGTTTTTATTTTTAAAAAATGCGCTGCCAAATCCTGAGGTTGCTACTTAGTATTTTTTCATCAAAATTCTCCTTAACTTAAGCGGGAGTTTGCCTGAATAAGGATTCAGAAAAACCTAAATAAACACCTCAGAATTTGGCTCATAAATTAAATAAAGTAAATGAAATTAATTGTGAAGTGAAATCTTGCTCTCTTTGTATCCTAATGTTTACATACAGTGCCCTCCCTTTAATTCGTCCTAGTCCATCCCCACTACTTAAGTAGAAATGTGACTGATGTTATCTATATGACAACCATAAGACCTGTCTGATTAATACAACATTTAGCTGTAATCATCTTTTATTATGACTAACGAAAAATCAAGTCAAATTTTTGTGGGAGGTGCAGTATGCTATACCTCTCTAGCATCCCTTTAGGGAGAAGGGTGGGCAATGCTTCCTGTCTGAGTGCAGGGCACAGTCCTCAGTGCTGCTCAAGGTGTTGCGTGGCAGGGCAGGTGGGCAGGCAGAGAATTAAAGCAGTCCAAACAAAGTCAGCATGCTTCTGCAGCTTTCAGGAACCTAAAGAGAGGAAAAAGAAAATGGAAATGTACCGATCTTTCTCCTTTCTGAGAGGGCCTGGGCAGCCAAAGCTCTCAAGTCTTTTCCCTGAATGACAGCCAGAGGCTGGGGAGTTCTGCTCCTTCAGAGTGCCACCCTGCACTGAGAGAGACCCTCCCTTTTAAAGATCCGCCCATCTCCAGGCTTGACAAGCCTCACAGGTGCACCAGGTTGAGGCTGATTGTGCCCAGAGGATCTCTTTAACCCCTTCCAGACTGGGGTTGGAATCTGCCCCACCACAGGGGGAACTGTGTGACAATAAATAGTTAGGAACAATTTTTTTAAATACTAGATACGATATATGTGTTGTTAAGACACATTTTATATGGAAAAAGTGAGTTAACTATTTCAAGAAATTATTCTCATCATCTTCCCCTAGTAATAATTTTAGAACAATGCAGTATATTTACAAATGTATAATGAAAATTTGCAGAAATTACAAAATCCAAATTAATATGTATGGTAATTGCTTAATAGATATTTTTCATTACTAAATACACATATGTATATGCATTTCTTAAAGGTTTATTTAAAGCTACACCTCTACCCCGATATAACACTGTCCTCGGGAGCCAAAAAAATCTTACTGCGTTATAGGTGAAACCGCATTATATCGAGCTTGCTTTGATCCACCGGAGTGCGCAGCCCCGCCCCCCCAGAGCACTGCTTTACCGCGTTATATCCGAATTCATGTTATATCAGGTCGCGTTATATCGGGGTAGAGGTGTACTTTAGAAATTGTTTTACCAGTTGAAAGTAAGTACTGGAAAATAAAACCATTGGTAGTATCTGAAATCAACTGAGAACATATGTTTCAGAAACAGAAACCTCCTGACATTTTCAGCCAGTGACATGTATTATGTAGTGTTGTTGTAGCCATGTCTGTCCTGTAATGTTAGAGAGACAAGGCGAGTGAGGTAATATCTTTTATTGAACCAACTCCTGTTGGTGAGAGAGGCAAGCTTTTGAGCCACACAGAGCTCTTCTTCAGGTCCGGGATAGGTATTCCAAGCACCACAGCAAAATGCAAGGTCAAGGTCAAAATGCAAGGACCTGGCATTTTGCTGGGGTGCTGGGAGTACTTTTCCCAAACCTGAAGAAGAGCTCTGTGTGGCTTCAAAAGCTTGTCTCTCTCACTAAGTTGGTCCAATAAAAGATGCTACCTCACCCACCTTGTCTCCCCAGTGACATGTATTGTCAGACATCACAAGCACAGACAAAGAACATGTCAGATAATGTATAGTGGTGGATGAACTTTCGATGAATGACTTAGCCCCAGGTATAATATGTAGAAATCTTATAGCATCATATTTCTATCACTTGGTGAAGTCTCAGGTATATTGAAGTATAGTGCCGCTGTTTTGTAGGTAATAGAGTTTTAGGTTGATTTTAAATCTTTTCTCAGTAGCTCCACATCCCTGAAGTTTCCAAGTAGGTATTCTTTCTGAGGGGTTGGATCAGAGTATCTTTCCTCAGTATTTATTTTGTCTTCTCCAGTGTAGGTTTTATTTTGTTCAGGTATTCCTCAGTTAACCTAGAGTATATGTGGCAGGTGGTTTCAGAATTGTCCTGATGAGATTCCAAGTTGGATGGGGGATATCACGAAGCAGGATTTGGTACACAAGCCACCCATAGGCTTCCTATAGAAGGTAATACTTAATTCAAAGGACTGACAACAGTTCAGTGACAACAACTCTTCTGAGCTCTCATCATCAGCTAATACCTCAAAGGGTTTAAAATTTTGCATGGGCTCTGCCTCAGCTTTTGGTTCCTGGGAGCACAAAAGAATCAGAGACCATTTGTTTTCCTTCAGGATTTACAGCACATAAGCTAGGATTTTCATAGTAGCCTTGGGGAATTAGGCACCCAGTCCCATTAAATTTCAATGTGATTTGGAGATCTAACTCCTGTAGGCTTCTTTGAAAATCCCAAGTATAGTAAGTATATATGGAGTTCAACCTGGTTAAGATACCTTGATCATAATAGTATAGTTAATCTTGTCTACTGCCATCACTCAAAGCATTCACACCTCTATATTTATCAAAAAGTGTATGGGAGATGTTGACCAAGTAACCATGGATAGGTTGAGTAGCCTTTGATGTTTGGGTTTTTAACACTGTAGAAGATCAGTCAGGTCCTTAGCCGCTTTGCCACCACAGTGCACTAAACCACCACCCCGACCAACAGATTTAGTGCTACAGTCTACAGACTCACAGCAGCCAGGCCCCTTATTGGCTGGGCAGACAGCATTCTCATTGGGTACCAGGACTATATAAAGACCCCAACAGGAAGACAAAACTGTCTGAGCAATAGACCATTGCCTTGCCTTGCCGCCTCACCCAACCCTATCTTGCTGCCCCGATGCCTCGCCTGACCCTGCCTTGCCACCTCACCCAACCTAGCATCCTTAACCCGCTGACCTAGTCCCTTGGTTTGGATCTTCCAGTTACTGACCCCTGCAAGAACTCCAACTATTGCTCCAGCCTGCCTCTTATACTGATTGACATCCCAGGTACCTGACCATCTGTTCACACTTGACTACTGCTCTACCCTGCCCCCTAGCGCACGTTGGCCACTGGGCATTACACACTCCTTATTCTGTATCTACTTTTCTCAAGATTGAGCTTTGAAATATAGGTATCAAAAGCATTATTCTACTAGTTAACCTTTTCCTGTTCCTTAACAGATATCATAAAAAAGCCAAAAATGGCGATGAAATAATTGAGCAGTTATCGGACTATTAGAAATTCAATTTCATTAAAAATTCCCATGTGACATTAAAAAAATTAGTTTTCTGTCTGACATTTAAAAATGTTAGGTGACTATTAAGAAGAGTTGCTAAATCCCATTAACTTTTCAAAGTTATTCACAGCACAACAGACTCCTATATCAAAAACTATGATATGGCATGTCCCCTTGAGGCTAATGCCTGGCCAGACCAACCCATTTCACTGACCCAATCTAGGAAGTGTCATTAAGGATCCTTCATTGTTTTTTGTTTTCCTTTCAGAATGAAACAAGATTTCTCATTCATACCATGAAATACTATTATTCCTATTACAAATTGTGGCAATGTATATTGAATTGCTAGACAATATGTAATTTGTGTTTGTAAAAGCTACGGTTAAGATAGGAGATTGCCCCTTTCCATTTTACCAGGGAAGGGATGGGGTGTTTGATTAGTCTGGCAGGGGAATGGCCACTCCTTGGGTCCTGGTTGAAGATGAGGTTGTGTGTTCTGGCACCAGGGCTGCCCACTACTTTTCCTCTTCTCCTGCTTGGAACATGCATGGGGAGTATGTACAGGCAACGGCTGGAGCTGGGGAGAGCATATTGGAGTCTCTACCTCTGTGTCAACCATTGGCCAATACAGGGAGTGTGAGGGAACTGATAGGTTCCAGCTATTTCCCTCCTCACGTGCATAAGCATTTCTGGGTACACAGCAGCCACTCTTGCTGGTGACTGCTGCCTTGCCAGCCCTGCCATGTAGATGGTATAGTTATCAAGAGCTGGGTTTCCTCTAACCTGCTCACCTATGTGGGGCCAGAAAGGATTTTTTTTTCTTTTTCCAAGATAGGCAGCGTGTCTGGGTTTTTTCACTTTCTTCACACCAAGCGGGAATCAGATTGGGTGGAGATAGCATTCACCCCTCAAAAATGGGGATGAAGAAGATAATAAATGTCAGTAAATACTGTTGCAGCTTGCAGCCAACGTCCAGCATGGGTAAGAGGCTTCAAGGGGCCAGCTGCTGTGATTGACCTTAGTGTGGGATCCAGGAAGGAGTGGTAAACCCTGTTAGTCTCTGTGGCATGAGAAGTCTTAAGTCTTTGCAGACAGAGCTTTCCCTTGTCTGTATCCTCATTCCTCCTCATCAAGGAAGGGTGGTGGGATTGAGTAGAGTGTTGAATCATGAATTGAGTAGTGGGGATGTTGGCTAAGGAAGCCAACTCTCATTCCTTGGTTGTATAACATGAGGCCATTTTAGCCAATTAAGGACCCAATTAGTGTCTGGTAGTTTGCGAGTGGGTAAGTCAACTCACCTCCTCTGCCTCACTAATCTTAACATTAGTAAAGTTGCAGCCTATAGCTGTAAATGAATTTATCTTTCTACGGCTTCATTTTTTGCTGTGGTCATCATGAAGGCAGTAGATTCAAATTCCAGCAGTCTTTTGTCAATCGTCTGGATCCATCACAATCTGAGGAACAAACAGCTGACACTGTTGGTCTTAGACAGCATGTGGGGGGTGGGAGTCATCCTCCCAGAAGGGCAGCTCTGTTGTTTTCATCACCATCCTCCACTGGGGATACTTTTAATGGAAAGAGGCTTTAATTTATAAGCCAGGTTTCTATAACAGGGTCACCAGCAGAGGTTGCCCAAGAGATGCACTGAATTGGCTCATTGAGGTACTCAGACAATGCCCACCTTTTCTCACCAACACTGCTCACTGCTGGGTGTCTGCTCTGGCTGTAGGCCATTTGTGTCACCATGTGCCATCACGATCCCACCCCTAGAGAATTGTTAGCCTCCAGGAACCACAGCATTGGTTACTTCAGCAAAAGCTTGCGTAACCTGGAACTGAACTATACCACTAGATATGGAGAATTTGAAGGCTTTCTATAATCCATAGCAATTTTAAAGCAGATCAAACATCAGTTTAAACTCTTGACATTGTTTTTGAATAACTTTCCTTCATATAATTATATTATTGTTATTCTCTGATTATAGGTATAAAGCATATAATTATGGATGTATTTTATACTAATGCTTATAATTATATACTCTGTAAATCAGAAACATTACTTCATAACTGTGGCATATTATTTTCCCATAAATCCTAAAGTAAATGAGAATGTGAAAGCTGTTCTTGAAAACTGAGTAACTTGAAGTTATGAACCATATCCTAAGCTTGAGTTTTAAAAGTATGCTTTCATAACAATTGGTAGCATAAAAAGTAATGTTCTGTGAAAGAACCATGGCGGCATTCTTCCTGGAAGAAAATAAAATTTGGGAAGGTTATAATTATTAATCACTTTAACTAAAAGCAGTTTGACAAATAAATCAGACCAGAACATCTTTACAGATCTCATAAAATGGTAGTTATCCAAAAGGAGGATGAATGACTAAAGTTTGAACGAAATTTGTTGATAAATACATAGAAGCTGGAAAAAAAAAAACCCAACAACCCATATTAATCAGTTATGTGGTGCAACACAAAGGGGGCTAATGTAGATCATGAAATGCCAGTGAGACTACAGCTGAATTTGGCAAGAGACTATTAAACAATAATCAGAAGGTGGTTCATATTTTGCTACATGAGTGGTCATATTCGTGAAAAAATAGTTGTCAGATGTGTGGAGAAAGAGAGCAAATATATTATTATACTAGTTTGTCACTTAATCTGTAGCTGGTATTCCTAGATCTCGGCTTTTAGTAAGTTCAAGGCATCAGAGCAACAGTATTATTGCTAAGCTTCTACATTTGAGTCCAAAGCCAAAAATGTAAATGTGAGGAGAAAGAGAGTGAACATTTTAGAAGGTTTTCTAAAACCTGCTAATTAGTTATATGGAATTTAGAAACATATTTTTCTAAATTAAGTGTAAAAACAACAACTGTTGAAATAAAGGGCTAAATTCTCATATCAATTACATTGATGTAAATCCAGAGTAATTTAATTTTAGTTAATCGAGTTACTCTGGATATGTCTGTCTGTTTGAGAGCAAATTTGGATGTAGTATACATTATTATTTTGAATGTAATGAGAATGAGGTTAATTTATTTTGTCTTCATAGTCTCACTGTTACTATTTCTTCTCATCTTAATAACTATGGTGAGCAAGCAGTTTTGGAAACTTGTTATTCAGCAAAATTCTGGATAGAAAGCCAGATGTTTTACATACTGTCTTACAGAAAGTCACTTGTGTTTTATTTTATTTTATTTTCTATACTTCACAGTAAGTGTAAAATAAATTATTATAGTATATAATTTACTCAGAATGTGTACAGTGGTATGCTGTGATAGTTCTGGTTAGGGTTTTGTTGTTGTTGTTTTTGTTTTTTTGGGGGGGGGGGGCGGTTACACTGAAGTACTTACCCTTTAAGACTGTAGCACAGGACTTGATCCTGCAAATTGGTGTATTCTGTGGTCCCACCAGTTATGTATGTAAGCACATTTTCAAAGTCAATCGACTACTCATGTGCTTTGGGCCACAATGTTCAGTAGCTTGCAGGATCAAGTCTCTATAGCACATGTAAATGGAGTAAAATTTAAGTGTGGTGACTCAGTATAATTGTCCAGGCCAAAATGCTTTATTTTGGTTTACTAATTTTCTACAATTACAGCAATATCTTTCAAGGCCAACACTAATGTAATTCTGTAATCTAAACTACCTGGGGAATGCAGTGGACTTGTGGTCTCAGACTTTGACATGGAAATTAAGTGCACGTGTATAATGTACAGAATGTAGTCCAGTTTCGGCACCAAGAGCTCTTACTTTACTTCATACGTTGAGTGGCCAGTATAATGAACAGGGGTGAAAGTAACTTACAGGACTTACCGGTACTGCTGGAGTCCTGAGAGGGGCGTGGCCTCACCTGGAAGAGGTGTGGCCTCAACCAGAAGAGGCGGGGCTCTCAAGATTTAAAGGCCCTGGGGCACCGGCTGTGGCTGGGAGCCCCAGGGCCTTTAAATCAACCCGGGGCTCCCAGGCAAATTAAAGGGCCCTTTAAATCCCGGCCCCAGCCCAGCCGCCGGAGCTGTGGGCGGGATTTAAAGGGCTCTGGGCTTCCCACAGCCGCGGGAGCTCTGAGCCCTTTAAATCCCAGCCCCAGCCCGGGCGCAGAGCTGCTTGGGCAATGGACGCTGAGTCTGGGCCCCAGTAAATATCCCTGCTCAGAGCTGCTCCGTGCACAGGCCCTGCTCAGCACCGATTCGGGGCCCTGGCCAGCCTGGGACCCCTCCCTGGAAGGGGTGAGCATGGTGGCACCCTGCAGCGATGCAGCCTCTGGCCAGGGCCAGCAGCTCACGCTGCCTGCAGGGATGTGGGGACTCTGCGGGCTGCCCTTGGTGGGCACAGCTTGGGCAGCTCAGTCCTTGGGCACTGCAGCCTGACCCCCATGCCAGGCCTTGCCCCGCTCATGCCGGCACAAGCAGGGCCAAGCCCTCACGCTCGAAGCAGAAGGGCCCAGCCCAGAGCTCCCCTGGTTCCCCCTCAGGAATGGACAAGCTCCTGGGCTTTGTACCCTGCTCCTGCATGGGCCCGGGGCTGCCCCGCTGCTGGGGCTCTGGGGTCCTGCCCCGGTGCTCCCCAAGCAGTGATTGCTCCAGTCCTGGGTCAGCCTCTGGCCCTGCCACCAGCCAGGCTGCCCTTGAGAGGTCACTTGGGGCTGCACTAGCTCTCTCTAGGGTGCTCTAATGATAGGGTGCTGGCTAGCTTTATAATGTAAGACGGGCCTTGGTAGACTACATGGCATATTGGCGGGGAGGGTTGGCTGGAGAGTTTGATAACCCCTGATTACTAGATGGAACTAGGGTGACCAGACAGCAAATGTGAAAAATCGGGACTGGGGTAGGGGGTAATAGGAGCCTATATAAGAAAAAGACCCAAAAATCGAGACTGTCCCTTTAAAATCAGGACATCTGGTCACCCTAGATGGAACAAGAAGTGACTTATGATTGGGCGATTGGCTACTGCTGCCTCTTGGTGCATTTACACTATGTTAATTTATCAAATTAAATATGGCCTATGTGCCATTCAGTTCAATTAATGTAGAAGCATCTTCCTTACATCATCTTTAACAAACTTCTTTGACAGTGAAAGTCCTATAATTCATTCATTTTGTGTTTCTAGGATACCATTGGCATTGAAATTCCCATCACTAATCCTACACCTGAAACTCTACAGTTAGATGTAGTGTTAATGGGTGCTGCACTTAGTGGAGAAACAATTCTTGTTCTTCAGCCAAAAGAAACTCTGTCCTATGAAGTAAAATATTCCCCAGCTAGTACTGGCACTTCAGAAGGAAGGTAAGATGCAGAATGTTAACATGTATATGTGCTTTATAATATTCAGTAAAAATATTGTCACTAGACCCTACAATAACTCCTTGACCCTAGAATGTTACTTAGAAATATTTTGTGTTCTCTGTATTACTTTTTTAACATTAGATATATTCTACACAAACCTGCCAGTTTCTTTGAATAATTCTGATGGCTGATAGGCAGATGGCAATTCTTTGATGGATATCACTTGAGTTGTGTGTACATTTTCTTATGATATTACTTTAATATCAGAAAATCTATCTCAAAATATGGACTTCAAATGAATTGTTAATTTTGTCACTTGCCATAAAAGGAGTGACCTGGAGTCATCTTTCTGCAGAAAGGGAACTAAACTAAAATTATTTCACTAAACACAGGTGAAGAACCCTTTATCAGTCTTCATGAAAATCTATTTAGCTTGAGAAATCTCCATTAATTAGAAATGATCTTCTTAATGAATATGGAGAAGATTTAAATTAAAGATGTTTCACCACATTGGAAACTCAGAAGAGTCTGTACAGTATGATAATTACCAGTGATAAGACTGATGACCTTTTGGTCTTGGCTGCCACTGATCATAGTTCTCAGCTGAACTAGTAAAGGCAGGCTGCTGAACACTGCAGAATTGTAAGAGTTTTTCTCAGGGCATTGTTAATTAAGCATTAGTTGGCTGAAGTTCACCAAAATAAGCAGTCCCAAAAGCAATTGTTCAATCTGTTCTTATTGATTTTCCCAAGTACAGAATACTGCCAAGTATTATTGCACTACAGCTTTCAGAGGCTATAGTTTTGTAGAAATGACCACTGTTAACATTCTAGTAAAATTTTCAGAGACAAGATACAGAACTGATAATTTCTGAAAGCTGAGAATAAAAATATACTTTATTTTGCTGTGTCAGAATATTCTGGTGTAGTATTTTTTCAAATTCATAATTTTCAGATAACAAGATAAGATACATGCTTTTAACTTGACAGATCTATGGGGCAGTTCTTGGTTTCAGCTGATCTGCAGCATGCAGGCCAAGGGGGCATGTGCAAAGGTGGTGTAACTTTTGCACTACCCTGATCCTGTTGTAGCTCTGTGCAAAGCTGGTCTCCCTGTGTCATGCTAGAGCAGGGGTCGGCAACGTTCGGCACGC
>NW_020664373.1:23356967-23406315 GCF_002925995.2 Terrapene triunguis | reverse complement strand
GGCACATTTTTAGGGGCGGCATTCTGGCGCCGGCCATGCCGCCCCTAAAAATGTGCCACCCCAAGCACCAGCTTGTTTTGCTGGTGCCTAGAGCCGGCCCTGGGGACACCTAGAGTAGGGGGTTGCGTTCCTGACCATCTTATCTAATCGCCATTGATGGATCTATCCTCCATGAACTTAGTAATTCTTTTTTTAACATGGTTATACTTTTGGCCTTCACAACATTACGTAGCAATGAGTTTCACAGGCAGACTGTGTCGTGCGAAGAAATACTTCCTTTTGTTAGTTTTTAAATCTGCCTATTCATTTCATTGGGTGACCCCTGGTTCTTGTGTTATGTGAAGGGGTAAATAACACTTCCTTATTTACTTTCTCCACACCAGTCATGATTTTATAGACCTCTATCATATCCCCCCTTACTCGTCTCTTTTCCAAGCTGAACACTCCCAGTCTTTTGAATCTGGTATGGAAGCTGTTCCATACCCCTAACCATTTTTGTTGCCCTTCTCTGTACTTTTGGCAAATTCTTTTTTGAGATGGGGCAACTGAAACTGAACACAGTATTCAAGGTGTGGGCATAGCATGGATTTATGTAGTGGCATTATGTTATTTTCTTTCTTCTTACCTATCCCTTTTCTAATGGTTCCCTAATATTCAATGAGCTTTTTTTTTGATTGCCGCTGCAGACTGAGCAGATATTTTCAGAGACCTGTCCTCAATGATACCAAAATCTTTCTTGAGTGGTAACAGCTAATTTTGAGCCCATCACTTTGTATTTATAGTTGGCATTACATTTTCCAATGTACATTACTTAGTATATATTAACTTTGAATTTCATCTGCCATTTTGTTGCTCAGTCACCCAGCTTCATGAGATCCCTTTGTAACTGTTCAGTCAGCTTTGGACTTTGGTCTGCAAACTTTGGCACCTCACTGTTTACCCCTTCTTCCAGATCACTTATGAACATGTTGAACAGCACTGGTGCCAGTATAGATCCGTGGGGGACTCTGCTATTTACCTCTCTCCACAGTGAAAACTGATTATTTATTCCTATCCTTTGTTTCCTATCTTTTAACCAGTTAAGAGAGGACCTTCTCTCTTGTCCCAAAACAGCTTAGTTTGCTTAAGAGCCTTTGATGAGGGACCTTGTCAAAGGCTTTCTGAAGGTCCAAGTACACTATATCCACTGAATCATCCTTGTCCACGTGTTTGTTGGACCTCTCAATTCTAATGAATTGGTGAGACATGATTTCCCTTTACAGAAGCTGTGTTGTCTCTTCCCCAACATATCATGTCCATCTATGTGTCTGTTAATCCTGTTCCTTATTATAGTTTCAACCGTTTGCCTGGTACTGAGGTTAGTCTTCAGCAGCCTGTAATTGCCAGGTTAGCCTCTGGAGCCTTTTGTGTAAATTGGTGTTACATTAGCTATCCTCCAGTCATGTGGTACAGAGGCTGATTTAAGCGGTAGGTTAAATACTACAATTAGTGATTCTGCAATTTCATATTTGAGCTCCTGCAGAACCCTTGGATGAATATCATCTGGTCCTGGTGACTTCTTGTTACTGTTTAATTTATCAATTTGTTCCCAAAACTTCCTCTATTGATGCTTCAATCTGGGACAGTTCCTCAGATTTGACATTAAAAGAATGGCTCAGGTGTTGGAATCTCCATCCTATCCTTTGCAGTGAAGACTGATGCAAAGAATTCATTTAGCTTGTCTGCAACAGCCTTGTCTTCCTAGTGTACTCCTTTAGCATCTCGATCATCCAGTGCTCCCACTGATATGTGGCACGCTTCCTGTTTCTGATGTCCTTAAAAAAAATTGCGGTTAGTTTTTTATGCCTTTTGCTAGTTGATCTTCAAATTCTTTTGGCCTGACTACTTATACTTTTCCACTTGACTTGCCAGAGTTTATGTTCCTTTCTGTTTTCCTCAGTAGAATTTGACTTCCAATTTTTTAAAAGATGTCTTTTTTTTTTTTTTTGTCTCTGACCACCTCTTTTACTATATTGTTTAGCCATGGTGGCCTTTTTTGGTCTTCTTATGTTTTTTTTTAATTTGGGGTATACATATATTTGGAGACTATCATGGTGTTTTTAAAAAAGCTTCTATGCAGCTTGCAAGCATTTCACTCTTGTGACTGTTCCTTGTAATTTCCACCGAACTAGTTGTCTCATTTTTGTGTAGTTCTCTTTTTTGAAATGAAATAGTGCTGTGGTGGGTACTTATTTGGTACTTCCCCTGCAAGGATGTTAAAGATAATTACATTGTGATCACTATTACCGAGCGGTTCAGCTATATTCACCTCTTGGACAAGATCCTGTGCACCCTTCTTAGTACTTAAACTTCTTGCATTTGAATGCAAGCACTTACAAAATTCGTCAATGTTTAGTTGTTTAGTATTCCCTTTAACAAATCTTCCTCTAAGGGATGTGTCTCATTTTGGTTTATGTGGAGCCCATCCTTCCTGTATAGGCTTCTCCTTTCCCTAAAGGTTCCCCAGTTCCTAATAAACCTAAATCCCTCCTCTGAACACCATCCTCTCATCCATGCATTGAGACCCTGTAGTTCTGCCTGTCTAACTGACGCTGCTCATGGAACTGGCAGCATTTCAGAGAATGCTACCATAGAAATTCTGGACTTTAATCTCTTAGCAGCCTAAATTTGGCCACTGGGACCTCACTCCTACCATTCCCTGGGTGATTGGTAGCTACTTGTACCACAATCACCGGCTCCTACCCAGCATTGCACATACATCTGTCTTGATGTCTCGAGAGAGGTTTGCAACCTGTGCACCTGGCAGGCATTTGACTGTGCCGTTCTCCTGGTCATCAAAAACCCTGCTATCTATATTTCTAATGATTGAATCCCCCCTCCATTACCTGTTTCTTCCTAATAACAGTGGTCCACTTCCCTTGAGAAGTATCCTCAGTGTGAGAGGACTATGACCTCATCTGGAAGGAGGGTCCCAAATATAAGATCATTTCCCTCTGCTCCAATTTGAAGTTCTCCTTTCCTGAGACTTTCATCGTCCTCAACAAAGTCCTGTCTTCTGTGATTGCACCACTATATGTGGGAGCTGCTTAAGCATTTTGAAGAACATGAATGAGAAGATTTTTTTGAGTACACCCAAACTTATATGGCTACTTCTATAGAGAAAATGTGGTGAGGGGAGAGGAAGGAATCTTCTGTGGACCCAGGCCTCATCTACACTTACAGCGCTGCAGCAGCACAGCTGCACCGCTATAGCACTTAGTGAAGATGCTACCTATGCTGACAGGAGAGCTTCTCCGATTGGCGTAGGGTACTCCACGTCTCTGAGAGGTGGTAGTTATGTTGACAGGAGAATCCCTCCCATCGACATAGCACTGTCTACACAAGGGGTTAGGTCGGTATAACTACGTTGCTCAGGGATATGGATTTTCCACATTCCTGAGTGACATAGTTATACTGACAGGTCCTAGTGTAGACCAAGCCCCAGTCTCCCACTAGCTGCAGGAGTGGATCCCAGCTCTCAAGTTCTGTGGATTTTGTCTGTGTGAATAGATCAGTGAGATTACACTGACCTGCTTTCCCTGTGATCAACAAACTGCTTCAGACACTTCCAAAATGGATGGAAATGACTGCAGAATGGTTCTTACATGCTGTAAATTACATAACTAAGTGAAATCATCTACCCCTCATTGCTTGGAATGCACTTATTTTTATACATACACTTCCATCATCCATATATTTTCTGAATTAAGTTTGTCTTGCTCAGGAAATTTGCATTCTTTTTGTGCATTCCTAGAAATAGCTTATTTTATTCTGGACCAGTCACATCTACCTATATAGGTTCTTATACTGGTGCCCAGCACTACAGCATCTGAACAAAAAGTTGTTTAGCCCAGGATGTTACTTTGTTCTTACTGGGGGTAATTTGATTCTGGTGTACTGTTTGTGAGGCTACCTTGGGTTTGCCCACTGAATTTTATATTATGCTTTGTTTTAATTGATAAATGTATTAAAAACTCAGAAAATGAATTAATATAATATAATATTAAACAACATATTTTAGTTATTATTCTTATCTTAATAACTGAAATAACACTTGTGTAAGTAGAGTTGCACCATAAATATTAATTTTGTACTGAATAGCAGAGAGAGTACCTACCCTCTACAAAACTACATATAGTGTCTCAAGTTGGGCACCCAAAATTACCAATCACTTTTGAAAATCTTGGTCATTGTTTGGGTGATGAAAATCCCTTGATCTAAATCATCAGCTTGTGTAAATTGCTGTAACTTTACTGAAGTCAGTGGCGCTATGACAGATTACGGTAGCTAAGGATCTGGCCCCTTGAGTGTATCTCTTGAGACATTTTAATAGGCAGTGAATATTGTAGCGGTTTCTTTAATGAGACCCTGACATCCATGTGTAAGTTTAACTGGAACTGTCTTTCAATATACTTGAAATTTTTATATTTATGACACTTTATAATGGAGGTGTATTAAATAATTTTTTAAAAATTAATCTTTAGAAACTAAACACATTTTTTACCTCCTACAATGGGCTTGGAAAGGACTTAAAAACTGTAGACTCATTGTTTCCTCTCAGTTTATAAAGCAAATTGTATTGAAAAAAAAAAAGAGCATTAGACTAAATGACTCTTGAGCCCATATATGAAATTTAAAGGTTACAATCCTAACTTCATAACTTCTCTGGAAGAATATAATCAACTGCATTGCCTTTATAAGCATAACTGGTTCTTTGCATGGCAGAATTGAACATTAGTGCCTTCCTTTTTACATCATCTTGATCATCTAACATCCTAAAATTATAAGATTTTTCTTTATCTGTGAGTAATTTGCAGTTTTCTCCATATATTACGTGACCATTTTCTACACATGGAAACTAAATGTAGAGACAGAAAGATGCTTGGGACCAGTAATAAAAAGACTTAATTGAGAAATGTTTTTCAATAGAATCCTGGATCTACCAATACATAAAAGTTGTAATTTTCATCTAGTAGATATGAATAGATTAGTTATCCAGAAAAACTACCATAGGTGGTATCCAAAACTTTTTTGTGAAAGCCATTGCTATGTACCAAACTTACACTATTTTAACTAAATGTTCCTCTGACAGAAAATGTTATATGGTAATTGAGTTTAAAATAATCCATAAAATGTATTCATTTCCTGAGAATTCTAGAAAGAGTGGATTATAAATTTAACATAAGAATAAAATGTAAGGATGAGAACTAGATGAAGTTTAGCTCTTTGTAATAGAATTCTTAGTTTTCTAGAACCAAACAAACCTGAAAAATAAGCACCATAAAGCATTATATGCAGTATTATATGCATTCAAGAGATAATATATTAAAATTAGTGTAGAAGATTCTACAGTAGTATCAGTCTTGCTCTCTTCCCCCACCCCCGCCAAAAAAAGAAAAGAAAAGAAAAGGCATTGTTTTCACTTTTAAATACAACCATTATTTATCAGTTCATAATTTCTCATAAACTATGGCCTCAATCTTACAAAGGCTTCAGTGGATTTACTAATGAATGCAGTGCTTAAGTGTATGCTGGAGGGGTCTACGTCTTCAATGGTCACATAATAGTAATGGTGTGCATGTGCATTATACAGTGTAGTTGTAGGTGTGTCGGTCTCAGGATATTAGATACACGGAGTGGGTGAGGTAATATCTTTTATTGGGACATCTTCTGTTGGTGTGAGAGACAAGATTTCAAGCTACACTTTCAAAAGATGAGCTTGGGAGCTTACATTCATAACTCTGCTATACACCAAAAATCATGGACTGGATATGGTTTATTATTATTATGGTTTATTACAGCTATTTGTAACCCACTAACCTCCTCTTGTTGTCTATGTCTGCAGAGGGCCACTCTACCTTGAATAGTCCCTTACAATATGTGCTAGCTACGTATGCACCTTGCATTTTGCTGTGATGTTGGGAATGCCTTCCCAAGACCTGAAGAGCTCCATGTGGCTTAAAAGATTGCCTCTTTCACCAACAGAAATTGGTCCAAAAAAAGGAATTACCTCACCCACCTTGTCTCTATATATGCATTGAAAGAGAACAACAGTCCTGTGAAATCCTGTTCTTATGTATTTAAAAGCACAGTGATACTCTGTAAAACTGGCATTATGAATATGAAATATTCATTTGCTTACAATTATTTCCATATCAAGTTTGTTCATTTTCCAAATTGAATGTTGCTTTTTAGATTGCTTTTTCTAATTGCAAATTCAGCAGTGGATGAGAAAATCAAGCTTTTCTCCCCCTGCATCTTATGTAATCTTCATAATAAAAATTCTATAATTAGAACTCCTCTGAAAATGTTATTAATGATACATAAGCTTAGAAAAAAATCCAGTATATTCTTCCAAAGCACTGTTGGATCTGCAGCACTATCAGAATAATTCCTGACCACTTTCAGCCCAATTAAGTCATGGCCAGCTTAGTAGGTATAGGAGGAGAAGTTAAAAAGAGAGAGATTATATTTCATGTTGTGGGAAAAGAGACAAAATGATGCTATAATTGTGATAATGTATTTTGGTTCAATGAGAATGGAAAAGTGTGGTGTGGTCAGTAATGGAGGAGTTTGTATGATCTCTAACTCTTCGGGATGTCATATAAACTATAATAGAAGATTACAAGTATCTAGGTATTACCACTA
The DNA here is from genome assembly GCF_002925995.2 of Terrapene triunguis. Taxonomy (NCBI): domain Eukaryota; kingdom Metazoa; phylum Chordata; order Testudines; family Emydidae; genus Terrapene; species Terrapene triunguis. The sequence continues at coordinate 23,399,628 of NW_020664373.1, read as the reverse complement.
ATGCATTGAGCAATTCTCTGTAATAGTTTGAAAACTGGCATAATAAAAGTAAGAGAATGTGTGGACACCAGTGAAAAACACATTTGCAATATTAAAAAGAAATGTGACAAGATAGCAGAATGGTTGAGTTGGAAAAAGAAGTTAAAATTCACTTGGAGAAAATTAACAGAGGGTCCTGTGGCACCTTTAAGACTAACAGAAGTATTGGGAGCATAAGCTTTCGTGGGTAAGAACCTCACTTCTTCAGATGCAAGTAATGGAAATCTCCAGAGGCAGGTATAAATCAGTATGGAGATAACGAGGTTAGTTCAATCAGGGAGGGTGAGGTGCTCTGCTAACAGTTGAGGTGTGAACACCAAAGGAGGAGAAACTGCTTCTGTAGTTGGCTAGCCATTCACAGTCTTTGTTTAATCCTGATCTGATGGTGTCAAATTTGCAAATGAACTGGAGCTCAGCAGTTTCTCTTTGAAGTCTGGTCCTGAAGTTTTTTTGCTGTAAGATGGCTACCTTTACATCTGCTATTGTGTGTCCAGGGAGGTTGAAGTGTTCTCCTACAGGTTTTTGTATATTGCCATTCCTGATATCTGACTTGTGTCCATTTATCCTCTTGCGTAGTGACTGTCCAGTTTGGCCAATGTACATAGCAGAGGGGCATTGCTGGCACATGATGGCATATATAACATTGGTGGACGTGCAGGTGAATGAGCCGGTGATGTTGTAGCTGATCTGGTTAGGTCCTCTGATGGTGTTGCTGGTGTAGATATGTGGGCAGAGTTGGCATCGAGGTTTGTTGCATGGGTTGGTTCCTGAGTTAGAGTTGTTATGGTGCGGTGCATGGTTGCTGGTGAGAATATGTTTAAGGTTGGCAGGTTGTCTGTGGGCGAGGACTGGCCTGCCTCCCAAGGTCTGTGAAAGTGAGGGATCATTGTCCAGGATGGGTTGTAGATCACTGATGATGCGTTGGAGAGGTTTAAGCCGAGGACTGTAGGTGATGGCCAGTGGAGTTCTGTTGGTTTCTCTTCTGGGCCTGTCTTGTAGCAGGAGGCTTCTGGGTATACGTCTGGCTCTGTTGATTTGTTTCTTTATTTCCTTGTGTGGGTATCGTAGTTCTGAGAATGCTTGGTGAAGATCTTGTAGGTGTTGGTCTCTGTCTGAGGGGTTGGAGCAGATGCGATTGTACCTCAGTGCTTGGCTGTAGATGATGGATCGTGTGGTGTGACCGGGGTGGAAGCTGGAGGCATGAAGGTAGGCATAGCGGTCGGTGGGTTTTCGGTATAGGGTGGTGTTAATGTGGCCATCGCTTATTTGTACGGTGGTGTCTAGGAAGTGGACCTCCCATGTAGATTGGTCCAGGCTGAGGTTGATGGTGGGGTGGAAGCTGTTGAAATCATGGTGGAATTCTTCCAAGGTCTCTTTCCCATGGGTCCAGATGATGAAGATGTCATCAATATAGCGTAGGTAGAGAAGGGGCATGAGTGGACGAGAGCTGAGGAAGCGTTGTTCCAGGTCAGCCATAAAAATGTTGGCATATTGTGGGGCCATGCGGGTGCCCATAGCGGTGCCACTGGTCTGGAGGTATATGTTGTCACCAAATTTGAAATAATTGTGCGTGAGGATAAAGTCACAGAGCTCAGCAATAAGTTGTGCTGTGTCATCATCAGGGATACTGTTCCTGACAGCTTGTATTCCATCTGTATGTGGGATGTTTGTGTAGAGAGCCTCTACATCCATGGTGGCTAGGATGGTGTTTTCTGGGAGGTCACCAATGCATTGTAGTTTTCTCAGGAAATCTGTGGTGTCACGGAGATAGCTGGGAGTGCTGGTGGCGTAGGGTCTGAGTAGGGAGTCCACATATCCAGACAGTCCTTCAGTGAGAGTGCCAATGCCCGAGATGATGGGGCGTCCAGGATTTCCAGGTTTGTGGATCTTAGGTAGTAGATAGAATAACCCCGGTCGGGGCTCTAAGGGTATGTTGATTTGTTCCTGTGTTAGTGTAGGGAGTGTCCTCAGCAGATGGTGCAGTTTCTTAGTGTATTCCTCAGTGGGATCTGAGGAAAGTGGCCTGTAGAATTTGGTACTGGAGAGTTGTCTGGCAGCCTCCTTCTGGTAGTCAGACCTGTTCATGATGACAACAGCACCTCCTTTATCAGCCTCTTTGATGATAATGTCAGGGTGGTTTCTGAGGCTGTGGATGGCATTGCGTTCTGCACGACTTAGGTTATGAGGCAAGCGATGTTGTTTTTCCACAATTTCTGCCTGTGCACTTCGGCGGAAGCATTCTATGTATAGGTCCAGACTGTCATTTCGACCCTCGGGAGGAGTCCATGTGGAGTTCTTCTTCCTGTGTTGTTGGTGGCAGGGTATCTGTGTATCAGTGCGCTGTTCAGTGTTATCTTGAAAGTATTCTTTGAGTCGGAGGCGGCGAAAGTAGGCTTCCAGATCACCACAGAACTGTATCATATTCGTGGGGGTGCTGGGGCAAAAGGAGAGTCCCCGAGATAGGACAGACTCTTCTGCTGGGTTGAGTGTGTAGCTGGATAAATTGACGATATTGCTGGGTGAGTTAGGGGTACCCCTGTTCTGGCCCCATGTGGCAGGTAGGATTTTAGACAGCTTACGGTCCTTTTTCCTTTGTAGAGAGGTGAAGTGTGTAATGTAGATCTCCTGTCAGACTATGTATCTGTATTCCAAATGTAGTTAAACCTGGTAATGCCCACAAGACAAGATGCTTTCAGTCTAGATGGTGGGTGGGGAAGGGTCTATCCAGGGTAATGGGCCATTAGGAAAAAACAATAAGCCTTAGGAGAAGCTTATCTCCCACCTGGTGATGAGCCTTCCTAAGAACACTCGAAATAGCCTGTGAGTAATAGCTGCTATGACTCTACAAGGACATGTGATCAGACCACATGATTCTGGACTCCATCTTGGGATGTCAGTATTTTTTCCCCACAGACAGGTCTGAAAACCAAAGCTTTGAAACAAAGGGTTCTCGCTATATGCAAAAGCTATATAAGGCCGGTAGTGACATCATCTGGTGTTCTTCACTCCCCAAAGAAGACGACTCCTGGAAACAACTGAGGAACAAAGACTGAACTGGGGGAAGTGCTGGACCCAGGCTAAAGGGATTTCTAGCCTGTAAATGAAACACATGGGGATTCCAAGCTATAAAGTCAGTGCAGCTTGCCCCTTAAGAATCTGTAGCCTGGTTGTATCATCTCTTAAGCCTGGTCTACACTATGACTTTAATTCGGATTTAGCAGCGTTAAATCGAATTAACCCTGCACCCGTCCACACAATGAAGCCATTTATTTCGAAATAAAGGGCTCTTAAAATCGATTTCTGTACTCCACCCCGACGAGCGGAGTAGCGCCAAAATCGATATTGTCATTTCGAATTAGGGTTAGTGTGGCCGCAATTCGATGGTATTGGCCTCCGGGAGCTATCCCACAGTGCACCATTATGACCGCTCTGGACAGCAATCTGAACTCGGATGCACTGGCCAGGTAGACAGGAAAAGCCCCGCGAACATTTGAATTTCATTTCCTGTTTGCCCAGCGTGGAGAGCACAGGTGACCACAGATAGCTCAGCTCATCAGCACAGGTAACCATGCAGGCCGATAATCGAAAAAGAGCACCAGCATGGACCGTACAGGAGGTACTGGATCTGATCACTATATGGGGAGAGGATTCAGTGCTAGCAGAACTTCGTTCGAAAAGATGAAATGCCAAAACTTTTGAAAAAATCTCCAAGGGCATGATGGAGAGAGGCCACAATAGGGACTCAGATCAGTGCCGCGTGAAAGTCAAGGAGCTCAGACAAGCCTATCAAAAAACAAAGGAGGCAAACGGTTGCTCCAGGTCAGAGCCGCGGACATGCTGCTTCTACGCCGAGCTGCATGCAGTTCTAGGGGGGTCTGCCACCACTACCCCACCTCTGACCATGGATTCCGAGGCGGGGATAATCTCATCAGCTACACCTGAGGATTCTGCGGACGGGGAAGAGGAGGAGGAGGAGGACGAGCTTGCGGAGAGCACCCAGCACTCCGTTCTCCCCAACAGCCAGGATCTTTTTCTCAGCCTGACTGAAGTACCCTCCCAACCCTCCCAAGCCGGTATCCAAGACCACGACCCCATGGAAGGGACCTCAGGTGAGTTTACCTTTTAAAATATAAAACTTGTTTTAAAAGCGTTTTTTAACGATTACTTTGCCCTGAGGACTTGGGATGCATTCGCGGCCAGTACAGCTACTGGAAAAGTCTGTTAACGTGTCTGGGGATGGAGCAGAAATCCTCCAGGGACATCTCCATGAAGCTCTCCTGGAGGTACTCCAAAAGCCTTGCCACAAGGTTTCTGGGCAGTGCAGCCTTATTCTGTCCTCCATGGTAGGACACTTGACCGCGCCATGCTTGCAGCAAGTAATCTGGTATCATTGCATGACAAAGCCTGGCAGCATATGGTCCCGGTGTTTGCTGGCAATCAAGCAATATCCGTTCTTTATCTCGCTGTGTAATCCTCAGGAGAGTGATATTGCTCATGGTAACTTGGTTGAAATACGGGAATTTAATTAAGGGGACAGAGGTGGCCGTTCCTACTGGGCTGTTTGCCTGTGGCTGAAAAGAAATCCTTCCCTGCAGTTAGCCAAGCGCGGGGCGGGGGGGAGGGAGGGAATTGGCCCAGAGCTTTTCGCGTTTGGCTAGCAGGGATCTTCCCTGATACCAGCCACGCGGTGGGGGGAGGGATAAAGCGATCATCCAGAGAATTGGATGGGGGGGGTTAGTTTGTTTTCTGCTGCTGAAGGTTAACAGGAAAACCGCAGCACTCAACGGGCTTTGCTTGGTATGTGGGAAAGGAGGGCACAGAAGCCGAAAGACAATGGCTTACCATGGCCGCATGCAAGCCGAATTCTGTTGCCCGGACCTGCGTCTGTGATCTCTAGCAGCAAAGCCACAGGCACTCAATATTAAGAGGCAAAATGTGACCTTGCACAGAAATCACATGTGCTATGTAACGTGAATAGTGTTGGTCACCGTGAAAGAGTATAAGCATTGTTCTGCAAAATGTATCTTTTTAAAAAATTCTCTCCTTTTTTCCCTCCCTCCAGCAGCTGCAAATTCTTCAAGCCTCCCTCCTCCGTCCCGAAGGCTATCTCAGATAAGGCGTCGGAAAAAGAAGACACGAGACGAGATATTCGCAGAAATCATGGAATCCACCCGCAGTGAAAGAGCTCATCTGAATGAATGGAAGGACACGGTTTCAAAGTATAGGAAAGAAGCCAGTGAACGTGAGGACAGGAGGGACCACCGTGAGGACAGGAGGGACGCTCGAGATGAGAGGTGGCGGCAGGAAGATCAGAGGAGGCAGGATGCAATGCTGGGGCTGCTGCGTGAGCAAACAGACATGCTCCGGCGTCTGGTGGAGCTTCAGGAACGGCAGCAGGATAACAGAGTGCCGCTACAGCCCCTGTATAATCCCCCTCCCCCCTCACCATGTTCCATAGCCTCCTCACCCAGACGTGTAAGAACGCGGGTGGGGGGGGGAGGCTCCGTACACCCTCCCATTCCACCCCAGTGGACAGCCCAAGCAAAAGGCTGTCATTTTTTTAACCTTTTTTTAGTGGCCTTTTCCTTCCCGCCGATCCTCCTCCCAAACCTCACCCGGGTTCTCTCCCTCTTTTTATAATCAATTAATAAAGAATAAATGATTTTTAAATGACAGTGACTTTATTTCCTTTAAAAAGAACAGGAGTACTTGTGGCACCTTAGAGACTAACACATTTATTAGAGCATAAGCTTTCGTGGGCTACAACCCACTTCAGTTGTAGCCCACGAAAGCTTATGCTCTAATAAATGTGTTAGTCTCTAAGGTGCCACAAGTACTCCTGTTCTTTTTGCGGATAAAGACTAACATGGCTGCTACTCTGAAACCTTTATTTCCTTTGAAAGAAAGCTGGGGGAAGGGGGAGGGTGGGTTCCTTACAGAGAATGAGTCAATAAAGGGGGCGGGTTTTCATGAAGGAGAAATAAACAGAAATTTCACACTGTAGCCTGGCCAGTCATGAAACTGGTTTTCAAAGCTTCTCTGATGCACAGCGCTTCCTGGTTCTGCTCTTCTAATCGCCCTGGTGTCTGGCTGCGCGTCATCAGCAGCCAGGCGATTTGCCTCAGCCTCCCACCCCGCCATAAAGGTCTCCCCCTTACTTTCACAGAGATTGTGGAGCACACAAGAAGCAGAAATAACAATGGGGATATTGGTTGGCTGAGGTCTGAGCGAGTCAGTAATGATCGCCAGTGACCTTTTAAATGGCCAAATGCACATTCTACCACCATTCTGCACTTGCTCAGCCTGTCGTTGAACAGCTCCTGACTCCTGTCCAGGCTGCCTGTGTATGGCTTCATGAGCCATGGCATTAAGGGGTAGGCTGGGTCCCCAAGAATAACTATTGGCATTTCAACATCCCCAACGGTTATTTTCTGGTCCGGGAAGTAAGTCCCTTGCTGCAGCCGTTTAAACAGAGTAGTGTTCCTGAAGACGCGAGCATCATGAACCCTTCCCGGCCAGCCCATGTTGATGTTGGTGAAACGTCCCTTGTGATCCACAAGTGCTTGCAGCACCATTGAAAAGTACCCCTTGCGGTTTATGTATTGGGTACCCTGGTGCTCCGGTGCCAAGATAGGGATATGGGTTCCATCTATCGCCCCACCACAGTTAGGGAATCCCATTGCAGCAAAGCCATCCACTATGACCTGCACATTTCCAAGAGTCACTACCTTTCGTAGCAGCAGCTCAGTGATTGCTTTGGCTACTTGCATCACAGCAGCCCCCACAGTAGATTTGCCCACTCCAAATTGATTCCCGACTGACCGGTAGCTGTCTGGCGTTGCAAGCTTCCACAGGGCTATCGCCACTCGCTTCTCAACTGTGAGGGCTGCTCTCATCTTGGTATTCTGGCGTTTCAGGGCAGGGGACAGCAAGTCACAAAGTTCCATGAAAGTGCCCTTACGCATGCGAAAGTTTCGCAGCCACTGGGAATCGTCCCACACCCGCAACACTATGCAGTCCCACCAGTCTGTGCTTGTTTCCCGGGCCCAGAATCAGCGTTCCATGGATAGAACCTGTCCCATTAACAACATGATCTCCAAAGCACCGGGGCCCGCCGTTTGAGAGAATTCTGTGTCCATGTCCATATCACGCTTGTCGCTGCGCTGCCGTCGCCGCCGCCTCCTCGCCTCGTTTTTCTGGTCCTGGCTCAGCATAAACTGCACGAGAACGCGCGAGGTGTTTACAATGTTCATGACTGCTGTCTTGAGCTGAGCGGGCTCCATGCTTGCCGTGGTATGGAGTCTGCAGTGTTCACCCAGGAAAAAAGGCATGAAATGGTTGTCTGCCGTTGCTTTCATGGAGGGAGGGGTAAGGCTGTACCCAGAACCACCTGCGACAATGTTTTTTGCCCCATCAGGCACTGGGATCTCAACCCAGAATTTCAATGGGCGGGGGAGACTGCAGGAACTATGGGATAGCTATGGGATAGCTACCCACAGTGCAACGCTCCGGAAATCGACGCTAGCCCCGGTACATGGACACACACTGCCGAATTAATGTGCTTAGTGTGGCCGCATACATTCAACTTTATACAATCTGTTTCCAAAATTCGAATTATATAAATTCGGATTAATCCCGTAGTGTAGACATACCCTTACGGTGAGAATATGCTAATTCATATCCAGTCTATTTTGTATATCAAGCTTAGTTTGTGTTTTTTGTTTATTTGCTAGGTAATCTTCTTTGATCTGTTTGCTATCACTTATAATCACTTAAAATCTATCTTTTGTAGTTAATAAACTTGTTTTTGCTTTATCTAAACCAGTGAGTTGGAGTGAAGTATGTCGGAATCATAGCTCAGGGGCAAAGACTGTTGCATATTCCTCTCCACAATGAGGGCGGGGGGTGAACTTTATGAGCTTATGCTGTACAGTTCCCTGTGCAACGTAAGATGGTATAATTTTGGGTTTATACTCCAGAGGGGGTGTGCGCCTGGGGAGCTGGGAGTTGCCTTAGCTGTTGCCTTCCTATACAGGGCTGGTCAGAGAGCCTGCATGTAACTGCAGCTGGATGTGTCCCTACCTGTATGTATGCTGGTGAAAGTGCAGGCTGTAGGGCTTTGCAGCTTGTCACAGCAGCACAGTGTGAGAGGGAGCCCAGGCTGGTGGGTCAGGGGGCTCACTGGTATCCCTGGGGGGAACCTGTCACAAAGTAGATGCTTGTCTCTCCAAGAGGAAAAGATTTGCAAGTGGTACCAAAACTTGTGGGACAGAACTAGGTGCTTCCTCGATGAGATAGTTCAGAGAAGTGAAGAGGTGTTTGGGAGCAGGGCAGATAGTGTAAAAGCAGAAGACCCAGAAGACAAGGGACACCAGGGTGGAAAAAGGGAACAGGAGACTAGTAAGAGAGGAGAGTAAAAGAGGGATTGGACAGGTTAAGGAAGCATGAGACTAGGCATAGAAGAGGTGCTGACGAGATTGGAATAAACATATGTAATGTGGCAAGGGAATGAAGAGAAAAAGGAGACAAAGGGAAAGGGATTGGTTAACTATTAGGAAAGGAAATTACAGTAGAACCTCAAGCGTTACAAACTGACCAGTCAAACAGACCTCATTTCGAACTGGAAGTATGCAATCAGACAACAGCAAAGACCAAAAAAAAAAAAAAAAAAAAAGTAAATACAGTACAGTGCTGTGTTAAATGTAAACTACTAAATAAAAGGAAAGTTTTAAAAAATTGACAAGGTAAGGAAACTGTTTCTGTGCTAGTGTCATTTAAATTAAGATGGTTAAAAGCAGCATTTTTCTTCTGCATAGTACAGTTTCAAAGTTGTATTAAGTCAGTGTTCAGTTGTAAACTTCTGAAAGAACCACCATAACATTTTGTTCAGAGTTAAGAACATGTCAGAGTTACGAACTACCTCCATTCCCGAGGTGTTCATAACTCTGAAGTTCTACTGTAATTTGATTTAATGTTAAATGTACACACAGAAGTTCACCAAGTACTACAGTTACACCAAGGATGGTAGGTTCATGAATGAGACTGACTGGAAAGGGAGATGCTCCATGAGAAACTTTTTTAAGAAAATGTCTACACCATGATAAAGTTTTAAAACCCTTTCTCTAGGAAATGGGTTTGTAGTGAGGCAGCCTGGCTCCCAGAGCTCCGGATGCCAAAGTGGGCAGAGCCACTGGAGCCTGCGCCCGCCCCCCAGAGGTCAAAGCACAGGACAGGAAGTATAAAAGCCCAACCCCAGGGCTCAGAAGCTGCCTGGCTGCCGGAGAAGCCAGACGCTGGGGGCCTAGCTTCCGCTGGGGAGACTCCTGCAGCCTGTGACCGACCTGAGGACTGGCCATACCAGTCAAGGCCTGATGCCGACCAGACCCCGGAGAAGCTGTTAAGCCTACCTGTGAGAAGCGACCCAGAGGAGCTGCCAAGCCTACCACTCGCCGAGTACCTGGAGGAGCCCATGGTGCTTGATTCCATGGAGGACACTGACCAGACGCAGGTACTGCTAGAGGGGGAGGTAGGAAGTAGCCCGGGGGCAGCCGACCCTAGTCTGGCTGCAGCACACCCAGAGCCAATGTCAGTGTGTTGCGGCCAGGATCCCCACTGACACAGCAGCAGGCTGCCTGCCGCTGTTAGAGCCCCGGGCTGGGACACAGTGGAGTGGGTGGGCCTGCGTCTGGGTGGCAGTCTCCCCCTCGCCCCAGACACTCAGAACCAGGAGCCTGGGTTTTGTTATTGAACTATTTGCTCAGCCCCTGCCTGAGGGCCTGAGCCCTTGACTGTTTCCTGCCCCACCAGGCTAATTCCCCAACTCACCAGACCTAAGTAGTGAGGCGGCCTGGCTCCCAGCCGCCCCAGAGAGGGACGACCCCCAACTGAACCCCTCTACATGGTTCAATGTACATAATGCTTCTAAGTAGTTTGGAGCATACATGTGAAATGAAGCCCCAGGGTTTCATATGGTTTCATCATAAGTTTATGACCTAGTCCTCAGGCTTTAACATCCAGGTGAAAAGGGGGGGGAAAAGCAAAGAAAGGAAGTAGTCAGATGGTGTGCTGTCCTATGTTTCCTGTAAGCTGTGCAGCCGTGCAGCAGCCTATGTAGAGCTTAGGGAACCTGCCCAGGGACTAGCTGGGGGAGGGGTGCCCCAACCTGCCTTGGCCGGGGCACCCATCCTGAGGCTCAGACCTGCCTACGGCCAGGGCACCCCTACCCAGCCTGAACCCAGCCGGGGCGGCACGGCCCGAACCCAAGCAGCCTGGCTGGAACCCAAACCCGGGTGGCCCAGACCAGACCCAGCTGCGGCGGCACAGCCCTGACCCAGCCAGGGCTGGGATGGCCCTGACCCAGCCAGGGCGGCCTAGCTCGGAACCAACTGTGGCGGCCCAGCCCAGACCTGCTGGAGCGCCCCTCCCCCAGCTCAAACCCAGCCCCGGCTGGACCTGCCAGGGCCAGAGGAAGGGGACCTATCCTGCAGCCCCAGCGCTGCCGCAGTGGGGACAGGTACCTCTCCCCCCAGCCCAGGTGCTCCTGGGGGAGTCCTCTCTCCCCGCCGGAGCACCCTCCTGCACCCCAAACCCCTCATTCCCGGCCCCACCTCAGAGCCCCCACCCCCAACCTGAGCCCCCTCCCACACTCCAAACCTCTTGGCCCCACCCCCACCACATGAATTTTGTTATGTGCACCAATATGGAGGTGATGTGTGACACATCACCTCCATATTGGTGCACATAACAAAATTCATTCCGCATATGGGTGGGAAAATTTAGAGGGAACACTGGTGCTGTCTCAAAAATGGAGCTGCATTTCACCTCAATAGTGAATGGATGCACTTCAGTGAGTGGAAACTTTGTTCAACTGAATCAAAGTGCTTTGAGGTCCAGAATGAAAAACACTCAACCAAGACAAAATGGTTCTTTTTGCCAGACACTGCACAATTTTTACCCAGATGGAAGGTGCTAATGGAATTGAAGAGCCCTGCTATAAAATGGCAAGATCCCAGCCAGATCGTGGAGTGGGAAGGATTGAAGACAAAATTCTGAAGAGTAGGGATGGGATAGAACAAGTTTGACTGGAAGCTCCCTGTGGGGAAAGTAAGTGGAGGTAGGGTGGGTGTGGGTGTGTGAGAGGGGAATCAAGAGACTAAGGGCGAATCTGAGCCTGAGGTGGGGTGGGATTTGGACAGTGGGTTTGGGGGGAGATTAGTAGGAATGTAGAGGGGAGATTTGCAGATTAGAGAAGGGGGAAATTACCCCTCTATTATAGTTTGGTCCTGAACCTTAGTCCTTAATGGTTGAGGCTCTTTTGGAGCAAGGTCTAGCTAGAGTTCGTTTCTCCTAGGAATCAAGGCCTGAATCCACAAAGCACATAGGAATTGTAATTGCTGAACGTTATGGCACCTAACTTTTAGGCACCTAGAAAAAACAACAACAGGAACTACGCTGCAATACACAAAACCTGAGTTGAACACCTAGACTCCTATGCAATGAATGGGGTGAGACAAGTACCTAAGAATGGGATCACAACAGCCACAAATACTAGGTGGGGAGCCACTTAAAATAGCCAGTGGGAGATACCAACGGTGTGTTCTAAACCCTGCCACTCTCATGGAGAGAAATGCCTATGTCCAGACAGCAAGGAAGCATCTCTCTGTTAGCTATCCGCGAATGGAAGCCCATCTCCTGAAGTCAAGCAGCTTAGGCACCTAAGTAGTTTCTTGTGGGAATGACTTAGACACCTGCCTTGCTCTGCACAAAACAGCCAAAGCAGGAAGCACTGACCTTCTAACTTTTAGCCCAGTGCTTAGAGTGCTCACCTGGGATGTGGAATACCCAGCTTCAATTCTCCACTCTGCCTAAGGGGGACAAATGATTTGAACAGGGTTCTCCCTCCTCTTAGGAGCGTACTCTAACCTCTGGGCTATTCTGATGTGGGGCTCCCTCAATCTCTCCTGTTTAAGCTGTTCCACTGCAGATAAATAATGAGTGATTGGAGCAAACCGACTAGACCCAGGGGACAGACAGAATACCACTCTATTAGACTGGTGGTTAGGGCACCCACCTGGAACCAATGAGGACCTAATGAGGTCCAGCTGTCCGCTGCTCCCTCCAGGACCCACAGCGCATAAGGTAGGTCAGGTTTTTTCCTCCCTTTCAGGGAGGCTAATGCCTTCCTCTCCTTGCAAATTACTTCTTATTACATTATTGCTGGGGTGGGGTACCTACACCCTGTCACACATGTATTGCTTGCATATACCCCAACGTTGTTCAGCATGGTCACAGAACCAGAAGTCATACTTTAAGAAGCTGAGAAATAGTATACAAAACTAACACTGAAGAATTCAGCTTTAGCCAAAATAAAGATGTCAAATCTAGTTCTTGTATGCAAATTATGGATTTTTTTCAAGGTCTCTATTTGTCCCATCCCAATTTGCTTTTCAGTGCTGATATGTTGAGAGGTTCCACTGCAGGATGTATTAAAAAAGCAGCTATCTTCTCTGATCTCCAAATGATTTATTTGTAGGTGATTGATCTGAATTTCACATCTGAAACTGAAAGGGTCAGATGTCTGCTATCATTATGACAAGAAACCAGCCATCACAGAGATTTAGTTTGCATTACTCCCCTATTTATTGAGCTAGCTACAACCTGTCTTTAAAACTTCCATTTGCTAAATGACTTAAGCCATCAAATATGTTAAAATGTCATTTATGTGAACACTAAATTTCAAGATGAGATAGTTAATGACTAATCTCAATAAATCTCCAACACCGTTCTTGCCTGGAAAGTATTATGGCTGAATTCATAGATTCCAAGGCCAAAAGGGGCCATTGTGATCATCTAGTCTGACCGTCTGTATAACATAGGCCATAAACATGCCCAAAATAATTCCTAGAGCATGTCTTTTAGAAAAACATCCGATCGTGATTGATGGAGAATCTTCAAAAAAGAACTAGATAAGTTCATGGAGGGGAGGGGAGGTCCATGAATGGTTATTAGCCAGGATGGGCAGGGATGGTGTTCCTAACCTCTGTTTGCCAGAAGCTGGGAATGGGCAACAGGGCATGGATCACTTGATGAGTGCCTGTTTTGTTCATTCCCTCTGGGGCACCTGGCATTGGCCACTGTCAGAAGACATGATACTGGGCTAGATGGATCTTTGGTCTGACTCAGTATAGCCATACTTATGTTCTCAATCCACCACGACTCTTGGTAAACTTTTTCAATGGTTTATTACCCTCACTGTTAAAAATGTACATCTTATTTACAATCTGAATTGTCTAGCTTCAACTTCCAGCTATTGGATCATGTTATACTTTTCTATGTGAGATTGAAGAGTCCATGATTAAATATTTGTTCCCCATGTATATATTTACAGTCTGTGATCAAGTCATCCCTTAAGCTTCTATTTGCTAATCTAAATAAACTGAGCTCTTTGGCCTGGTCCACACTAACCCCCCCACTTCAGACTAAGGTACGCAAATTCAGCTACGTTAATAACGTAGCTGAATTCGAAGTACCTTAGTCCGAACTTACCGCGGGTCCAGACGCGGCAGGCAGGCTCCCCCATCGATGCCGCGTACTCCTCTCGCCGAGCTGGAGTACCGGCGTCGACGGCGAGCACTTCCGGGATCGATTTATCACGTCTAGACAAGACGCGATAAATCGATCCCAGAAGATCGATTGCCTGCCGCCGAACCAGGAAGTAAGTGTAGACGTACCCTTTGAGTCTATCGCTCTAATCCTTTAATCATTCTCCTGGCTCTTCTCTGAACCTGCTCCAATTTATCAACATCCTTCTTGAATTGCAGGCACCAGAACTGGACACAGTATTTTAGCAGTGGTCACACCAGTGCCAAATATAGAAATAAAATAACCTTTCTACACCTACTCAAGATTCCCCTGTTTATGCATTCCAGGATCATATTAGCCATTTTGGCCCACACCTTCACACTGGGAGCTCACGTTCAGCTGATTATCCATCAAAACCCCAAAATCTTTTTCAGAGTCACTCTTTCCCAGGATACAGGTCCCCATTCTGTAAATATGGCCTACATTCTTTGTTCCTAGATGCATACATTTACATTTAGCCATATTCAAATGTAATTCAGGCTCCAAGCAAGATGTCTATGCAGCCTTCAGTATTACAAAATCTGTACAGGCCTGAGTTAGCCTGAGATGAAGATTTGTGTGTGTGTGTCTGTGCGTGTGCGCACGCTCTGGGCCTGTATCTATATCTGATGAGAAAACCTTTAAGAAGAATATTAAGTAAGACTATAACCAAGCCACATTACCAAAGCACAGGCATGGAGGTACCAAGTAACTGTTCCTCACCATGTATATTTCTATTGTATCATATCATGTGATTTCCAGACTAGTAACCATTTCTCTATACCATAGACATTTTTAATGCAATCAAACAGAAATTATTAAAGCAAGAGTCTGTACCTGTTAACAGCACATCTACCAGTATATCTTCAGTGGTAGGATTTTTGAAGGATATGATGATGGAAGAATGACGACCAATACAAGTACTTATGCTAGCTGGTTCCATTGGCTGAGGGATAAGGCCAACCCCAGACAGATGAAATATCCACTCATTAAGCTGTAGGCAAAAGAAAAATGTTGATATTAGGGGAAAAAAACAGCCTCCACATTGAACATTGTACATCTTACTGAAGCTCACTTGTTTCTCATTTTCTGTTGGTTTGGTTGTATACTAGTGGAAGAAATATTGTCCAACTTTTTCTTTATTTTTCTCCCTTTACGCTCAGTTTTTATCTATTCTAATCATTGATCTCTTGGAAGAAATAGATCCAATGGTCTAAAAGATTAATGTAAAGAAGGACACATTGTGAATATAGTGGCAAGAAGTCCAGAGGAAGAATACAGATAACTGATATATAAGGGATAACAGAAGAACCACATAAAAAACTAACACTGTGACACTAAATGTCAGAAAGGATTTTAAAGACCAGAGATACACGTATAAAAACAAATATGAAATGTATTAAATACATCAACAGCATGGAGACTAAGAGAACAGGGAGTCAAAAGAGCAATTAAGGAGGATAAAGATGTTGCAGATAAATGATTTATTTGCATCAGTCTTCATTACATAGGATGTTATGGGAGATACCTGCACCAGACCTATTCTTTGCAAGTAATAAGATTGAGCACTGATAATGATCAAAGTGTACAAAGAGAAGATCCAGACAAAATGAGAAATTAAATAGCAAAAGGACTGGATGGTCCAAGAGTTCTGAAGGAACTTAAGAATGAAGTGGCTGAGTTAACAAAATTATACACCATTTCATGAAAATGGGACTTGAGGGCAATAGTTGTACCTAACTTTTTTTTTAAAAGGTAGTGGGGTGAAACTGGCAGTTACAGACCTCAATATTTCTGCAATGTCTAAATGGTTACAAATAATTAAAAACAGAATTATAAAATGCCTAGATTAACATGAGACGAGAGAAAGAAACAAATCACCATTGCTTCCGTAAAGGAAAATTCTTTGAGTATGTCAACAAAATACGTGGATAAAAAAAAGAAGCAGATGAAATAATGTATCTGTATTTTTGAAAAACCTTTGCAAAGTCCCTCACCTGAGCCTATTAATGCAACTCAGTAGTTATGAGGTAAAAAAAGAAAGAGTAGGAGTAAATGATCAACTTTTCACACGACAAAATGTTAACATCAGGATGCTTTCTATTTTTGTATTAGAAACTGTACTGTTTAATATATTTATTAGTTAACTAGAAAAGGGGGTGAATAGCAAGGTGGCAACATTTGCAGATGACAAAAAAATCATTTACATTAGTCAAGACTGGAGAAGACAGTCATGAACTTCTTAAGTACCTAACAAAGCTACATGAATAGGTAGCATGATGACAGATGAAATTCACTGTTGACAAATGCAATAATTATCTCACAATTATTGCAAGGAACTGTTTGAGTTATTTGTACATAGACATTATGGGGTTTTAAATGTACAATAACCACTCAGGAAAAAGATATGGGCCTCACTGTGGACAGCTCAATGAGTACTGCTTAATGTGCAGTGGTGGACAAAACCAAAATATTGTAAAGGATGTACAAGGTATGGAATAGA
The DNA here is from genome assembly GCF_002925995.2 of Terrapene triunguis. Lineage (NCBI taxonomy): Eukaryota > Metazoa > Chordata > Testudines > Emydidae > Terrapene > Terrapene triunguis. The sequence continues at coordinate 23,383,466 of NW_020664373.1, read as the reverse complement.
AAATAAAGAATGAAAATATCACACTGTAATATAAACCACTGGTACACCATGATCTGGAGTACTGTGGTTAGTTCTGGACACTCTATCTGAATAAAGATATAACAGAAAGTGGGGAATCGGGTGACAAACACATGGAACTATTTTATATAAAGTGAAATTGAAAAGATTGGGTCTGTTTAGAGAGGAGACAAATAAAAGGGGACTTGGGAGTTACACACAATATAGAAAGAAGGTACATTGGGTGCCCTTATTTATCCTTTATAAGCAATGGGACATTCAATTCAATTGAAAAGAAAAAGAAAATTAAAGCTTATTAAAGGAAAGTTTTTTTGTACAAGACATAATTAACCTGTGGAACCCAATGTCACAGATAATCATTGGGGCCAAGAATTTAGTAGGATTCAAAGAAGGATTAGATCTTTATATATAGATGTGAAGAACATCCATAGTTACATAAATTAGAATATAAAAAAATGATTTGTTTTCACTTTAATAAGGTATATAAATCCCCTTTCCAATCCAAGGCATAATTTCCATTATTATAACAAAAGTTAGGGAGAAAATCCCCTATGTGGTCAGGTTACTTCACAATTGTGCACCTCATACAGGCTACTCTCAGAGACAGCATAATGGATTAGATAGACCACTGGTCTAATCCAGTACAGAAGTTCACGTATTCCTATTCCTAAAAGATAAATGCTTTATTAGACACATCGGGTCAAGTTCATCCCTGGTGTAATTCCACTACCCAGAATGAATATAGTCTATTTCCTTTGAATTTAGTAAACTACTTCCCTTCATCCCCACATCGTAAGCCGAAATATCCACATGAAGGTGGAGGAAAAGGCAAATAAAAAAATTCCTTCCTGCCAAGTTTAGAATAAATCATAAGGTAGAAAAACGTTAATAGCTGGGGTAACTCAGGTGTAGAATCAGATTGGACTGTCTGGAAGTGATGATGAAGATGAAATCAAAATTTACTTAGATATTGCTGACAAATATAATACAGCTTTGTTTCAGTTACAAATCTGTGAACACCATTCTCAGACTCTGACAAGAAGGCAGGAATTATCATTAAAAAGATTTTGTTGCAGTTTGGGAGAGTAGCCAGATCAGCTTTTTGGGGAGCTTCTTTGCAATCACAGAAGAAACTGACTGGAAGGTTCCAAAGGCAGCAGTTATAATGAACATGTGACATGCAACATCCATTAGGGTGTCATGCTCCATCACTGCCCAAGGGGCTAAAAATCTTCAACAGGTTGAAGGAGTATTGCCAGTGTCACACTAAGGAGCTGAGACACAACAGCCTGAATTCTGGCAGATGATATATTTAGAGAAGCAGATGTGCTATACATCAATTGAACCCTTTCTCAGCTTTTTTAGCCCAGCTATAATGTGAACCCAAGCCTGGTAAACTAGATATTGTAATTGATGTCCTGCTCTACTGTGAATCCAGGCCTGGTAAACTAGCTATCATGGTATATATACCCCAGGTTTACTTAAACTATCAGTAAAGGAGAAGGTACCCTTTTAATGCAGCTGTACAGAGGGAGTAGTCTATAAAGTTAGCTGTTAATAACGATGTATCTGATAGAAAATAAATCAGTTTCCTGCATTAGTCCTATTTTTGCAATTTTGCTCACTCAATTTGAAATGTTTAAAGATAAACCATGCTGTCTTAGAAGGAAAAGGGCTAAGTTTTCATAGATTTTTTTATTGCCTCTATTTTTGTGTTTCCAGCTGGAGACACTTTGGACCTGATGTTCTGAAGTGCCGAGCACCCTCAGAAAAAACATCCTCAAGGTGTTTCAAGTTGGGCAGCCAAAAAAATGAAGCATCCAAAATTAGAGGCCAATTTTGTAAAAAATTAGACCCAAAAAAAAAAAATCTAGTGTTAAAAGAAAAGGTTTGGCTTGCATGTGAAATGGAAACCTAACAGGATGCAGATGAAGAATATGCACTGCCCACTGCAGCATATCAGGAGGAAAGAACTAAAAAAATAACCCTAAGCAAAGAATATTTGACAAGATCTATTGCAAAGCCCTGCTTCTCTCCTATGCTGCTTAGCACTATTAGCCTCGCTCTGTTACATATGGATGTTGCTGGTATGCTAGGAGAACAAGAAGATAGAAATATATTAACACTCTGGGCATGCATTATATTCAAGCTGGCATTTCAGTTGTGCTATCCCAACAAAGCTAATTTTAGGTTTCAAAAACTATAGTAAAGTGATTAAAACCTAAACTTGGATTTTTATTTTGAAGAGCTCTTCACACAGCTCTAAACCAGAAACAAATCAAGCATATAACAGCCCATAGCAGCTTCTCTCAATTCAGTGAAGAGGCAGAATCAAAAAAGTTAAAGTATATCCTATAACTACTGTCATTAGTTGATTTTAGATTAGTTAGTTACACAGCTATGGCATGGTTTACAGTGTCAGTTCAGATGCATTTAATCAGTGAAATCAAGAAAGGAAAATCAATGCACATTTTTTTAGGTTAAAAAGTTGTTCTAGGATTCAGATATTAGAAAACAACCACCTTAGATTTGTGCAAATACATAATATCTTTTTAAATGCAATAATTAGCATCCTGGAATCGTCTGGCATCAATTTGGTAAGGTGTGTAGGAGTGAAAGTGAACAGAATAAAAAAAAGAAAGATCCATATGGTTCAGGGATGAAAAGGGCATTGAAAAAAATTACAAAGGTAAGAGCAACAGATTAAAAAGGTTGAGAGAGCCTGGACAAAGCAACTGAAAGGATGAGATATTGATTAAAGTTCAGCTGCAGATAAAAATTTGGAGATTTGCCATTATTTGAAAGGAGATGCACTGGATGAGAAAAATCAAGTGTCAGGGCTCAATTTGTTCCTGAAAGGTTTAAGTTAATTATTTACTTGCTTTATTGCTTCTGTATCTGATGAAGAATTAAACTTTTAATGTATAGACCAGAGTTCTGAGAGCTATTAGGATTCAGAAAAAGATAATGGCATTTTGTCGTCTTGAACTGTCCTTGGTCATATACCACTTATACCAGAAATGCTGGCTCCTTGCTTTTATTCTTAATAAATATTAAAGAGGAGGGGGACTCTAAAATGCATACTTTGCAACCACCACCTACAGGTAATCTGTCTGCTAGGCATTCTGATATCAGAAAAAAAATGGGCTATATCACTTTCTTACTCCTTTTTTCTTGTAGAAGAGACAAGTTCTGCTTTTGCAGTATTACTGAGAATCATGCTAGAGACATTTCCCTAGCATTCAACTGAGGTAATTTTCAAGTCAACAGCCCATTAGGATATTTGACAGCCCAACAAGAACAAAGAGAGGAAATTACATACATTTGGAAAGCAAACATTTCACTCAAGCACAACTCATGTGCTGACATTATGGCACTTGTGTCATAATATCAGTTCTGCTCTTTGTCTCCAGCTGCAATTTTTAGTAAGCTAGTAGGTCAAGGAGATGACTCATGCTTCTCCATTTAGTTGCTTCTCTTTAAAGATTCAGGAAACACAAAGGAAAAATGCTAAAATTTTTAACACATCAAATATAAAGAAGATTAGTTTCAAGTTAAATCAAAGGATGACAATTCTTTCAAGAACATGAGTATTTTAAATGAAGATAAACATTAATATGTGGGGCTTATTTGTGATAATACTTTACAAAAGGAACTATTAAGTTAATTTCAGAGCAGGAAGACTATTTCAGTAATGAATAATTTGGGATAACCTGGTAATTACTAAGCAAATTAGAAATACTAATGCATATTCTAGTTCTCTGCACATCAACCAACAGCATTAATTCTATCTAAAATTGTAGATATGTTGAAAGCTGAGCAAAGCTAAGGCTAAAACAAATTATTCATCATGTGCATCTAAGTCGATTATTTTTGCACTGGCTGTATGATTAAGGATCCAAAAATCTGATTTTAAATTGTCCTTTGGACTGAAATTTTTATTTATAACTATATTTGAAAATATTGTATTATCTGATTTCATAGTGCTTTGGACACTAAATACAGCATCATACCTGTGGGCATGTGAAGGTGACTGATGCCATGTGATTGGCTCTTCCCAGGGCAGAAGGACAGAACTGAACAGGTACTTCAGTAGTGGAATGAGGAGCCACCATCAGCTGTGCAAACACACAAAGAAAGCAAAAGAGAGAGGGAAAAATCAATACTTTTTTTGAGTTAGTTCCTTTTTTGTGCTTTTTATCGACACTGTTGATGTTTATTTGATTAATGTGTTCCACTGTACACATTCTCCACTCAGCATGCACGGTCTGGTACGACTGATAAAATGTACTGCAGTAAACAGTATTTAGTGGCAGTCACAGCACGTTTATTCCCCAAATACTAACAATGTGGTATTACTGACTGCTAAAAAGGAAGCTAAGTTTGATTTCATAAAATACCAGTGGAAGGTATATGATTTTTATTTCTGATCACATTGCTACTCTTTAGTTTAGTTTATTTTTTTCACATCAATGTGATACTAAAAATGTTAGTACATTGAAATCAAAAGAAACAAACTGACTTTAAGGGGAATATATAGTATGTTTATACGTGCCTCTCCTCTCACATACACTCACACAGTAAATGAGGTTGCTACGGTTTATCTGCTTCTGAACTACACTAGTGTGATTCACAATTGCATAGGGAAAAGCCAGGTGCCCAGCTACATTGTGATAATACAAGTGTTCTGAAGCTCAAGGCAAACAGAGCACGTGTCACAGTATCAGTGCTTTTGCCCATATAAATCAGGTGGGCAAAATCACTGATTTCACAATTGCTACATCATTTTTTAAAATGAAATAAAATATCTGTTCATATCTAAACAGACAGTTTTAATGCATTTTACTGCGTGATAATACAGAACAAAACTGATCAATATCGTGCAAGTTGGCATCATTTAATAAAATGTAATACTATTTAAAACTAACAAAGATCAAAACATTACATTACAACAGCTGGCACTGACAAACCCCTGTGCCAAAATGGCTGTCAAGCCTGAAAGATTAGTAACAGGCAGTGAACAAGAATTACTAGACTATCAGTTTTTGTGCACTATAGTTAATGATCTTGTCACAGTGTCCATGGCAGACCCCAATTTTTGGAAGTTTATAACCAAATAGGGCTTGCGGTCCTGTATTCCTTGCACATCCAAATCTCCAAATGATGTCAGTGGGAGCTTGATTTGAGTGAGGAATGGAGGGTTGGGCCCAGATGTAATTGACAAAGGGTTGAAACTTGACATGCCCTGGGTTTGGTTTTTTTTGACAAGTTTTTTTTAAATTATGTTTTTAAAAGTAACAATAAAAGTTTATTGTTCTGGATACATTAATTCTAATCCTATATTTTAGACAAAATATTTTATTTTTATAAGTGTTATTTTGCCATTTCTATTATATTAAAATAAAATATTGTTGAAAACTAAACGTTGGTGTATAGACCAGAATGTGCGATGGACTCAGTAACATGAAAATAGATTGTTACACAACAGGATTAATAAAAGGGAATGTTTTGCAATTACAGTTCTCTAAGGTATTACAGAGATCCACAGCCCTGGGTCTTCTGATTTCAAGAATTAACTGGCAAGCATTAGCATTACATTTCCAAAACTAGAAACTGCAAAAATCACACTAGAATATAATCCCGTTTTCAGTCACTAAAAGCATTCTGAAACTTTCACATATTAGGTTGAAATTTTCCAGGACTAGACTCTGCCCCAAAATAAAATTATCTGGACAATTTGAGTAAAAATGCTTCAGCCATTTTTGAATGAGAGGAGAGTGAAAAACATCTTCTTCCATTATTAAAAAAAAATAATCTTGGAACCATTTCTGAAAAGAACAAACAACAAAATGGCTGGTGGTAAAAAGGTAGATCCTGGCCTGGAAAGAGTTGTTAGTGATGGTGTCAAACAGTTTTAAAAACAAATTAGGACAGTCCATTTAAAAAAATCTACCTTATCAGACCACTGAAGTTGAATAATTAATCATTTAAAAACCAGTTAAGTCACAAACTAATGATGACTTGTATGCACAACTTGTCCTTTTGTATGTATTATGCAGTGTTGTCTGGTGGACAGAGCACTTGACTGGGACTCAAGAGACCCTGATTCTATTTCCAACTCAACTGCTGGTTGCCCTTGCACAAATCAGTTTATCTCTGTGCCTCAGTTTCCCTCTCTGTAAAAGAGGGATGATGATACTGACCTCCTTTGCAAAGCACTTTGTGATTGACTGATGAAAAGTGCTATATAAAACCTTGGTACTATTATTAATTACATGGTCATATATTATTTCCCAAAAATATAGTACAATATTTTTTTCTATAACCCTTTAAGATGCAGCAAGATTTAAGTTACTCAGTGAGAAAGCCAGGGCCTAGAGGCCAAAAGGGAGGGTTGCAGAAGGGAAAACAAATAACAGGAGGGCATAAGATGTAGACATGAAGGCTATAACTTCAGTCTGCAGAGCCTGAGACAGGTGGTATTCCCCACAGTGCCACCATGAGGCCATGCAGAGACACAGCAAGGGAGTACTATGGAGAGTAGTTGCCACAGGAAGTGCTGCCTAAGAGACCCAGAGTGAAAGACAGTGGCCCTCTGATTGGCCAAGCACCCTATTTAACCCTCGGGCCTTCCCAAGGAAGTTGTCTGGGCAACCCCACACATAGGCCTTCTGTAATGCCAGACTTTTCTTGATCTCCTGATCTCTGTCTCTGATGCCAGCCTGAATCTGACCCCGATTCCTGCCTCCTGATTCTAATATGATACTGTCTCCAATCTCCAGCCTCCGACTCCAGCCTGACTCTGATCCTGGCTCTTGCCTCCTGATTCTATCTCTGGTCTCTGATCCCGGGCTAACTCGGACCCTGATCCTTGCTTACGGAACCTGGCTCTTGCGACTCCTCCAACTCCTGCCGGCAACTACCATCCCCAGTGGACAGACTTCAGCCCAGCTGTGACTGGTAGAACACACCGCCTATGCCCCGCCCCAGTGCCTTACAGAATAAGTGGATGCTTACCCAAGCATACCAGACTCTACAACTTTAATCTATATCTTCCTAAACCCTCTTGTTAATTGCTTTTCCTGATTAACTCCTTTCTTCCCTGGCATGTAAATTACCCCTTCCCAACTGAGACTCCCTTTGACTCAGTTAAACTGATATCCATGACCCTAAGGATGGAAATTACAATCTAAATTCCTGATTCTGCACCTCCATATGCAGACATGTCTACTTGGGCCTAAGCAGATGAAGTATAGACCAAATAGGAGGAGGGATGCAACAGAAAAGCAACCTGATTGAACAGTTATGCTTACTACACACCATGATGGTTCTGTGGTGGTGTGTGGGTATATTGTAATGTGATCTAAATTAGCATAAACTGAGGCATGAGAAAAGGGGTGGATAATTAGTGGTGTAAGGCTAAATTGAAGTACTGAGTTCTGAGGAGGAACCTGGAGAAAGACAATGAGGTTGATGGAATGGTATTGTAATAACAGTATATTATAGCCAACCAGCTACAACATTGTACGCTTATTATTGTTTGTACAATTTTTCTTTCAAAAATTTTGTGCATGGTGTAATTTTGACAGGGGAAGTCCCCGCAAAATCTGGATTAGACCAGAGGAACTAGACTAAAACCAGTGGAGAGACTTCAAGTCCCATTGGATTATACAAAGTATAATCCAAGAAAGAAAATGTGTTGAATGCTACAGAGAAGAAAGGATGCTAGCTAGGGTTAAGCAAACAGTTAGGAGTCATTATTACTGAAGTGTACATTATAGTGGCATAGGTACGTATGGGGTTTTATATAGAGAATGGGATTTGGTCCCATTTTACAATCTAGGTTAGATACACCACGACATGGCACAATGCATGTCAGAGGAGAATTACCAGGTTGCTAGTGCACAGTATGCATCAGGGGCTGGTTTAATTTATCCTGTGCTTTTCATATCTGTTGTATCCTCTTCAGGGCAGAGATGGTCTTTCTGTGAGTGTTTGTAAGGTGTCCAGCACAATAGGGCCCTGGTCCCTGACTGAAGCCTCTATGTACTATTATACTACTACTACTGGTGACAGGGGAACACCATGGAAAAATACTTTATTAATAGGTCTTCTCCATTTAATGTAAGCCCAGAGAAACCTTCTTTGCACCAGTGCCACTAGGGGAAGAGAGATATCTGAGAAAAACTTTTTCCCTGCTGGAGCACTATTACATAGAAAGGGAAGCCTGGAGGAAAGCCACCTCCCACACACCAATCTTTGTTTCCATATGTCTCACTGGAGGAAAAGACAGGGATGCAGGATTTCTCTGTGTGGCTCATCTGCCACGCTGGGTCCTGCACAAGTCTGAGTAGCTCATTTCTCTTAGTAGGCATAGTGACGTGCTGAGCATGCTCAGTGCACAGGGCATTCTTAGGGTGTTTGAGACCCCTCATGAATTTCTAGAGGCAGGTTAGCTTCTACACAGTTTGTGTGCCTCAAAGGGCTTTGTAGAACACCTAACAACCATATTAGCATGGCTGAAAAAACCTATTGATCGAAATTAAAAGGTCAGGTAATAGTTGGACTTCTCAAAATAAGACAGACTACCTTATATAAAATTAAAAACTTAAATTCATATATCTATAGTATGAATAAATATAAGATCTACCATTCTTGGGAAAGAATATTATTTACAGATGAAAGTGGACTAGAATCCTCTGGTTAATAAGAACATGAGTAGGCATATTGTTATCAGACAACAACAAAATCACTACCACAACAATGAAACAAAACAACAGAGTAGAATCATTTAGTCTGAGTGCCTGCTCTTGAAACAGAGATGTGATTTTATTTATTTAATATTATAGGAGATCTCTTCTAACATTGATTTTATTTCGGGTGCTATAATATGGTACTATACCAGGAAATTAATCTCATTTGAAAAACAAAGCTATATATAAATTAAAATGGATTGGCTTTCTATTGCAGAGAAAATGATAAATAGCAATAGGATCTATAACTAAAATAATCATTAAACAGGATGGCTTTAAAAAGGACTAAATTTTGCTCACTTCAGATAGTAATATGTGCCGAAGATACTCTTTCATTTCATTCACATAAAAGCTACAGAGATAACAAGTGGCTTCTGGAGATCTTCATAAGAGAAACTAGTGGAAAAGAGCCTCAAGAAATCTAAAGACTGCTTCTATGAAAACACAAAACTTTATTATGAAGCAGTTAGAATTGCTACATACACTGCATGTGTGACACATATCCAGAAAAGCAAGGGAATTAAAAGTTAAGCCACCTAGCAGTACATTCTCGCTACTCCTCCACCCACAAGCACACAACATACCATAACCATAACTACAGTACACCATAGTCTACACCTTTAACTCTACCTCCCTTTTCTGAACACAGCCCTTATCCGATATTTTTTTTCTCTGCACTAGCAGTCGTAAATGTTTGATGTAGTAATTGGTTGTGATAGGAGACAGTTTTTGGCAAAGGGCTGTTTGTAAAAGGAAGGTTAAAAGGGTCCAATGGAAGGCTGGCCCCACTAGGGGGCAGACAAACTTGTGGGGTGTAGTGTGTTTGTGCTAAAATTGTAGTACAAAAACTACTTCACAAAGAAGTTTGTGTGTTAGCTTCCTAGTTTATGTATATACCTAAATAAGCGAGTAAGTCAGAAGACTCAGAGACTTTAAGGTCAGAAGGGACCATTATGATCTTCTAGTCTGACATCCTGCACAATGCAGGCCACAGAATTTCACCCACCCACTCCTGTAACAAACCCCTGACCTACGTCTGAGCTATTGAAGTCCTCAACTTGTGATTTAAAGACTTCAAGGTGCAGAGAATCCTCCAGCAAGTGACCCGTGCCCCACGCTGCAGAGGAAGGTGAAAACCCCCCAGGGCCTCTGCCAATCTGCCAATCATATTTACCGCTAATAGTCAAAGATCAATTAATTGCCAGAATTAGGCCATCCATCATACCATCCCTTCCATAAACTTATCAAGCTTAGTCTTGAAGTCAGATAGGTCTTTTGCCTCCACTGCTCCCCTTGGAAGGCTATTCCAGAACTTCACTCCTCTGATGGTTAGAAACCTTCATCTAATTTCAAGTCTAAACTTCCTGATGGCCAGTTTATATCCATTTGTTCTTGTGTCCACATTGGTACTGAGCTTAAATAATTCCTCTCTTTCCCTGGTATTTATCCCTCTGATATATTTATAGAGAGCAATCATATCTCCCCTCAGCCTTCTTTTGGTTAGGCCAAACAAGCCAAGTTCTTTGAGTCTCCTTGAGGGTAGATGTGCAGCTGATAACTGAGAATATTTTCTCTGTCAGCAGCTGCACGTGAACTCTTCTTTACTGTAGCATACATTCTGACAGAAAAGCGTCAGATGGAAAAAGTTTTTTGTGCAACCAATAAGGCTTGCATGCACAGCATCTACACTTTCAGTTATTCTCCTAAAAATTATCCCAAATCCAATTTAAAAAACAAACAAGCAAAAACCCCTTTGCACCAGATGTCCTCAGAGTCTACCTCTCTGCCAAACTTTGGGTGGATATACCATCATTTTAAAGATATATTATTGAACATTGAAAATTTAGGTCTGCCAAGGAAAAATTTGACAGAGCACAAATTGTAAGACTTCATATTACAAATTTATAAAGAGAAACCAAACAAATCTACACAGAAAATTCAAAGGGCATAAAGGTCAACTTCTTGTGGAGAAAAATAGAAATCTATGCCCCATTTTAAGCTCATTTTAATACCCAATATAGTTGCTACTAGGCACCTCCATATTTCTCACTTGCATCAGTTTTGCACTGAGTTCAGGGGAATTACTTCAAATTTACATCAGGGTGTCAGGAGAATTACATCCTGGGAGTTTCAGTTAAGCTTCATTAAACAACCAAAAGTTTGGCAATATCTGAATTTAATTGGTCTGGACATCAAAAAAGTCTGTTACTGTGAGATTGCCTATTCTTTATATTGAGTCAATCATACAGGAAATAATCTTTTTGTGGTATTTCAGTAGTGCTGCTTCTGGCCCAGACTGAAATTAAGTAAGGTGAAGGCACATAGAAATGCAACCCAAAAAAGTTAGCAAAATTTTTTCAAACCTCAAAGTTTGGGTTAAAATTTTGGCTAGAGTTTTAGACAGGAGCTTATTTTAGCCAAAGGCGTCAAGCTTTCCCTTATTTATACGGCAATAAATGGAGATTTTTAATGGAAGAAGTTGGCATGAATAGATTTGGTTACTAATATGTAAAAGGAATGATCCAGTACTAATGGATTCTTTTCTTATGATCTGACTGTAAAAATCAAAACCTGAAAAATGACAGTTACTGACCTGTAACTGAGGTTCTTTGAGATGGACTCTGCATATTCCCACTCATGGGATGTTCCAACCAGTGCAGCCTGAATGGTAAAATTCTACTAGCAGTAGTCGAAGGAACGTCCACACACCTTCCTTGCCATCACCTCCCCGCCCCCAGTGAAGTCCGGATGTTCTAGCACAAGGGTTTAAAAGAAGCATGATGCTCCACTGCCTTGATTCCTTCCCCCATGATCCAGGCCCTTTGGTAGGTAGGACTCCATGGTAGTGGGGAAAGATGGATAGGGAGTGGGAATATGCAGAATCCAGCTCAAAGAACCTCAGTTACAGGTAAGAAACAAATTTCTTCCTTCAGGTGTCCTCTACATATCCCCACACACGGGGTAGATTAATAGGCAATCTCTGACCCAGGATGGTGGGACCTGGAGTTCTAGTTAAACAAGGAATGCAGGACTGCCCTGCCAATCTATGCATCTGATCTAGATGCCAAGTCTAAAGAATAATGTTTAGTAAAAGTGTGAACAGACCTCCAGGTTGCTGCTCTACATATCTCTCTAAGAGGAATTTGACTAGAGAAAGCCATGCAAGCTGACTTGGATCTAGCTGCATAAGTTCTGATGCCTCAAGGAATGGATTTATGAGCTTCATAAATATCAAATAGCCTTGAAGACTGTCTAAATTGGTTAGTCTTGGTATGTCTAAATAAAAAGATAAATGTTCTCCTCAGAGCTAATGGTTATAATTTAGCTTCCCCATCGTGAGTATGGGGTTTGGAGAAAAAACAGTAAAATTACAGATTGATTTATGGGAAAATCAGAGACTACTTTTGGTAACAACTTGGGATGAGTGCAAAAAACCTCTTTATCCTTATGAAACATAGTCAATGATGGATCAGCCATTAATGGAGGCAATTCATTTTTGTGTGATGGAAGTGATTGCTACCAAAAACAATGTTTTTACAGATAGATGAAATAAAGAACTGCTCCCCAGTGCTGTTAAAAGGGAGGTCTTATTATTTGTGTTAGTACTACATTCAGATCACAGGAGGGCATAGGAATTCTTATTGGAGGATACAAATTAAGGCCCCTTAAAAACCTCTTAATTGTTCCATTAGTAAAAATTGATTTTCCTTCTGCAGGTACATGATATGCTGATATGGCTGAGAGATGAACCTTAACTGAAGATAATGAAAAAGATGTCTTCTTAAGATACAATAAATACTCTAATATATAATTAATTGGTGCCGTATAAGGATCCACATTATTGAAGGGAATCCACAAATAAAAAAACCACACACACAAAAAAACCACGGTTACTCACCTTCTCGTAACTGTTGTTTTTCGAGATGTGTTGTTCATGTCCATTCCAATCAGGTATGTGCACATGCACGATGGCTGAAAGATTTTTCCCTTAACAGCATCCGTCAGTTCGGCCTGGGCACCCTCTGGAGTCACGCCCTCATGGCGCCTAATATATAGCCCGGCCAACCCGCCACCTCTTCAGTTCCTTCTTGCCGGCTACTCCGACAGAGAAGTAGGAGGGTGGGTATTGGAATGGATATGAACAACACATTTCGAAGAACAGTTACAAGAAGGTGAATAACCGTTTTTTCTTCTTCGAGTGCTTGTTCATGTCAATTCCAATCAGGTGACTCCCAAGCAAATTTAGGAGGGGGGGTCAAAGCTGTCCACTGACTGGAGTACTGCTCTACCAAAGGTCGCATCATCTCTGCCTGACCTAGTAATTGCATAATGTGCGGTGAAAGTGTGTATCGATGACCATGTCGCTGCCCTGCAGATTTCCTGGGTGGGGACTTGAGCCAGGAAAGCTGTTGATGAAGCTTGCGCTCTTGTAGAGTGTGCCGTTATCAGGGGCGCTGGGATTCCTGCTAGATTGTAGCACTCGGTAATGCAGGCCACAATCCATGATGAAATGTGCTGTGTCGAAACAGGCTGGCCCTTCATCCTGTCCACTAATGTGACAAAGAGCTGTATCGACTTCCTGAACGGTTTCGTTCTCTCAATGTAAAAGGCCAGCGCTCTAAAGACGTCGAGAGTGTGGAGCCTATGCTCCCTGCTACTCGCATGAGGCTTGGGGTAGAAAACCGGGAGGAAAATGTCCTGGTTGATGTGGAACTGCGATACCACCTTTGAGAGGAAGGCCAAATGGGGCCTTAGCTGAACCTTGTCCTTAAAAAACACGGTGTAGGGCGGCTCGGACGTTAGAGCCCTGAGCTGCCCCTTCGGGCTGAAGTTTTCGCCACCAGGAGAGGTAGAGCAGGGAGCATGTTGCTAGAAGCTCAAAGGGATGCCCCATGAGCCTAGAGAGGACCAAATTAAGGTCCCAAGCAGGAACCGGTTGACAGCCATGCAGGTACAACCTGTTGAGGCCCTTCAGGAAGCGACTGACCAGGGGGTTAGGGAAAACCGAGTGGCCCTGTACCCCCAGATGGAAAGTCGAGATGAAAGCCAGGTGTACTCTTATAGAAGACAAGGAGAGACCTTCCTGCTTTAGGTGGAAAAGATAATCCAAAATCTGAGGCACTGAGGCTAGTGCCGGGGAAAAGTCACGCTGAGCTGACCAGATTGAAAATCTCTTCCACTTGGCCAGGTATGTGGCCCTAATGCAGGGTTTCCTACTGCCCAAGAGAACCTGTCTGACTTGTTCTAAACAGGAAAGCTCAAACAGATTCAACCATGGAGCCTCTAGGCTGTGAGGTGCAGCGACTGCAGGTCTGGTTGCTGGAGCCGCCTGTGATCCTGCATGAGAAGGTCCGGGAAGAGTGGCAGGGTAATCGGGGCTCCCACTGACATGTCTAGGAGAGACGTGTACCAATGCTGGCGGGGCCAGGCTGGTGCTATGAGAATGACCCGAGCCCAGTCTCTGCGGATCTTGAGCAGGACCTTGTGGATGAGCGGTATGGGTGGGAAGGCGTATAGAAGCGGTCCCCCCAATGGAGGAGGAACGCGTCCGCTGTGGAGCCCAGACTGTGATTCTGGAAGGAGCAGAACTGCTGACACTTCCTGTTGCGTCGCGTGGCAAAGAGGTCGATCAGGGAACAGCCCCACCTCTGGAAGAACGAAGATGCGACGTCCTGGTGAAAGGACCACTCGTGGCTGTGAAAAGACCTGCTGAGGCGGTCCGCCAGCTCGTTCTGGACCCTGGAAGGTACGACGCCTGTAGATCGACTGAGTGCTATATACAAAAGTCCCATAACCTGAGGGCTTCCTGGCTCAGGGGAGAGGAGCGTGCACCCCCTTTTTGTTGATACAGAACATCGCAGTCATATTGTCTGTCATGACCGATACACATTGACCTGTTAGATACAGGCGGAATGACTGACACGCTAGGCGTACCGCCCTGACTCCCTGACATTGATATGAAGACGGAGACCTGTCTGTGACCAGAGGCCCTGAGTCCTGTGGTCACCCAGATGAGCTCCCTACCCCAAATCTGACGCGTCCATCACTAACGCTAGGGACGGTTGTGGGGCAACGAAGGAGACTCCTGAGCACACCTGCTGAGCGTCCGTCCACCACAGGAGCAAGTCGAGGATAGGGCGAGGCAGGGTCACGATCCTGTCCAAGCTGTCCCTGGAAGGTCTGTATACTGACACAAGCCACAACTGAAGTGGCCGAAGCCTGAGTCTGGCGTGCCAAACCAAGTACGTACAGGCTGCCATGTGGCCAAGAAGTCTGACACAATTTCTCGCGGTGGTGGTGGGGAACTGCCTGAGTCCCTGGATCATGGCATCGACAGCCTGGAATCTCACCTGCGGAAGAAATGCTCTGGTTTGGGTTGAGTCCAGAACCGCCCCTATGAACTCTATCCTCTGGACTGGGGACAGAGTCGATTTCGCCTCGTTCAGTAGTAGGCCCAGATTCTCGAAGGTGGCTCTGATGAATGCCACCTGAGCTTCCACCTGAGCCTTGGATCGGCCTTTGATCAGCCAGTCATCGAGGTATGGGAACACCTGTACCTGATGTCTCCGCAGAAAGGTGGCGATGACTGCCATGCACTTGGGGAATACTCGAAGTGCTGCTGACTGGCCGAAAGGGAGGACAGTAAATTGGTAATGGGAACCACTGACCACAAACCTGAGGAATTTTCTGTGGTTGTGCACGATTGCTATGTGAAAATATGCGTCCTTCAAGTTGAGGGCAGCATACCATTCTGCTGGATCCAGTGAAAGGATAATGGAGGTCAGGGAGACCATGCGGAACCGGAGTTTCCTCATGAACTTATTGAGGTCGCGCAGGTTCCAGGATAGGCCTGAGGCCGCCTTTGGCCTTGGTATTAGGAAATGATGGGAATAAAAACCCTTGCCTCTGTGCTCCAGTGGAACCTCCTCCACCGTCCCCAGTGCTAGGAGTGATTGCACCTCCTGAATGAGAAGTTGCTCGTGAGAAGGGTCCCTGAAGAGGGATGGGGAAGGGGGGTGGAAGGGCACAGAATTGGATGTAGTATCCCCTCTCTACCATGCAAAGCACCCAGCGGTCTGAAGTTATACGGAACCATGCATGGTAGAAAGAGGATAGTCGGGAGGAAAAGGTAAGGCAGGGTAGATCTAGTCTCTGGTCTGGTGCGCTATCCTTGACCACACCTTCAAAAGGCTGGTTTAGGGCCAGAGGGCAGTTTGGGCTGGCCTAATTAGCGGAGGTATGTTGCCTTCTCCTACTGCTCCGGTTCCTCCTCCTAGAATTGTCCTGGCGGTTCTGCTGCTGGAACATTTGAGGAGGTTGTGGGCGGAAGTGTCTCCTGTGTGGCGGGGGTATGCAAGCCCAAGGATCTGAGGGTGGCTCGGGAATCTTTTAGGATGTGAAGCCGTTTGTCCATTTTCTCTGAAAACGGAGTCTCACCCTCAAACGGGAGGTCCTGAATTGTTTGTTGGACTTCGTAGGGTAACCCTGAGACTTGCAACCAGGCCCCCCACCGCATAGCCACCCCTGTCGCCATGACTCTTGTTGCAGCATCTGCAGCATCTAAAGCTGCCTGCAATGAAGAGTGGGAGACCAATTTCCCTTCTTCCACCAAGGCGGTGAACTCTGACCGAGAGTCCGAAGGGACGAGCTCCGTGAACTTCGCCATTGAAGCACAGGTGTTATAAGAGTACCTATTCACAATGGCCTGCTGGTTAGCGATACGGAGTTGCAAATAGGGTGACCAGACGTCCCGATTTTATCAGGACTGTCCCGATATTTGCTTGTTTGTCCCGCGTCCCGACCAATGTTAGGTCGGGACACTGGACAAACAAGCAAAGGCTCCGGAGTCCGGAAGGGCTGCCCCCCCCCCCCCCGCCCCGACTCCGCCCCCACCTTCCCCAATTGGATCCCTCCCCAAATCCCCGCCCCCTCACTGCCCCATTGGCTCCCTCCCCAAATCCCTGCCTCTTCCCCAAGCACCCCATTCCTTCTCCCTCCGCAAGCGCTGGAGGGAGGCCCGGAAGACGCAGGGGAGCGCGGGGCCGGGGTGAGTGTGAGTCCGGCCTCGCCCCAAGCGCAGGCAGGACTCGCGCGGTACCTGGAAGGAGAGTAGGGGGGCGGCCCGCGGGGCCAGGCGGCGGCTGTTCTCCCCACCTGGGCAGCGGGAGTCGGGAGCAGCCGCTGCTGCAGCTCCCACTGCCGCTGCGGGAGGAAGCGGCCAAGCACGTGGCGCTCGATGGCTGCGGCTCTGGCGCCCGGACCCGAACCCCCCGAGCCCAGGCCTGCTGCAGGGACCCAGCGCACACGCTGTGCCCAGCCCCTGGCCAGCCGTGTCTGGGCTGGCTGCCCAGCTGGTGCAATTCCACGGGCGGCGGCATCGGCAGCCCCGTTCATTCCTCAGTGGGACCCGAGCAGGATGGGAGGGCTGGGGCCTGCTGCCCCCACTCCGGGGCCGCCCGCGGGATTGCACCAGCTGGGCAGGCAGCCCAGACGCGACTGGCCAGGGGCTGGGCACGCGCAGCGTGCGCGCTGGGTCGCCGCAGCAGGCCCAGACTCGGGGGGTTCGCGGGCGCCAGAGCCGCAGCCGCCAAGCGCCACGTGCTTGGCCGCTTCCTCCCCCCATGGCAGTGGGAGCTGCAGCAGTGGCTGCTCCCGAGTCCCGCTGCCCAGGTGGGGAGAACAGCCGCCGCCTGGCCCCGTGGGCCGCCCCCCTACTCTCCCTCCAGGTACCACCCGAGTCCTGCCTGCGCTCGGGGCCAGGCCGGACTCACTCACCCCGGCCCCACGCTCCCCCTGCGTCTCCCAGGCCTCCCTCCAGCGCTTGCGGAGGGAGGAGGAATGGGGTGGGGGTTGTTTTGGTTTTTTTGCTCTGCCGCCGTTTTTTCCCCCCTCTGCCCCTCCCCCCCCGTGTCCCGATATTTGACCTGGGTGATCTGGTCACCCTACTTGCAAACCACCAGTGGAGTAGACCTTTCTACCCACGAGGTCCAGGCATTTAGCATCCCTATTCTTTGGGGAAGGACCTTGGAAACCTTGTCTCTCCCGCTGGTTAGCCGCATCGACCACTAGCGAGTCCGGAGGCGGATGAGAGTAGAGATGCTCAAAGCCTCTGGAGGGGATGAAATACTGTCGCTTATTACGTTTGGCAGTGGGTGGCAGGGATGCCGGCATCTGCCACAGGGCCTTAGTGGTGTCCACCACCATCTTTATGAGGGGTAACGCTATCTGTGAAGGCCCTGAGGGTGCTAGGATGTCCACCATGGGATCCATGTCCTTTACCACCTCCTTGGCCTTGATGCCCAGACCTTGGGCAGCCCTGCGGAGCAACTGCTGTAGAACTCTGTCCTCTAACGCTGGAGCTATGGACGTCCCTGCCAATGCTTCGTCCGGCAACGACGAGGAGGAAGTGTGTGCTGGTAGTGGAAGTTCCCTACCATGTGCCCCGGAGGGGTCACGTGACTCCCGGGGCAGCATTGGAGGAGGTGGTGCCGATGTAGCAAATGTCGGCGTCAGCATCAGTCTGACCGGAGGGAGCTGCGTTGGCACACTCACAGGAACCGCCGGGGTCAGGGGGCCCGGTGCCGACATTGGCACCAGGGCCGTAGGTGCCTGCATCGAGGTCAACGTCAACCACGGTGCAGGCATGGGAGACGGGTGCCGAAGTCGGAGCCGAGCACAGTGCCGGAGTCAATGATGGGGCCGGAGGCAAATGCGTCGGGACCATAAGTGCCGGGGCGGATGCACGGCGGAAGGTGGCACGAAAGTGGCGGAGGCCACTGAAGATGTCACTCAGCGTGGGCCCTGAGTTCCTCCCTGGCCCTGGTGATAAGCCCAGGGAGTCCTGAACGGCCACTGAGGCGGCCACGCCTGATGCTCCCTTCTGTCTCTGCCTGACCTCGCTCTACAGCTTCTGCTCCTACTCAAGCGATAGGAGTCGGGCTCTGACTCCGAGGTCTCAGACACTGAAGACCACGGAGGAGCCGATTCTTGGTGCCTCAAACGTCAAGAGCTCGGGGAGCGGGAAGGCTGTCTGTCGGAGCGTGTAGGCGCCGATGGACAAGGCGAAGGGGAGCGCCTCGACATCATAGCCGGCTTTCCCTTAGAGTGCACTGGAGGACGGGGCTCCGTCGGCGCTGAGGGTTCCTCCCTGGCAGGCGAGGGCGGTGCCATGAGGTGGAGGAGATCTCTGGCAGCCTGGTATGCTTCCGGCGTGGACGGGAGTTGGAGCTGCTGCGTAGGCTCCGGTGATCAAGCTGGGGCCGGACTTGACTGCCTCACCTGGATAGGAGTCGACATGGCCCTGGAAGGAGATGCTGAGGAGTGGCCCACCTGGGGTCGCACGTCTCGAGGCTTAGCCAGAGGAGAACAGTCATCCGGCTTTTTCTTCTATTGAGGCACCGGAGAGTGGGAGTGGTGCCTACTATCAGATGGGCCCCATGAGGGGTGTCCCTGGAGGAGTCCTTCCTCAGCGCCAAAGGCGCCGGGGCGCTCCGCGTCGAGGACGATATCGTAGGTGTCAGGTCTCTCGAGCCCGGGTTGGAGTGGGGGCATAAGGCTGCCTCCATGAGGATCACCTTCAGCTGCTGTTCCCTTTCTTTAAGTATTCTCGGGCGGAACTCGCGGCAGATTTTACAACGATCTTGCTGATGGGTCTCCCCCAGGCCCCAAAAACACGACGAGTGCGGGTCACTCTTTGGCATGCGCTTGGCGCAAGCCATGCAGTCCTTAAAGCCTGGGAACCATGGCATGTGACGGCGCCGGGGCTAGAGTGGGGGGAAGGGGGAGACCCCCAACTACTATACTAAACTATTAACTGGAGTACTACTAGGAACTATCTAACTATATACACAGAATAGAAGAGAAAATTTGCTGAGCAAGAGCCAAGGGAAGTTCCAGCCACCATCACTGGCGGTAGGAAGAAACTGAAGGGGTTGTGGGTCGGCAAGACTATATATTAAGCGCCATGACGGCGTGACTCCAGGGGGCGCCCAAGCCAACCCGACGGATGCTGCTAAGGGAAAAATCTTCCAGCCATCGTGCATGTGCACACGCACAAACCTGATTGGAATCAACATGAACAAGCACTCGAAGAACTTCTTTTCCATTTAAGACTATAGCACACTGTCATGTGTATTATTTTCTAGAATTGGACAGTACATTTTGTACTTCTAATGAAAGACTTTATTCTAGCCCATCTAAAGGTTTATTCCCCATGCAATCAATTGAAGGGACTGAAGGTTCGGATGGTCGACTTTCCCTGTTTGTTGTGTCAACAAATCCAGTGTCAGCAGTAAAGGTTCCACTAATCCTTCTGATATATGTATCAAATCCAGATACCACTGGTGTCTGGGCCATGCCGGTGCTATTAAAATCATCCTGACTTTGTCCTGTCTTATCTTATCATTCTTTGAATGAGTGAAAATGGGGGGAAAGCATATATTAAACCCTGACCCAAGTGTATTAGAAAAGCATCCGATATTGATTCTTTGTCTCTACCTGCCCTGGAACAATATCTCTCACATTTCCTGTTGTTGCTGGATGCAAGCAGGTCTATTATTGGGTTCCACTATAAACTGAAGAAGTGATTCACTACTTTGTCCTTCAAGGACAATTAGTGCATCTGACCCGATGACCTACTCATATGACCTGCAAGGGTGTTCTATTCGCCTGCTATGTGAATTGTTACTGGATTAATATTGTGTTCTATCCAGTACTCCTAAAGACTCTTGGCCTCCCTACATAATTTCACAGAGTGAGTCCTCCCTTGCTTGTTTAGATAATATAACCATGCCTTATTGTCTGTTACTACCTGAACTGGTTTGTTTTTGAGCTGAGGTAGAAAAGACCTTAGAGCTAGTCTGATTACTCTCAGTACTAAAATATTGATGTGTATATTCCTTTCCTTTGATGACCAGTGATCTCTGACCAACAATTCATTGTTCATATGGGCTCCCCATCCTAGGGTACATGTATGCATGGTTAGAATTACTGATGTTTTAGAAGGATTGAAAAGTGTACCCTCTAACCGGTCCCCAAACTGTGGATAAACAATGTCTAAGTGGACTGGCTTAAACTCTGTGTCCTCATGTCAAATCTGATGTCTTGGAGGAACTGTAGAGAACAAAGAAGATAAAACTTTCCATTTATTATTGTGTGTTTTAAATTTCTTTATGGGTTATAATTACACCTCTACCCCGATAGAACGTGACCTGATATAACACGAATTTGGATATAACGCAGTAAAGCAGCGCTCCGGGGGGGCGGGGCTGCGCACTCCGGTGGATCAAAGCAAGTTCGATATAATGAGGTTTCACCTATAACGTGGTAAGATTTTTTGGCTCCCGAGGACAGCGTTATATCGGGGTAGAGGTGTATGTTGAGACTGGAAATGATATGCCCGTCTCTGATAATCATAATGAAGTAAAAGATGAAGGATGGTAATACCTCTGATACTTGTGTAATGCAACTGAATGTGGCCTCTTCCCTGTATTAAAGAAACCTAAAAATCTAGCAGTAGATCTTACATTTTTCATCTTCTCTAGTACTTCATAAGTCTGAATACTAAACAGACTTTCTCCTTCAAATGGAAGGTCCTCAAGCCTCATGTTTGTCTCATGAGGGGGTCACATTGATCTTAACCATGCATGTCTCCTTACTGAAACAACCAAAGTGATTTGCTGAAATATCTGAGGAGTCAAAAGTCATTCTCAACTTGCGCAGCAACATTCAATCCTTCAGTCAAAATAGCACTTGATAAATTTTCCATTTCCTCTGGAAGTGCATTAAGGAGAAAGGACATTTTGCTCCAGAGATGGTATTGGTACCTAGCCTTGGCAGCTTCATAGTTGGATTTGCCCATTTAAAAATGTAGCTGAAGAAAATATTTTTCTTCCTAACACATCTAGCCTCTTCCCTTCCTTAGATGATGGAGTAGAGTGAGTTTGGGCACCTTTTGATCTGTGAAGTGTTGCTTTGACCACCAATGACTTAGGAGGCAGATGAGTATGAAACACAGCAAGTCCTTATAGATTTATATAATTTGTCTTCCTTCTTACATAGAGGCTGCCTTTGCTGGCTGAACAATCCCTCTAACAAGGGAAGAATGACTTATTGACTAGCTGCTGCCATGAAAATATCAAAGATAGGATGTGATGATTTCTCCACAAAAACAGAAGGAATATCTAACACCTTCCACATTTGAAATAGTAACTCATGAAAGGCTAATGCCTCTTCGGATGGTGATGATACTGAGACGTTCCCCTCGTTTTCATCTAGAGAAAGCACATCTCTTAATTCTGAATTGGACTCTGCCAGCTCTAGTTCTTCCTTGCTGGATAATATTTCACTTATTTCCATAAGTGGCTTGTTCTGAGTAAGCGTCATTGTCTGGTCCCTATCCATTGGATCTGACAATTGAATGTCCTCCTGATACTGTCTTGCTGAAAGTCTGTCCCCACAGATTGATCCTTCTTGATAAGGTGCCAGAAATGGCCACTGGGACCTCCTTACCCCAGGAGTGACATGCCACTCAGGCAAAAACCCCACTAATGGATCTGGCTGGAAATATCGTTGTGCCTGCGGATCCAGCAGGGCTGCTTTGAACTGATTATAATACATTTTTCCTGGTTCTAATCTGTAATCCACATCCCTCTTCTGGTCCCAAACCATTTGCAGTTCAGATGGGACTAGAGACAATAACCTTCTTGAAAAGGAGAAAGGAGAGAAGTTCTTCTTTGGGACCCAAAGGGGTCTTTGGAAGAGGCAGCAGCAGAGAGCCCCTGACCCTTTCCTGTTCTTTGCTGACACTTGGAGAAGCAGTCAGCCCGACTGGTTGTAATAACACACCTGACATGTTCTGAGATGTAGTACCTGGCTCAGCTGTCTACAGAGCCATAGATGGATCCACCTGATGAACTACTGCTTTAACAGTAACACTATTTGGAGCCATATTAGTGAATGAACTCTCATCATTTCTCTTAATTGGATGCTTAGATCTCATCCTCAGGACAGGCACCTCCAGATCTGATATTGTTGAATCCACAGAGGAATGGCTCCTACCTCTATGTTGAGAATCAGAGACTGGCTCTATAATGAGATTTCGTCCCTGTAGGCCCTTCTCTCTCAGATTGGCTCTATGTAATGAGGCCAACACTGAGGATGGCTGCACATTTTTCCTTGTTACCGCAACCATGTTTTTCTGAAATGGGACATCTCTGGAAACAGAGTCTGTCAAAAGCAACAAAGAGTCCTGTGGCACCTTATAGACTAACAGATGTATTGGAGCATAAGCTTTCATGGGTGAATACCCACTTTGTCAGATGCATGTAATGGAAATTTCCAGAGACAGGTATAAGTATGCAGGCCAGAATCAGTCTGGGGATAACGAGGTTAGTTCAATCAGGGAGGATGAGGCCCTCTTCTAGCAGTTGAGATGTGAACACGAAGGGAGGAGAAACTGCTTGCTTCTGATCCTGACCTTTTCTTCTTTTTCAGATCCTTAGCTCTCTCGCATCCTGCACCTGACATAGGAGCTGAATCTCACTTCTTCCCGGATGAAGAGTCTTCAGGTGGAGGCATTGAGAAAGCCAGACTCTGAGAATGGACCACCATTGTCAGTGCATCCTGAAATCAAATTGCCTGGAGCCTGTTTTGTCTCACTGTCTTTGCCCTTGTGGCAAACACTGAGCAGATCGGACAGTTAGAGGGAGAATGCCCTTCCCTCAAACATGCTAAGCATCTAGCATGTGCATCTGATGCTGGGAATATCACTGGACGCGAGACATATCTTTTGAATCCAGGCTTCTCAGTCTTCTGATCCATCATGTTATCCCTTTAACTATCTCTAAATAAAGCTATGTAACCCTATGTACTTATGTAAGCGATACAAGCTAGCTATCTGATACTGATCCAAAAGTCTCAGATAGCAACAATCTAACTGTCCAGCAGGTCCTGATTGAAGTAACTGAGGCAGCGGAGCACCACACTACTTTTAAACCCTAGATCTACAACGTCTGGAGTTTGGTGGGGTGGAGTGGACAAGGGAGGCACATGGATGTTCCAACAGCCACTGCTAGTATATTTTACCATTCAGGCTGTAACGGTCAGGACACCCCATGCATGGAAATATGCAGAGGACATTCAAAGGAAGAATACTGGGAGTATTTTAAAGAGGCCTGCCTCTACTTCTATGATGTTTAACTTCTCTGTCCACAATATGACTATCCAGATCTGTTTCTCTAAACTATCAGCATTAGCAAATAAGGCTGATTAGTCCAAAATATACCAAAACATTCTGTATGAGTGCTACATTCTGTTGACACTGAGGAAATTGTCCTCTTACATATCAGTTGTCTATGTGGGGAACTACATGAGTTCCTACAGCTGCGATGCAGAGGACATTATTAAGGTAAAAACCTGCAAGGATGTTTCTTCCAAATTTGTTCATATGAGATGATCCAATGACTGAAGTGATCCCAAATTAAGGTAGTCCAAAGATTGAGACAGCCCAACATTCTTAACCATACCAGATTTGAACTGATCTAACAGAACTATAGAGAATATCTAAATTTGCTGACTTTAAATATTCATAATTTTTAAATTACTACACTAGTTTTCTTCAAACTTTGCTCATCCTTAACTGGACAACACCATCTCTCAGTTGTTGTTCAAATAAAAATAATATTTTACATTTAACATTAGTGTCTTTCATCTGAGACTATCTCAAAGTACTTTACAAAATCACGTAGCTTCACAACTGCCATGTTGGCAGGTAAGCATTATTATTCTTTTTTTAAAGGGGGAGAGACACAGGAACATTTAGGTTAATTGATTTGCTCACGATTTCACAGGAAGTCTAAGGCAAGGCCAGAAACAGACAGTACTGGCCACTGTCATGCCATGAAAAGAACAAGGAGTCTGGTGGCACCTTAAAGACTAACAAATTTATTTGGGCATAAGCTTTCGTGGGTAAAAACCTCACTTCTGCAGATGCATAGAGTGAAAGTTACAGATGCAGGCATTATATACTGACACATGGAGAGCAGGGAGTTACTTCGCAAGTGGAGAACCAGTGTTGACAGGGCCAATTCAATCAGGGTGGATGTAGTCCACTCCCAATAATAGATGAGGAGGTGTCAATTCCAGGAGAGGAAAAGCTGCTTCTGTAATGAGCCAGCCACTCCCAGTCCCTATTCAAGCCCAGATTAATGGTGTTAAATTTGCAAATGAATTTTAGTTCTGCTGTTTCTCTTTGAAGTCTGTTTCTGAAGTTTTTTTGTTCAATGATAGTGACTTTTAAATCTGTAACAGAATGACCAGGGAGATTGAAGTGTTCACTTACTGGCTTATGTATGTTACCATTCCTGATGTCCGATTTGTGTCCATTTATTCTTTTGAGGAGGGACTGTCCGGTTTGGCCAATGTACATGGCAGAGGGGCATTGCTGGCACATGATGGCATATATAACATTAGTGGATGTGCAGGTGAATGAGCCCTTGATGGTGTGGCTGATGTGGTTGGGTCCTCTGATGGTGTCGCCAGAGTAGATATGGGGACAGAGTAGGCAACGAGGTTTGCTACAGGGATTGGTTCCTGGGTTGGTGTTTCTGTGGTGTGGTGTGTAGTTGCTGGTGAATATTTGCTTCAGGTTGGGGGGTTGTCTGTAAGCGAGGACTGGCCTGCCTCCCAAGGTCTGTGAGAGTGAGGGATCATTTTCCAGGATAGGTTGTAGATCGTGGATAATGCGCTGGAGAGGTTTTAGCTGGGGGCTGTATGTGATGGCCAGTGGTGTTCTGTTATTGTCCTTGTTGGGCCTGTCCTGTAGTAGGTGATTTCTGGGTACCCGTCTTGCTCTGTCAATCTGTTTCCTTGTCATGACATGATACATAATTCTAAACTGTTGTCTGAAGTATCAGGTTATAGTTAACAAAACCAAGCAAAGGGGTCATAAAAGTGGTCTAGTAGCAGTGCAATGTGCTCCCTTGTACAATGTGCAGAACTTGAAATTCTAGGGGGGCAATGTGCCCATACTCTAGGGAGAAGAGAACATCTAGGGGCTGGTCTATACTTAGCAGCTAGTTCGGCAGCTGGAAATCGAACTTCCTGGTTCGATTTATCGCGTCTGGTCTGGACGCGATAAATCGAACCAGGAAGTGCTCGCCGTCGACTGCGGTACTCCAGCTCAACGAGAGGAGTACCGCGGAGTCGACGGGGAGCCTGCCTGCCGCGTGTGGACCGCGTCTGAACCGCGGTAAGTTCGAAGTAAGGTATGTCGAATTCAGCTACGTTATTCACGTAGCTGAATTTGCGTACCTTACTTCGACTTGGGGGGTAAGTGTAGACCAAGCCTAACACTGCTTTCCAACAACCACCCTTTGCCATTAAAAAATATACTATTTATAAACTCGGGGGGGGGGGGGGTCTCAGCTATCTGTGCTAAAGAGAGGGCTGCCACGAGGAAGGCTGAGTACAAAAGGGGAAAATGGGACAAAACAGAATATTCATGTCTCTGAAGATTCCCTGGGTGAAAAAATAGCAGCAAGATGATTATAGCAAATGCTCAAAAACTGTACTTAAAAGAAAGAAAAAGAGGTAGATATTGTAACTCAAAATCCACGTCAAAGTTCAGTGCTTATACTGTGTTTGGGACTGAATGCTCTTAAAGTTATATAACTTAATTTTGAATAAAAGTACTTGTGGCACCTTAGAGACTAACAAATTTATTAGAGCA
>NW_020664373.1:23291059-23316967 GCF_002925995.2 Terrapene triunguis | reverse complement strand
TAGAAAAATACAAATGAATCAGAAATGTCCATACAAAACTGCCATAGTATTCACCATTAGTAATAATCCTGCCTCTGGGGTTAGTTAAATACAAATATTTTAGATGCAAAGTCTGGGTTTGAGAGGGAGCGTTGTTTTGGGTTTGGGGTTTTTTGATACATATACAAATTTATGCATTAAAATGAATGGTCTCATTGGCTTTTAGTAGCATATCAAGTAATAAAACCACCTGAATGATCACTGAGACTTAAACCCTTATTATTGTAGCCCTGAGAGTGATGGCCACTAGTTCCAGTGATTCTTTAAACCTTTTATTTTCTTGAAAAATATTAATCCTAAGGGTAGAAATGACTATGCTATCTGACAACCAAAACCAAATAGATCTACCCAGGTCTGTAAATAAATCTGTTTTATTGAACAGGAATAAATTGTAGTTTACAGTAGTAGGCTTAGTCATGTAAGAGCCCACATTTTTAACACCCTGAAGCCTTTCAGGTAATATATTAGCTTTAAAGTATATTACTGGAATTCATACCCTTATTTAGTGGACATACTCTTGCATTGGCCTCACCACACTTGTTGCCAAGGAGATTAGGAGAACAATATTGGGGTAGAACTCAACTACATGGGAAACTGACAGAAAGTAGCAAGTCAGCCGGCAGAATGAATTGTTTGATTGATTGTGATCTTTACAAATTGTGTTTTAGACCATGTAACACTTCTTAAGAGAATTAAACACAGCAACAGGGGAAATAGAGGATCTAAGTTAGAGACATATGAGCCTTAAACATCAAAACTTGTGTAACTATTTTAGATAGTGTGTTAGAGGAATTTTTTTCATAAAAAGTTGGCTTTATCATGGTTTTCAAAACATGAAAAGAACTGTGAAGCAATAATTATTGTATGAGGAGTTCTGCCCTAGATGTATGAAAAAAATGTCTAAAAAGTCTGTAAATGGCAAATTACAATATGCAGGGCCGGCGCAATCCATTAGGCGACCCAGGCGGTTGCCTAGGACACTACAATTTGGGAGACGGCGACCGCAGCGGTATTTCTGCAGCGGGACCTTCCACCGCCTCTTTGGGGGGCGGCATTTCGGGACGGGACCTTCCGACACCTAGGGCGGCAGAAACGCTGGCGGCGCTCCTGACAATATGCATTGGTTGACAAACATCATAGATGATTCAGTGCTACATTTCTTCTGGTTCAATCTGTAGCTAGTTTATAGAGATCAGATTGACAAGGGATGGAAGACTGATCATTTTCATTCTCAAGTTTTACCAAACCAAGAACACTCATAAGCACCATTTCTGTACTTGTGAATTTTAAATGACAGAACCACTCTAACACTTCTATACAGATACAAAAAATAGAGAAAGTGAAACCATAAAACTTTTATATGTACCAGGAGTGAAATCCTGGCTCCACTGAAGTTAATGGGAATTTTGTGTTGAATTCAGTGGGCCCAACATTTCACCTCAATTGTCTATACAGGGCTGGCCTTATCATGAGGTGAACTGAGGCGGCCACCTCAGGTGCCAGACTGTGGGGGGGAGGAGGGGTGCCACTAGGACCCAGAGTGTAGAAAATTATGTCTGCTGCTGGTGCATATGTATTCTCTCTGCTCTAGATGCTGTGGCAGAGCTCCGACCTTGTCCCCATGGGTCCCGCGCTTCTAGGCAGTATATGCTAGCCAGGGCTGGCTCCAGGCACCAGCCCACCAAGCTTGTGCTTGGGGCGGCACCTGGAGGGGGGCAGCGCGGCGCTCCGGCCACCGGGGAGAGCGGGGCCACAGCCGGGCTCACCGCCCTCCCCCCGGCGCTCTGGCCGCCCTCCCCCCCCTGCCCTCCCCCCGGCCGCCGGGGGGAGAGCGGCGAGCCCTCTTGCCGCCCTGCCCCCTGCCCTCTGGCCGCCGGGGGAAGAGCGGAGCCCTGGCCGGGGCTCGCTGCCCTGCCCCCTGCCCTCTGGCCGCCGGGGGGAGAGCCGAGCCCCAGCCGGGGCTCGCCGCCCTCTCACCGCCCTGCCCGCTGCGCTCTGGCCGCCGGGGGGAAAGCCGAGCCCCAGCCGGGGCTCGCCGCCCTCTTGCCGCCCTGCCCCCGGCGCTCTGGCCGCCGGGGGGAGAGCGGAGCCGTGGCCGGGGCTCACCGCCCTCCCCCCGGAGGCTTTTTTGCCTGGGGCGGCAAAAAAGCCAGAGCCGGCCCTGATGCTAGCCTCAGTGGCTCACTGCGACCCTCCACGTAGTTCTTCTCTCTCTAGGGCCAGGGTTACAGTCTACTGAGCCCTTTTCATCATAAGCCAGCAAGGAGGTTGGTGAGAGAATTCCCACAGTCTCTGTTGTCCCTAGTTTAGCCTCCTGTCCTGACGGGAGCCTGACTTCCCCTCCCAGGAGGTGTTTCTCTAGTGGCAGATTGGGGGAACCCAGGTCCACCCTTTACTCTGGGTTCCAGCCTAGGGATCCTAATGGCAGCAGCTGTTGGCAGCCGACCTTCCACTGCCAGAGTTACTACATTTCCCTGGGCCACTTCCCCACAGCTCTCCCGCTTGTCTCTTCTTCACCCTTAACTTAGGGCTCCCTTACCAATGGCTTGAAGGTGTCTTCATTAACCAGCCCTTCAGCCACACTTCCTCTCCTCTGGCTCTCTCCAGTCTGACTGGAGTGAGCCCTTCTATAGTATCAAAAAGGGCCTTAATTAGAGTCAAGTATTCACATTACCTCAATGGCCTCACCTGACTCTCTGCAGATTAATTGGAGTCAGGTGTTCTCATTAGCCTGGAGCAGCCCCTGCTCTGGTCAGTCAGGGAACAGAAAACTGCTAATCCAGTGGCCAGTATATCTGCTTTCTACTACTTTGTTTCACCCAACTGGCCTGGGTCTATCACAATGCACCAAGATGATGGAGTGCTATGCTGGAGGAAGGAGGGCACAAGAGACATGACAGGCAGGCAGGAGAAAAGGTGAGAGGGAATAACAGAAAGCAGCAGGAGCTGCAGGGATAGAGAGGAGGAGGAGCCTCTTATGTAATTCTTTAGGACACTCATGAGCCTGGACTGATTCACACCAGCTTCTCAGGGAGCTTCCTGTTTCCTGCTGCTTCCATGAACCCACTTGCGGAGAATAGGCAGTCAACTGAAGTAGTAGGAGCCAGTTAGGCCCTTAAGACGCTGACATCTTCCCTCACTCAGGCCCTGCTACCAGCCTGCTTATTTGTCCCCTTCAATTGAGTGTTGAGAGCCACTATAGCTGGCACAGAACAGCAGTCATGAGTGAAAGAAGAAAACATCCCTCTGGGGCAGCATTCAGAAAAAGAAAGAAAAGCTTCCTTTGCTTTCTATCTAAGCAGGAAGGAGCTCTCCTGAGATACATAGACACAAATGTTCACGGTGAGCCTTCCGGCCTCAGTGAGGATGTGAGTGGTGAGAAGATGCCTGATCTTCCAGTCAGTCAGAGTGCAGGTGACCTGGCAGCTACTGCAGCATCCATATCTCCATCTCAAATGGATGTAACCATGGACATTCCTAAAGAAAAGTGTAGATCAGAGAAGAGTGTGGTGGAGATGCAAGAAACAGCTGCTGCTGAGTTTAGTTCCTTAAGTCTAGATGATCCAGGACTGCGGATCCACTTGAGCAGTAACTTGAGGGACTTCCTTGTACTCCATGGGCCACAGCAAGTGAAAAATTTCATGTTCCCCAAAGACAATGAAAATAGAAGTTTCCATCCAACACATTACTGGCGTGAAATCCCCAATGGTGACAAAGTGGAGAGGCCATGGCTTATGTACTCAAAAACCCAGAATGCTGCATATCGTTTTTGTTGCAAACTCTTCCAGTCTAATGTTCCAGCCACATTGGGTTCTACAGGAACAAAGGACTGGAAAAATCTGGCGAAAAATCTGGCATGCCATGAGAAGGCAGCAAATCACCAGAGAGCATTCCATAGGTGGAAAGAGTTTGAGATGAGACTAAGGTTAAAGGCCACCATAGATGATCAGCATCAAGAGAAGATTGCATCAGTCTCTCTTTACTGGCAAAATGTTCTGAAAAGTCTCATTGTCATTGTGAGAATGCTTGCTACCCAAAACCTAGCACTGCGTGGCACTTCAGATCAGCTGTATGTGCCAAACAATGGAAACTTCCTTAAAATTGTGGAGCTGATGGCTGAGTTTGATGCTGTACTCCAGGATCATCTAAGAAGAGTCACCACCCAAGAAATGAACAAACACCACTACCTTGGAAAAACAATTCAAAATGAGATCATACAGTTAAAGGCAACAAAAGTCAGACAGAAGATTGTGGCAAATCTGAAGTCAGCAAGATATTACTCTGTTATTCTGGACTGCACGCCTGATATCAGCCGTATGGAACAAATGACTTTAATGGTGCGTTTTGTAACAACAACAGAACCTAGTGAAAATATCCCTGCAATGGTGCCTGTCAGAGAGCATTTTCTAGAATTTATTGACATTGACGATACTATAGGAGCTGGTATGACAAATGTGCTTCTTAAAAAGCTTGGAAGATACGGGAATTGTGATTGCTGACACGAGAGGTCAGGGCTACGATAATGGTGCCAACATAAGAGGAAAGAACAGAGGAGTGTAGACACAGATCCGAAAGTTAAACCTCAAGCTTTTTTTTTTTTTTGTCCCATGCAGTTCTCATTCATTGAACTTGGTAGTCAGTGATGCAGCATCAGCTTCTAGTGAGGCTGCTGAATTTTTTAATGTAATTCAAAGCATCTATGTATTTTTCTCTGCATCAACTCATCAATGGCAAATTTTGAAGCAACATCTGGGAACATCTTCTCTGACACTGAAACCACTGAACTTCATGGGTAAAATATTTCCAAGTTTCAGGAAAAAATTAACTACAGTAGAACTTCAGAGTTATGAACACAAGAGTTACAAACTGACCAGTCAACCACACACCTCATTTGGAACTGGAAGTACACAGACAGGCAGCAGCAGAGGGGGCGGGGGGAAGCAAATACAGTACAGTAATGTTAAATGTAAACTACTAAAAAATAAAGGGAAAGCAGTATTTTTCTTCTGCATAGTAAAGTTTTAAAGCTGTATTAAGTTGTAAACTTTTGAAAGAACAATCATAACGTTTTGTTCAGAGTTCCGAACATTTCAGAGTTACAAACAACCTCGATTCCCGAGTTGTTTGTAACTCTGAGGTTCTACTGTAGTGTTTACAAGCAATCTACCCAAATGACTAAAGATCTGTGCTCAAATAAAAGATTCAAGTCTCAGTGCTAGTTAATAATCATCTGAGGATGGTAATTGGTTCATCTTTGGGATCTAGCATTATCTACTTGTATATTTATCTTAAGCAAAACTGATCTCCTGTACCAATATTTGAGATGGCATTTAGCTAGGGCTTGTTCACAGTGACATTAAAATACTGGCTCGTACTGTGGATTACTAAAGCTAATAGTATTTTCAAGATAGAATTGTACACACAGTAGCTCAATCATCTCATTTCCATGCAGAAATTGCCACTTGTGTTAGACATGTTTTCAGACTGCTCTCTTATTACTTACGTGCCCCCTTTATTCATTTATTTAACTGAACTAAATACTGAACTCCTAGAGGAAATCTGATGTAAAGAATTGTTTGTTTACATTAAAAATATCACTTCATTTCACCTCTTGACTCCTTTTCCTGTTTACATGGGAGTGGAGGTGACTACGATTCTTTGCCACTCTTTTCTGGTCCATGGGACAGGTCTTGGGGGTCCAGTCCTTTTCTCTTAAAACTTCTCTTGACAGAGTCTCTCCATTGTAACTGTGGTCTTGCTCACCTTTTCTTGGTGTCCTCTTTTTCCCATGCTTTCTTTGCTGGTTGTTTTTCTCCCATTCTTATCACATGTCCAGCCTACCTCAAATGTGCACATTCCAACTTATCAATCACTATTATATTTCTTACAGTAAAAATATATTGGAAATAAATATCACAGCATATTTGTACACCAGCATTGGCCTAAATTAACACAGATATAAAGAAATTCATTATTTTTTCAGATCAACTTAGAGAGTGGTTAATCAATTTAAAATAAAAGTGCTAAGATTAGTTGCGTTGTTTTTGGCATGACTGCGACCATCATGTCCACCACTAATAAGTGTGGTTATGTTAAGATACGCACATTTCTAGGACATCATGAGGTATCGCCCAGTGCTTTTAATTTCACATGGTGTAATTAGTTTACAATAACCATATCCCCTGAGGTAGTTGAACAGTTTTGTGAAAAATAACTTTAGTGTTGAATAAATATTTATGTGAAGGTTATTGTGATCATTGCAAAATCCTGATCACAGCAAGAAGGCTTCAAATGAGAGAAATTTGCTGTAATCAATTTAGTGCATTACAGACTTGGGGAAACAATTAGGAGGTTCCTTCAGTTTTACAGAGTAAGGTTACAAAACAGTTAGCTCCTTCCGCTGCAGTATGTCGATGTAATAAAAATGGCTTGCCATACCATTAACTTGACATTGTATTTAAGAAAAGCATGTAAATTTTTCCCACCCATCCTGCTTTGGGTATCCTTAAAATAGCCTCACAGTCACCCATTGTAGGTGCAGTCAGACAGTTTTTACCTGTGTGGCCCCCTATCAGGTAAAATAGGCTGAAGTTCAGTGGGATGTTTTAAAATACCCTGTTTCACCGGCGAGTTGGAGATATACTGTCTTTGTTTTATGCATGTTTTGTTTTCTCTGGTTCTGAAGTGAAATCAGTGTCCTTTAATGACTGGATAATGAAGGCACATTCCTGTTAACTTTGTTGTTTAGAGAGAGCATTTGTCTATATATCTGTAGTTAATAGTCTCACTTCTCAGTACAATAGAGGTGCTGTAAAATGTATTTGCCTGATTTAAACTCTGTGTTTCTTTCCTACAAGTTTGGAAAATCAATTCATCCACATGCAAATGCATGGACACACTCTCAAAAGCTAGGTCTCCTTCCCTCAATTAATCCTCTCTACACTCACTTAGTCTTATTTAAATTAGTGAAATTGGAAATCTTTGCCAGACACTGCAGTGACCTTCCTTCATGTCCGTTTTTCTTGGATCTCTTTCTAAATGGCTGTCAGTTTCTCTCTCCCTCCTTAATCTGAGTACTTAGAATTAGTTTTGAAAACTCAGTAATATAGTATTGTCCACAAAAACAGTATATTTACACTTAAAAAAAACAAGAAAAATTCAGTAGCTAATAAAATGTATTCCTGTCCCCCCTGCCCCAGATCTCTTTGCTTGTATCATGTTTCCCTGTCCCCCACACTTTGTCTATTTTGCGTCTCTGCAAACTTAGCTCTTTGAGGTGGGAACTGCTTCTTCCTCTGTGTTTGCACAGTGCCTAGCACATTTTGGGTCATATGGTAATATAAAAAATAAATAAAATTAATTCAGATTGTAGAGTAAGTCACATAGCTTTTGGTTTTTAATTAAGTAATAATAGTGCTCAGGCTTGGCTTCTGATTCCACAGTGACCACATCACACTCCAGAGTAACCTTCAAGGTAACTTAAGACAGTGGCTGTATAACATCGTCTTGTCCTTGTTAGGTCATTTCATCATTCTCAATGTCTGTGTCCACACACATGTCACATTCACTGAACACAGTCAATCCATTTAGCTCAGGTTCTTAGAATTAACTCCCCCACGTCTTTTCCTGCTTCTTCCTTTTAAGTATCACCTCTGTTAGCTAGGTACCGATTTGCTGATGCTATGTCTTCCTGCAGAGGCTCAGACCCCAGGCACATGATTAGACTTACAAGTCTTCAGTGCATGCCTCAGAAATAGTTTTAACAATAATAACACCTACCTCTTCTATAGCACTCTTCATCTGCAGCTCCCAAAGTACATTACAAAGGAGGTAAGCATCATTATCCACATTAGGAAACTGAGGCACAGAGCGGGGAAGTGATTTGCCTAAGGTCAGTCAGCAGGCCAGTAGCAGAGCTGGGATGAGAATGCAGGTCCCCTGAATCCCAGTCCAGTTCTCGCCATTAGGCTGCACTACCTACAATATGATTGTCGATTTATCCAAAATGC
Organism: Terrapene triunguis; assembly: GCF_002925995.2. Taxonomy (NCBI): domain Eukaryota; kingdom Metazoa; phylum Chordata; order Testudines; family Emydidae; genus Terrapene; species Terrapene triunguis. The sequence goes on along the minus strand of NW_020664373.1, from coordinate 23,308,919 downwards.
CCTCTCTCTCAGTAATTCAGCTACCTAAATCAGATCATGACTGTGCACCATGTCCATGCCTGTAAATGCACCACAGGCCTTCCTGGTCAGGTGGGTTGATTCTGTTAGTTACATACCCGTAAATTGTCCAGCTACCCTGCCTGGGTATAAATGTTTTCAGGATTAAATGTAAAATAGAAATATGTCACTGCATCTGAAAATACTAACAATGATTTAAATATGCGGGATCTTTATGGACTAGTAACTGATCAGAGCCTGTATAATTGATCCAGTTACTTCTTGTTGTCACAGCAACAGCATCTTCTCATTATCTAACCTCTGCAGCATCTCATCCTCATGTTGCAGTTTTGCTAGCTCCAACTCACTTGCTGTTGTCAGGGCTTACATGTTTTATACTATCAGCTGTTTTGTTTCTTTATCCACCTACTTGCCTTGGTCTTCAAATATTTATATCCAGAATATGGTAGCATACAATAAGGAGTGTGATATTGTGAGTCATATGAGTAGTAAATTAATGTTTGGATCGTAGGCAATTTCTTTTGTGCATTGAGTACCTTTCTAACTGAGAAGATTTTCACTTTTAAACTTTGATTTAAAAAAATAGTAATATGTATCTTCTTGTAAATGCAACGTTGTTGTAGCCATATTGGTCACAGAATATTAGAGAGACAAGATGGGTGAGGTAATATCTTCAATTGGACCAACTTCTGTAGTTGGTCCAATAAAAAATATTACCTCGTCTCTCTTATTGTAAAGATATTTAACAGGATTTCCTTGTTTAAATCTACAATTACATTCAGCATATTAAGGAAAGTGATTAAAACACTGGGAGACCCTTCAAAAATGTCACCTCCTGTTTCAAAGTACACTTTGAAGCACATTAATTTGTGAAGCTCTTTCATTAGAGAACTCATTTGATCACATTTCAAATTCCAGTGATTTTCACTCCTTGAATGTGACATTGAAGTGTAAGAATTTTTTTCTCCCTTTTTTCCCCATTAGATCAGGAACAGTCCATATGTCCTCTCAGTGCATCTGTCCTGCATCGCTCCAGCAGTAAGGAGTTTGCTTTCTATCTTCCACTGAAGCAGACGCAAGGTATGTGGCTTCCTGTTTATATGCTATGTGGTTCTACAAGGTGTCATCTTTTATAGACCTTGAAATATATAGGAAGTTACATTGTGTATATAAACATATTTTTAAAAGTTTGAGAAGTTTGCACTATGATATAGTGAGTTTGACTTCACTGGGACAAGGAATTCATCCTAAATCAGTGAGCCAGTGACCAACACCTTATACTTCATAGGAAAGAATTACACCCATTCCCGAAACTGGGGCTTGCCAATTGTGCAGTGCTGTATGTGGTAGAAATAGACATTCCTTCCTTACCCTGTAATAATCGTATTACACCATGAAGCATGACATTTGATTATCCTATTTTAGGAAGGAAGGCTACAAATGATGTTGTTGATATGTAAAAGAAACAAGAGGTTACTGCATTTTTTTCTAGAATGTGGCTAACTAGCCAAAAAAATGAGTGTAAGACCCCTTGCAAAATAGTGTCATTGTTTACCTGAAGCAAGTGCTTTTAATGGCGGAGGATAAATTCATTTAAGGTAAACCAAGCTATCCTATATTGAGCCAAATGGACAAGGTTCATTTTACGTCTGTGAAGATTAGTAATAGCATTATACAAAGATATGTGACCTAGTAGGTGGAAAAAGCATCTAGCTGGTAGATCTCCAATTAAAATGTAAACTGAAGGGATTTAAAAAAAAATGAAAAACAAAAGAAACAAAAACTGACCCCAAACAACCTGTTTAGATTCCCAAATTAGTAACATAATATGTGTGTGGAATAAATACAGATCTGTATATCTGAAAAGCAGTTCCTTCTTCATGTACATGAAAAGTTATTAGTTTAATGTATTTCTCTTGCAACAACACATGGTTTCCCTAATACAGCGTAAGGGAGAAGAAGAAGAAATTTCAATGAAAAAGGCTCTTTTTAGACAGGGCCGGCCTTAGGGGTGGGCCACCCAGGTGACTGCCCAAGCGTGCCATGGTCAAGTGGGCACCATGTGGCAGCGCAGAGGTGCACACTGCTGGTGTAGTCAGAAGCTTTTCCTGGCTGGCAGAAGAGCGCCACATTGGGGGGCACCCAGATTTCTCCCTGCTTCCTCCTGTCAGAGGAAAAAGGGGAGGGGGAGCGGTGATGCACAGATACTGCTGCCCCCCCACCAGAGCTGCTGCTCTCCTGTCCTCCCCTTTATGCAGCCCAGGTGGGGAAAGTCACCTGGATGCAGGCAGCCCTGACATCACTCCTTCCCCCTCCCCCCGCCCGCCCCCACAGCCCTCTAGGGGTGCGCAGAGGAGCAGAATTCGAGGGAGGGAGGGAGCAGCAATGACAGCTGCTCTACATCAAGGTCAGTTTAACCCAAATGGACGCAGGAGGGGGAGTGCAGGGTTTGGGACGAAGGAGGCACAGTGTAGGGGTTGGGGCAAAGGGGAGGTGGGGAGCTCACGGGGCAAATGGGGGGCACCCATGGGGGCCAGGGGTAATGGGGGGCGGCACCATGCCCATGGGGGCCTGGGTGCCAAAATACAAGTTTGCCCAGGGTCCTATTTTCCCTTAAGACTGGCCTTGTTTTTGATAAATTATCAGTTTAAAGGGATCAGTTAAGGAGAAAGCAGGAGAAAAGAATTTCCCGAAGTAAAATAATTTAACAAGTGAAAGTTCCCCTTATTTTAGTTCATGTAACAGTAAAGAAAGCAAGAAATAGCTTTTACAATCATTCAGTTGTATTTAAGCATGTATCTTCCTTCATCCCTTCTTTTTCCCCAAGGCACTTTGTCCATTGAAAGCTATCGTTTTCTATATTTTCCTACAGTGTTTGATATTTTCAACTATTTCAGAGAAATCTGGAAGCCAGAAAAGACGGTTACTCACCGTTGTAACTGTTGTTCTTCGAGATGTGTTGCTCATATCCATTCCAGTTAGGTGTGTGCGCGCCGCGTGCACGATCGTCGGAAGATTTTTACCCTAGCAACACCCGGTGGGTCGGCTGTGGAGCCCCCTGGAGTGGCGCCGTTATGGCGCTGGATATATACCCCAGCCGACCCAGCGCCCCCTCAGTTCCTTCTTGCCGGCTACTCCGACAGTGGGGAAGGGGGGCGGGTTTGGAATGGATATGAGCAACACATCTCGAAGAACAACAGTTACAACGGTGAGTAACTGTCTTTTCTTCTTCGAGTGCTTGCTCATATCCATTCCAGTTAGGTGACTCCCAAGCCCCACCTAGGTGGCGGGGTCGGAGTGAGACATTGCTGTGTGCAGAACCGCTGACCCGAAAGCAGCATCGTCTCTGGACTGTTGCACCAGCGCATAGTGAGTAGCAAATGTGTGGACCGATGACCACACTGCAGCTTTACAAATGTCCTGGATTGGTACTTGAGCCAGAAAGGCAGTCGAGGAGGCCTGGGCCCTCGTGGAATGAGCAGTGAGGCGTGGCGTCGGTACACCGGCCAGGTCGTAGCAAGCACGAATGCAGGACGTAATCCAAGAGGACAGGCACTGTGAAGAGACCGGTGAGCCTTTCATCCGGTCGGCCACCGCAACGAAGAGTTGCGTCGTTTTCCTAAATGGCTTTGTACGGTCAATGTAGAAAGCCAGGGCCCTGCGAACGTCCAAAGAATGTAAACGTTGGTCTTGATGAGTAGCGTGCGGTTTCGGATGGAAGACCGGAAGAAATATATCTTGGTTTACGTGGAAAGGTGACACCACCTTTGGAAGAAAGGCAGGGTGGGGGCGAAGCTGCACCTTGTCCTTGTGGAACACCGTGTAAGGGGGCTCGGATGTCAGCGCCCTGAGTTCCGAGACGCGTCGTGCTGAGGTGATGGCTACGAGGAAGGCTGTCTTCCAGGATAAGTAGAGGAGTGAGCAGGTCGCCAATGGTTCAAACGGAGGCCCTGTGAGCCTGGAGAGGACGAGGTTGAGGTTCCACGTCGGAACCGGCTGTCGTTGCTGTGGGTACAGCCGGTCTAGGCCCTTGAGGAATCTAACGACCATCGGGTTAGAGAAGACCGAGGACGTGAGTTCTCCTGGGTGGAAAGCGGAAATGGCGGCGAGGTGAACCCTAATTGAGGATGTCGCCAAGCCTTGGTGTCTTAGGGACAGAAGGTACTCCAGTATCAAGGGGATAGGAGCCTGCGCGGGAGACGTAGCTCGTTGCTCACACCAACAGGAGAACCTCTTCCACTTGGCTAAATAAGTGGTCCGCGTAGAGGGCTTTCTACTTCCCAGCAGGACCTGTTGGACGGCCTGGGAGCATTGCCGCTCTGACCGACTCAACCATGAAGCATCCACGCCGTGAGGTGGAGTGACTGCAGGTCGGGGTGACACAGCCGGCCGTGGTCCTGAGAGATGAGATTCGGAGTCAAGGGGAGCGTGATGGGCCTCTGTACTGACAGCTCCAGCAGTGTGGTGTACCAGTGCTGTCTCGGCCAAGCGGGAGCGACTAGAATTACCCGTGCATGGTCCCTGCGGATCTTGAGCAGCACCCTGTGGACCAGCGGGAATGGAGGAAAGGCGTAGAACAGATGGTCTTTCCATGCCATGAGGAAGGCGTCCGACCGAGAGCCCGGGGCTCGCCCGTGTAGGGAGCAGAATGCCTGGCACTTCCTGTTGGTCCGAGACGCGAATAGGTCGATCTGGGGAAACCCCCACCTTTGGAAGACGGAATAAATGATGTCCGGGCGAATCGACCACTCGTGCGTCTGGAAGGACCTGCTGAGACGGTCCGCCAGCGTATTCTGGACTCCAGGCAGGAATGACGCTGTGAGATGAATCGAGTGGGCGATGCAGAATTCCCACAGGCGAATGGCCTCTTGGCATAGGGGAGATGAGCGAGCTCCGCCTTGCTTGTTGATGTAAAACATGGCCGTGGTGTTGTCGGTGAGAATCAGCACGCAATGGCCTTGTAGGAAGTTGAGGAAAGCCTGGCAAGCCAGGCGCACCGCCATCAGCTCTCGGACGTTGATGTGCAGGGCTAGTTGGGACGCGGACCACAGGCCTTGGGTATGGTGCTCCCCCAGGTGAGCGCCCCAGCCTAGAGATGAAGCGTCCGTAACTAGGTGGAGGGAGGGCTGTGGGGCGTGAAAGGGTACTCCTGCACAGACCGCTGTGCGATCCGTCCACCAGGCGAGAGAGGCCAAGACCGAGGCCGGAACCGTGACCACCATGTTCAGGTCGTCTCGATGAGGACGGTAGACCGATGACACCCAAGCCTGCAGTGGGCGAAGTCGCAGTCTGGCGTGCCTGGTTACGTATGTACACGAGGCCATGTGGCCCAGAAGGACAAGGCATGTTCTTATGGTGGTAATTGGAAAGGCCCTGAGACCTTGAATGACGCCTGAGATGGTATGGAATCGGCTGCCTGGCAGTATGGCTCGGGCACGTCTGGAGTCCAGGATTGCTCCAATGAACTCTATCCTCTGAGTTGGTACTAGAGTGGACTTCTCTCTGTTGAGTAGAATGCCCAGCTCGTGGAAAGTGTTTGTCACTATGCGGACATGAGCCTGCACTTGGTCTCTGGTGCGGCCGCGTACCAACCAGTCGTCCAAGTACGGGAACAGCTGTATCCCTTGTCGACGAAGGAAGGCCGCGACGACTGCCAGGCACTTTGTGAACACCCTGGGAGCCGAGGACAAGCCGAAGGGAAGGACTGCGAATTGGTAGTGTACCCTGTTTACCACGAATCGCAGGAAACGTCTGTGGGGCGGATAAATTGCTATGTGAAAATAAGCGTCCTTCATGTCGAGGGCGGCGAACCAGTCTCCAGGATCCAGTGAAGGGATAATGGTCCCCAATGACACCATGCGGAACTTCAACTTTACTATGAATTTGTTGAGTCCGCGTAAGTCTAAGATGGGCCGTAGACCCCCTTTTGACTTGGGTATCAGGAAGTAGCGGGAGTAAAACCCCCTGCCCCTTAGCTCCGATGGAACCTCCTCTATGGCCCCCATAGCGAGGAGCCCAAGAACCTCCTGTGTAAGGAGTTGCTCGTGAGAAGGGTCCCTGAAGAGGGACGGGGAGGGGGAGTGGGGGGGGGGGGCGAGGAAACCTGGAGGGCGTATCCCCCTTTCACCGAGCGAAGGACCCAACGGTCCGAGGTTATACGGGACCAAGCACGGTGGAAACGGGAGAGGCGATCCCGGAAGGGGGGAACCGAATCCTGGAAATTGGTTGAGGTGCCGTCCTCGACCGCACCTTCAAAAGGCTTGTCTAGGCCCAGAAGGTGGCCTAGGCTGGCCCTGGTTCTGACCGGGTTGAGGGCCGGTCGACCTCCGCCTACCACCTCGACCCCGCCTCCTAGCAAAGTCCTGTCTTGGACGAGGCGGGGGAGGGTAGAACCGCTGAGGCTGGGGCCTGAAGGGTCTGCGCTGAGGCCCTGGGACATGCATCCCCAGGGAGCGCATCATCGTCCGGGAGTCTTTTAGATTTTGGAGCCTCGAGTCCGTTTTCTCTGAAAAGAGGCCCTGGCCCTCGAACGGTAGGTCCTGCAGGGTCTGCTGCAGTTCAGGTGGCAAGCCTGACACCTGGAGCCAGGAGATTCGGCGCATTGCTATCCCCGACGCCAGGGTCCTAGCGGCCGAGTCCGCTATATCAAGGGACGCCTGTAGGGAGGTGCATGCCACCCGCTTGCCCTCCTCTACCAAGGCCCCGAACTCTTCCCTCGAGTCCTGGGGAACCAGCTCTCTAAATTTCCCCATCGAGGACCACATATTGAAGCCATAGCGGCTCAGGAGCGCCTGCTGGTTCGCTGCCCGCAGTTGCAGTCCGCCAGCCGAATAGACCTTGCGTCCGAACAAATCGAAGCGCTTAGCGTCCTTCGATTTGGGCGCAGCAGCCTGCTGGCCATGTCGCTCCCGTGCATTGACTGATGACACCACCAGTGAGCACGGTTGGGGGTGAGTGTACAAATACTCATGTTCCCTGGAAGGCACGAAGTACTTTCTCTCAACCCCTCTGGCCGTGGGCGGAATAGAGGCCGGGGTCTGCCAGATAGTGGTGGCGTTGGCCTGGATGGTGCGGATCAGCGGTAATGCCACCCTGGATGGAGCATCCGCTGAAATGATCTGCACGATTGGGTCATGGACCTCCGCAATCTCCTCCACCTGGAGGTCCATATTGCGAGCCATGCGACGCAGCAGGTCCTGATGGGCCCGAAGGTCTATGGGAGGCGGCCCAATGGCGGATGTGCCCGCTACGGCCTCATCAGGTGAGGACGAGGAGGATGCCCCCGGTGGCAAGGGGTCCAATGGTTGGTCCTGCTCCAGGTGTTCCTGGAGTTGGGCATCGCCTGCCCCCTGGTCCAGGGCCTCTGCAGGTGCGGGCACTGGAGCCTCCACGTCCCTTGGGGGAGGGCGGGAGATGGTGGACTCTGGGGCCCTAGGCTCCGAACGGCCAGAGCGGGAGGCCGATAGGGGAGCTCCTTGTGCCTGGTGGTAGGCCCAAGGAGTCCAGAAGGACCAATGCGCAGGTCCTTGCATAGGGTCGTCGGTCTCCTGCAGGTGGCCGGCCTCCACTGCCTCAGATGACCGCGACGCCGACCTCGACGGCCACGGCGGTGCCGAACCCGATGCCGTCGGCACCGGATGGTACGGTGCCGATCGGTGCCGACCGTAAGGCGATCTGTCCCTGTGCGGTTCCGGCAAGCGGTGCCGGGACCTGGACCGGTGCCGATAGTCCCTCCGGTGCCAGGATCCCGATCTGGAACGGGACGACGATCTGGAGGAGGCGTGGTACCGGGAGCGGCCTCTCGAGCCCGAGTGGCGCTCATACCGGTGCCGGGAGCTGCGCCTCGACCCCGATCGGTGCCGGTCGTCGCGACGGTGCCGGGATGTTGAACGGCGCCGCGAGGAAGATCTGGGCCGCGAGTACGACCGGTGCCGAGGTGACAGTCGGCGCCGGGACTCAGAGCGGCGTCGGGACCTGCTTCGGGATCTGGAGCGGTGCCGAGAGACTTGTGCTGGCGACGGTGGGCGCACCAGGGCAGGTTTCCCTCTGGACTGCAGCACACGTGGAGCCACCGGTGCCGGGAGTTGCGACGGCGCCGGCTCAGTGAGGGCGATCAGGTCTCTCGCGGTAGCGAAGGTCTCCGGGGTGGAAGGGAGACAAGGTTCCACCACCAGCCTTGGTGGTGAAACAGTCCGCACCGGACTCAACGGCCTCGGTGCCGGAGTCGACGGTGTGGCCGCCTGTCTTTGGCGGTCCAGCTGCGGACGCGGCTCTACCCCCGGCACCGGGGGAGCCGGTATCTTCGCGGCAGCAACGTCGCGCGCCTTGCCGGCCTTCTTATGGCCCGGAGAGATGGATCGGTGCCGAGGTTCTTTAGGCGGGCGCGGTGCCGACGTCGGTCGGTGCCGAACAGTCTTTTCTGCCGCACCGGTCGGGTCCGCCGGGGCGCTGCGCACCGAAGCGCTCGGTGCCGGGACAGGGCGCGCCGAGGGAGGATCCGGACTCAGAGCCGCCTCCATCAGGAGCTGACGGAGTCTAAAGTCCCACTCCTTTCTTGTCCTCGGCTTGAAGGCCTTGCAGATAGGGCACTTATCTGCTGGATGAGTCTCTCCAAGGCACTTCAAGCAGGAACTATGCGGGTCGCTGGTTGGCATATGCTTCCCGCAGGACGCGCACGGCTTAAAGCCAGGAGCCTTGGGCATGGGCCCGGCTGTGCGCCGGGGGGAAAAAGGGGAAAAACACCCCCTAAACCCCCGATAACAATATACAACTATATATATACACAATACACTAACTAACTAACTAACTTGAAAACTATCTATATAACTAACTATAACAAGAACAATGAGAAGCTAGGGAGTGTGGAGATCAGCTAAGCCGCGCTCCACAGTTCCAACGACCGTCAGGGGCGGTAAGAAGGAACTGAGGGGGCGCTGGGTCGGCTGGGGTATATATCCAGCGCCATAACGGCGCCACTCCAGGGGGCTCCACAGCCGACCCACCGGGTGTTGCTAGGGTAAAAATCTTCCGACGATCGTGCACGCGGCGCGCACACACCTAACTGGAATGGATATGAGCAAGCACTCGAAGAAGAACTTAAGACTTGCCAGGAAATAACTGAAATATTTACTTTTAAGTCTTTATGTGCAATGTTTTAATTTATACTTATGCCGTCTAACTGATATAGGATCTGAAAGTAATTTATTACCTTTACTTTTATAAATTTTACAAACATTTATATACGAGTTGTACATTAATAGCAACTTGTTTCCTGAAGTTTATACAGCAATACAGAGCAATCTTGTGGTTAGTTCAGGATGAATTCATAATTTAGGGGATTTCAGTAATAATTGCAGGTCTTTCATAACGTGATACTGTCATCTTTTGCTCCAATGTTAATATAAAAACAATCATCTATCCCTCATCCCAGAAATGATGGAAAGATTTCTGTATTTATTCAAGCCATTTAAATGCTTTTTTCAAAACAGGGTCTTTGTGTAGGTCACGTTGTAAAATATGCTTTTCAATTTCAAATTGTACAAGGCATTTTATTAGATTATGAATCTTAAACCTTTGCTCTGGGTGGTGTTTCATACAGTTGTATATGTGTGTGCGTCTATCTCTATCAGTATATAACCATACACATTCACATAAATACTCTATATCAGGGGTGGGCAAACTTTTTGGCCCAAGGTCCACATCTGGGTGGGGAAATTGTATGCAGGGCCATGAATGTAGGACTGGGGCAAGAGGTTAGGGGGTAGGAGAGGTGCGGGATGCAGGAGGAGGCTCAGGACAGGGGGTGCAGGGTTGCGGCAGGGGGCTCAGGGCAGGGGGTTGAGATGCAGGAGGGGTGCAGCAGGGGGCGCAAGGCAAGGAGTTAGGGGTCTCAGGGCAGGGAGGAGGGGTTCGGGGTGTGGGCTCTGGCCCGGCGCCGCTTACCTCGAGCAGCTCCGGGGTGGCAGCAGCGCACAGTGGGGCTAAGGCAGGCTCCCTGCCTGCCCTGACCCTGCGCCGCTCCCGGAAGTGGTGAGCATGTCCAGCAGTGGCTCCTGGGACTGGGGTGGGGCAGGCAGCTCCGCCGCGCGCTGCCCTCGCCTGTGAGTACCACCCCCGAAGCTCCTATTGGCCGCGGTTCCCCGTTCCCAGCCATTGGGCACTGTTGGGGGGTGATGCCTGCAGGCGAGGGCAGCGCACGGAGCACTCTGACTCCCACCCCCCTCCAGGGGCCGCAGGGACGTGGTGCCAGCGGTTTCCAGGAGCAGTGTGCGGCCAGGGCAGGCAGAGAGCCTGCCTTAGCCCCCGCTGCACCACAGGGCTGGCAATCCTGTGAGCCGCATTGAAAGCCTTGATGGGCCGGATCCAGCCTGCAGGCCATAGTTTGCCCTCCCCTGCTCTATATGGAATTAAACCAAACAAATTAGCCTTTGGAGAAATACAAACTAAAGTCTGTATCAACTTCCCCTGGAAATAGCCATAGGGGGTCCTATGGAAAAAGGAAATGTGAGATTAACCACTCAGTTTCCTCCAAATTTTGTCACAGATTGGGGTATTTCTTAACATGTATTTTTCTTCCCCTTCTATTGGGAAGGAGGTTGCAAGTTGATGTTCTCTTATTTTATTTATTTTCCTCTGCTTGGAGGTCTCTGTCATATACTTCTGTACCAGGTATGGACTGGCTACAGAGCTTGTTTATACACACCATATGTGTTCATCCTAAAATCCTTTAATGCTCTCCCAGGTGTGGCTAAAGTTATCTTTAAATAAGGTCTTTTCCATACAGTGCCACCTAGTGGCTGAATAGTATAATACAGTTTAGCATTCCATTAATCTCTGGTTCAATGCAGTGTTGTTGTAGCCACGTTGGTCCCTGGATATTAGAGAGACAAGATGGGTGAGGTAATATCTTTTATATAAGTTGGTCCAATAAAAGATGTTATATCACCCACCTTGTGTCTCCATGTTTCAGTAACATTTCTGGAGATGTGGCAGCAAGGGAGTAGATCACAGAGAAGATGGCGAGGACTCACTCAGAGTCTGATCATTTCCTATGCAAAGATTTTATGCAGACATACAGAAAAGCTGTGACTGATGTCATGGGATGTTTTTTGTTCTTTACTACAGACACCATGTGGAACTGTCCAGTTCAATCTTATCCATAAAGTATGTAGTAAACTTGACCAAGCAATCAGTTTAAGGAAATACTAAAGTAGAAAACCAATCCTAGTCAATCATACTGCCCACTATCCAGTCTGTTGTTTCATAAATGTATTGACGATGCACAGCTGTACATCTTTTTGCTCTGAGAATCCCGCTAGCTTGGTGTCTGCCAATAGGTAGGTGGTAAACAGAATATTGGTGACTGGATGCATGTTGTGCTGCTTGCCTCATTCACAACTAAGGGAGATGGAAGCCTTGCTTCTGGGTAGTAGTCATTTTTTTTATGAGGAGGCTCTATCTTCCTTCCCCTTTGCACTTAGGGACAGATGATGTGTGGGCATGCAGTATGTAGAGGAAAGAGGTCAAAAGTTTTATTGTCTCATATTCACTTGGCTCACTTAATAATATAGACTCCGATGCAGTGGCTAATGAAATCAATTCAATGGAAAACTTCCAATTGACTTCAGTGGGCTTTAAAGCAGAGCCCACACCATGCTCCTTTCTTCTCTGGATCTTGATTTTCTTCTTTTCTTTGACTTGTAGCTTGCTCTTTTCCTCCTCCTTCTCTTTGACTCTAGGTTTAACCTTTTTGTTTTTCGTTTTGTTTTTTACAGATATATCTTAAAATCTCCAGAATTCAATCAGTTAGGACAGATTTTGAAAATTGCCCCCTCTTCCCCTTTCTGTGCCTTTAACTTTGTACACACAGATTATATAATATAGACATCTATATATCTGTTTGCAAATCAGAGACATAATTTACACATACAAAACTGCAAGCACAAACAAGAAGCATTGGTTGAGGCGCCTTTAAAAGTCAGGCCCTTCAATTCTGAGAACAGAACTTTACACTGACTTTATTAGGAAAATATGCTGTTTTACCTGAGAGCATTCTTCTGTTACCACAAAAAGAAAGAGAGAAACAGGATTCAAGATACAAATAGAGGAGGGAAGACATCAGAAGTCACCCTTCTCACAGTCCCATGCAAATCCATATAAAACTTCTCATGTGAATTTATCATGGGAAATAGATATAATTGCCTCACAGATTGAAGTTAGGCCATGCAGTAGGTTTCATCACTGTCTCATGATTTCTTACTAACCACCCCAGGTACAGTACTTCAGAGCAATTAAACTATACAAATACTCCTCGGAGGAGGCTATTATTTCACATAACTTAGTCTCCTTTCTCTAGTTTCTAACACAGAGAAACCAAATATTCAGCTATTTCAGTATGTTTTGGCTCTTGATAAGTAATTAGATTTCCTGATTTCAATAGGGCTGGAAACTGAAAAGACCATTAATCGTAAATTAGAATAACCTGCTGATGATGATCCATTTAATAACTGCTGTGGTTGGACAGACTAACTCGGAGCATGTCCTTGCATAGGTAGAAATACCCTGTTCCTTATTTAGTGATATTTTAATCACCAAAACTCAGTTGAAATAGGGCGGTTTTGGCCTATAATGAATCAGAGCTCTATATCTAGACCAAAATTTGCCATGGCAAATTATCTGCACACTCATTCTTTGGATATAGCGAAAAAATCCAGAAAATATCCCCAATATCAAAAAATCAAATTTTTATACAATATTTTTAGATGGAAGGACAATTGGAACAGAATTTACATGCAGTCTCCAAAGCTATATCTACATTGTTGCATTTCTTTCCATTTTCATGGAGCCTCATTTTATGTATTTTAAATACTCCAGGCCTAAAAGTTTTATGTCTGGAGCCCTCATTGAGTTTTGAGTAGAACAGTTTGCAGGGAGCCATATTGGACACTTCCATCTACTTTAATATTTTACTATAGCTGTTTAAAATAACATTCTCCATGATTTAGGGGGAAATACAAAGACAAACTTTATTTACGGAGTCCAAAGGTAAAATTTTCAAAAGCACGCCAATAACTTTGCAACCAAAATCCCATTTTCAAATATGACTTGTGTATCTAGGCTGCTAAGTCTTATTGAAAGTCAATTTTCCCTTTTCAAAATTGTACTTAAGCACCAAAGTCACTTAGCTATATTTGAAAATTACCCCAGCACTACAAAAATAGAAAAGAAGGTGAAACTTCTTTGCAAGACTTTGGAGATGGAGGGCCACAATAAGATCCAGCCCTTGTTTTAAGTGTGGCTATATGTTAGATTTTTATTTAATTTCTGGTTTATTTTCTGGTTTTAGTTGAGCAGTAGCTGTTAATTGAATCTTATATGTGATTATATCACTAATTGGGAGGGGAGAGAGACACACACACCATATTTTAAGGCATAGGCACCGGAGGCAGTATTGAAATTGAGATTTCAACTTTAACGTTGCACTAAATGACTACTGAGGGCTTGATTTCTCAACTATTGTTTTGAATTAATGTTGATTTTTTTTTTTTGCATTGAGTTGTTCTGAAGCTTTTTTTTAAATAAAACATTTTATTGATTTTTTTATAGGCAAAGAAAGTGTAACCTATTACAATGAGATTAAGAATGCTGTAGCAAATACAAGCACAAAAGTTAAGCAAAGGTCAAATCTCTATACGGTAGGCGTACAGTAACTAATTTAAAGATTCTTGCCCAAAACAAACATTTTTGTACAATAGAGTGGCTCAAATATTGAATTAAACTAGAAAAACTTTAAGGTTTGTCTTAAATGGGCCCCCAGAAGGTCTCCTAATCGTATCACTTTGAGCCCTAAATGGCATACAAGAATATAGCGTACTCTGACCTCCACTCATGCTGCCACTTTGTGTTCCAGAATTTAAGCTTTGATTATTTTTTTTTAGTAAAGGGTGAGATCTTCTCCCCTGATCCAGACCTTTTACACTAGGTAAAGGGGCCTGAGTGGTATAAAGCAGCCCTAAAAGCCCTTATCCCAGCTAGGAGAGGACTCCCCTAGCGCAGGCATTGCAGGGGACAGCCATAAGACTGTCCTCTGAGGACCTCTTCACCAGCCTTGACATGAGGGAGCAGAGCCGGAGCATGCAGTGCTGAGGAGGTTCCGTGCAGTGCTATGGCCTCAGTGCAGCCCACAAGGCTCCTGTAAATTAGACAGGCCGCCAAGGCTAACGATATGCTGGGGGCCTCTACTGACCTTGGAGCAGCCCAGGATAGGAAGGGCACAAATGTAGCTTAAAGCCATTTGTCACAGGGTCTGGGGTGAAAGCCAGACCAGAGAGGGGTTATGTCACCTCTTACCCTGTAACCCTGGGGGCTTTACAATGCTTTGCTACTGGAGCTCTCTGCCTAGGATGCTCATAGTCAGTATTACAGCATGCAGGTCACACTCTGAGTGTCTGTGTGCTAGACAGCCCTGGATCAGCACCTCTAGCCCAGCAGCCTTTTCTACAGCCCCACTCTGGCTTCCACCAGCCTCGGTAACAACCAGCAAGGTGATCCCAACACATTCCAAGTCCCAGATTTTTCCAAAACCATGTGTTCTGCCATATCTAGCCCTCTTCTGGATAGTTCAGAGAAATATTAAGATCTGTTTGTTCCTGTAAAGAGACAAAAGTACATTAGAGCTTATTAATTTAACTGGGTAGATCTACCCTTCCCTGCAAACAAGGCTCTGATTTGGTTTATAGTAAAAATAAAAAAAAATATTAAGAGGCCATATCTGAAGTGATGCCAAGTAAAAGAAATAAAAAGTTAGAAATGGTTACAAGCAAATAAAATGAAAACACACATGTAAAAGGTCTAAAATAAATCTAGCAAGGTATAGGCTTTGTTCAAGATGGTTTCTTTAACCAGTCATTTTTCTTCCCAGCATGTCTGATTTTCCCTTGGTCAGGACCTTCCACCGAAGTACAAAATGCTGGGCTTCTCTTATCTGCCTGGGTGAAAAATCATTGTGTAAGTGGGTTTCTCACCTATATTCATTTTCCAGAGATTTCAGCTCCTCCCTTGGTAGAAGGACCCATCTTTCTCAGCTTGTAAAAGCTCTGTTCCCTTGTGTCCATCTAGTGATGGATGCCACAGATGGCTTCTGTCTCTGCTTATATCTTCGGAAGTTCAACTACTTTGTTTCAAGAGGCAGGATGACCTCCACCTGTTTTTCTCTTCTTGTGGCCTTCCCTTCCCCCTGTATATAAATGGGGCTTCCATCCTTTTGATTCCATAATGCTTAACTTACATATGAAACAGGTAAATAAATACCTGCCTTCTCTCCTGTCTAGGAGGAATCCGGTTTCTCCCTGTTTGGCCAGACTTTAAAGCATGGTATCATGAAGTATCCATATTTCCTCATATGGTGTTAATACATAAATGTTAATCATCAGTGTGGCATTAGCTTTCTGAAAAGACTTCACTCTATACACTTTTGTAATACAGTAATATTGACATATAGTCAATTGATTCAGTTGCTTATCACTTGAGGTTCAGCCTTTCTTGTCTTTATAGATGAGTAAACTTTTGCAACATATTCTGTGGAAAGTAAAAGCTTCGATAAATAAAAGCTTTTTTCACCTGCTGGGACACATGCCACGCTGTCTCCTCCCCCACTTGTTGGCTTGATAATGTTTCTTTACCTAATATGTAAAAATAGACCTTCATTGTCTGTGCCTGAAGACGGGGCTCAAATATACAATCCTTTGAGGCAGACTGTGTTTATGCATTATTTGCCAAACACATTTTAAGAATATAATTCTAGCACATATTCATAATATTTTGTACACACCCTGCGCATATATCATACAAGAACATTAATGATCAGAGTGTTAGTTTTCCAATATCTTATATATCTTTTATATACAGATTTTAACCATAGCGAGTACGCTGAATTGGTCAGGCCAGATGAAACTCATTACCTGATATGAATGAACCCCTTGCCCTCTGGCATTGGGATGCACTTAGGGTCACACTGCCCTCCCCCCTTACAAAGCTGCAGGAAGGTTAGCTGCTAGCTGACCTGGAGGCAGGAGGTCAGAACCCTATTTCCTGGGCAGGTCATCTGCTTCCATATTTTCTTTCCTCTCTCCCCTTTATATAGAAGAAACCTGTTTTGTCACCTTTGTCTGTCTACAGTCTCCAGGACATAATATCAGAGAGTAGCTATAATTTTCATCTACCGAGGTGTTACAAACATTTTACAGTGACATTAATGACCAGTATGGTGTTAGATTTAAAATGATATATTATATCACCTTTTAAATAAATATCATGACACCAATGTGTGAGGTGTAATGAATATGTCACGCCTGACAAGAGTTTCTGACAAAGTAGTGAACCACAAATGGGCTTCTGTGTCCCTCCCTTCCCACACCACTACAGTCGTCCTTCCCTCTGTGGCGCAATACAGAAGCTCACCCAACATCTATATCCCTTAAAGGTGTGAAAAAAGCTTCAAAATATGAACTGAGTGTAACTGATGCAGTGATGTTTACCTAAGACCTCTCAGTGCTAAGAAATAGCACTGAGGTTTGAAATGCCTCTGCTCATCTCAGTAAGGTGTTAACTCAGATGTCTAGTGATAATGATTTAAATATCCACATTGTTAACTATTTTAATGCTGATCAAATTCTATAAGAAAAGAGAACAGGAATGATATTTTGAAGATCTACACAATCTATGTGAGTGAGTGCCATTTAATTTTTGCCCCACAAGTGGGCAATTCTTCAGAGTGTACAACCATTTTTTCTTCCAGTCAAAAAGGAGCCAAGCCAAAAGAAGCCCAGCAGGGTATTTGAGCCCTATTGAAGGCTATTTCAATGCCACACTGTTCTGTCTGTGATGTCTCAAGTATTTATGCTATGGGACAAGGTTTTACAACTGTCTGAGGGTATGTCTACACTGTAATTAAAACCCCAATTCAGGATCGTGGGGTTCAGTCTAAGGGGCTATTTAATTGTGGTGTAGACATTCAGACTCAAGCTGAAGCCTAGGCTCTAGGACCCTGCGAGGTGGGAAGGTCCCAGAGCTTGGGCTGCAGCCTGAGCCCAAAGTCTACACTGCAGTTCAATAGCCCCTGAGCCCAAGCTCCATGAACCCAAGTCAGCTGTCATGGTCCAGCTGCGGATATCTACTTTCAGTGTAGACATACCCTGAGAGACTTCCTTAACAGATAAGAGACTGACTGAGAGCGGTGGCTTCAAAAGGCCAGTTAGTGGTGAAGATAGCTCTGCAATTCTCATTGGTTGCCTCTCACACTGCAGCCAGGTCTATGCCCACTGTTGTGATTATGAGACGAACATCATGTTGCAGTCATCAGGTATCCCAAAAGAGGTTCAGGAAACTATTGAAGACCTGCCTTTTGAAGGCCATGACATATGAAATTCCAGAACTCATAAAGTGCCTCAGTCTCTGAAGACCTGTCAGTGATGCTTCTGGGTCTCTATACACCGTCACAAAAGAGGAACCCAAACCGATACAAATAATTTTCCAGACAGGGGCCTCCATCTTCCTTATATCAGTACCAACGAAGAGCTCTTGAGTTTTCTAGGAAAAGGCCTTGTTTCCAGAAGAAGAGTCTCTTTTTCTTCTACAGTAATACTGTTCTGCAGTCATTAATTAGGTAGGAACTCAATCACCCACCTCCTTGAGGAGTAGCTGCTAGTCACTCACCTACAGTAGGACCTGTGTGGACAAATGCTTGAAGAAGAAAGAGAGGTTACTTACCTAAGGGCACGTCTTCACTACCCGCCGGATCGGGTAGCAATCGATCTATTGGGGATCGACTTATCGCGTCTAGTGA
>NW_020664373.1:23269120-23290959 GCF_002925995.2 Terrapene triunguis | reverse complement strand
CCCCCCCCCCCCCCGTAGTGTAGACCTAGCCTTACAGTAATTAGAGTTCTTTGAGATGCTTTTGTTCACATAGATGCCACTCCTTGCCCACTGATACGGTGCTCCTATGTGAATTTCTGTGTTAGCGAAGGACCTGAGTAGTAGTTGTAGAGCCAACCTGGGATTTCTTTTCCCCATATCATAGAGATCTTTGGCTTTACTTTTAGTTCATGTATGCAATTATCACAGGCTAATCTGGAGGCATAAATAGCTTCATTGCAAAAACTTTTAACTTGAACAGGGTCATGTACTGAACATAGATCTGTTTTCTATATTACTTTCTGATATACCATCATTTTGAACTACTTGTTAACAATTTACCCTTTGTCAAGACCATATTTTCAGGAATAAAAGTGGGGAAACAATTCAAAATGTTATTACATAATATTACACAGACACGCACAAAACCTCAACTATGTTAAAAGAACATTATTCAGGTTGCTAAGTGGAGCACTCAGAAGTATAGAAAATGGTAGATTTAAAGATGCCCATGCAATTTTAATTTGGCCATCCCTGTGAATATGCATTATGATATTGTCTTTAATTACATGATTGCATATTCTTTTTAACACTAGTAGCTGACAGCCAGAGCCGTCCTTACCCATACGCAAAGTATGCAGCTGCGTAGGGCACCAGGAAACTTGGAGCACCAAATTTCCTGGTGTCCTGCGCAGCTACGTGCTGCGCCAGCCCCTGCTCTGCCTCTTCCCCAGGCTCCCCACCCCAGCCCTGCCTCTTCCCACCCCTGCTCTGCCACAGCCCCGCCCCTGAGGACTGCAGCAGGGCCAGGCCTGCACTCACCGGCGGTGGTAAGTGCAGGGACCCGGTCCCAGATGTGCCACCGGTGAGTGCTGGGGGGTGGTTCCCCCCTGCCTCCCAAGCCAGCCCCCCTCCCACAGAGGCCTGGGGCCAGCCCCCTCCCACTCCACGGAGGCCTGGGGCCCCACACACCCCCTGTCATTTACTTCTTTGGTGTGCTCACTGTTACCTTAGAATAAAGTGCCAGAATCAGTCTTGTGAATAAATATAACCCCAACACAACGTCAACAGCTTTATAATTACAGCCAAACCAAGTGAGGTTTAGATAGAAAAATAATCCATCTTTATTTTAATAAAAAACACTGTTTGGAGTGAAGTCCTATCCCTCATTCACATTCCCAAGCACTAAGATAACAAATGATTTATATTAGCACACTAGATGCATATTAATTTCATAGGTAGTGTCAAGGAATTTTCCTGATTCTAGTGGCAAAGATGCAAGCAGACCATTACACAGCACGGAATGGAAGCATTGCCATTGGGGTAAAAAGTGTGAATAATAGCAGCAGCTTAGCCCTCCAACAAGTTTGCATTTCCCAGAAAAATTCCTGCAGCTGCTCAGAGATACGGTCGTTCTACCTGCACTTCGTGGTTTAGAGAAATTCAATGGAAGATGGCTGCCAAGCAGGGCCGGCTCTAACTTTTTTGCCACCCCAAGCAGCAAACAAAGCGCCGCCCCGCCGTAACACCCCCCCACCGGCACCACCCCGCCGAAACACCGCCGCGCCGCCGAACACCCCCCACCGAGTGCCGCGCCGCCGAACACCCCCCGCCGAGCGCCGCGCCGCCGAATCCCCCTGCGCGCCGCGCCGCCGAACACCCCCCACCCACCGCCGCGCACCCCCACCCCCCCCCGCGCCCCACGCCGCCGCCCCCCCCGCCCAGCGCCGCGCCACCGAACACCTCCGCCCCCCGCGGAGCGCCGCGCTGCCGAAACCCCCAACCCACACGGCGCACCGCCAAACACCCCCCGCCGAGCGCCGCGCTGCCGAACCCCTCCCCGCCGAGCGCCGCGCCGCCGAACACCCTCTGCTGAGCGCTGTGCCGCGCTGCCCCCCGCCACCCCAAGATTGGCCGCCCCTTACCAGGTGCCGCCCCAAGCACGTGCTTGGTTGCCTGGTGCCTGGAGCTGGCCCTGCTGCCTAGAGAAATGCACTGTCTCGCCGCATGCAAGCAGGTAGTGAAGTACACTGCTAGGCAGAGTTTGTCTGGGGAGAGCTCCCAGAAAATTGGACAATAGAATGGGGACTTAGAAGCAAATTATCAAGGTCTTGCTCAGACAGTGCACAAAAATGTGTCATTTATTTGCTATCTAGCTGGCTTTGAACCCTGCTAAAGTGAATGAGAATTTTATGTCCTGGCCCTGCTATATATTCCCATCAAACCAAAGAGACCGCTGATCCATCTTTACTTCTGTATAACTTATTTAAAAAGACCAGCCATGGGCTAAAAATGTAAGAGACCGTTTTCCTGTAACAATAGCTATATAAATGGGGATACCAGGCCAAGACGCTTATTTCAGTGATCCAGTACTCTGGTCTATTTCAGAGATTTGGGCTTAATTCTCCACTGTGCCCAAGTGGAAAGATCCCCCAAGGACCTTAAGCCAGTTGAGAACTGGGTATATCAGACCCTAGCTCTGCCTCCTCCCCTTCCCTCAAATGCACTGTCTCCTCCTTGCCTCCGAGAAGGCTTTGCTTTCCCTTATGCTATACAGTGGGTTCCAGCACAATAGATGGCAGATGCAGAAGGCAGCAGAACCATCACTGCCACTGGGGAGATTCCTTTGGCTGTTTCAAGTTCACTCTGTGCTGCATAAGCAGAGAGCTGTCCCTTAGGTCTGTAATACGAGGGACAGATAATGGTGTGATCATCTTAGACCAGGTTTACCGCCTGTATCACCACTGACCTGCTACTTTCTGTTTGGCTTTGGGAGCAGAGGAGATCTATTGCATCTCTCCACCAGACATCAGGTTCTCCTTAACAGCCCCGCTTTTAGACATCTATTGTGTTGCTCAGTTACTTCAATTATACATTTGACCTGCTTGCTTTATGGCTTAAGCCTTAAATTCCTCTTTTCATTAGTTTTTGTTACACTAAAGTGCAGGGAACAAACAATAACTAACTGTATGTTTGCTGAGGATTTCTGGAATAATGCAAGCCATAAGATATTTTTGCAGTAGTACAGAAAAAGAATTAAATCTAGTAGGCCAATTTTACCCCTGGTGTAATTTATCTGGAGTCAGTGGAATTACAACAGATTAATTATACCCCTAGCTTTCAAAGTGCAACAATATGCCATATCTTCCAACCCACCACCGTATATAATACAGCATACCTTCTAACACCTCACTCTGTATACAGTATTTTCAGAGCTTGTAATTTATAAGCTCCTATTAGGTATTAATGTATTGTAATAGAAATAATATTGAAGTATGTATCCATGTAACACTCAGCCACTGCAGGGATGGGTGCAGTAAGGTGACCCTCAGGATTGGTGCACACCTGTTGTGTACTTTGCACCTGGTAGGAGAGAGCAGCTAACAACACTTTGTCCTATCCTTTCTTGGCAAACTCTTTGCAGTGAAAACATTGCCATCAATGCTACTTTCTGTATTTCCAATGTGAGCTGGAAGTGGCTCTCTTGTTACATAGCAAGACCACCAAAATGCCACTATGGGAATAGGGTGCATACGCTGTAGATCTACAGAAACCAGAGTGCTAATGCAAACAAACCACCTGACCTGTCCAAACTTCTTCAATCAAAAGTCTTTACATATGAAATGAGGTGCCACCCCAGAATGTGCTGCTAAGGGCATAGCGTGAAAGGAGGCCATCAGCTAAACATGCTGTACAGCTCTTCCACACTCCCAGCAAAACAGGAGAGGGGTTTGTGGCTCTCAGAGGAGCCTACAGTCCGCAACTGCTTCTGTCTCAAGGCTATGAGAGAGGGTGAATTATGAAAACCAAAACACACGTTGCTGGAAAACACACTCACAGCCCTGCTTACTATACAATAGAGCAACTTCCCTCGTTAAGGCCTATATCTGAGGGAAGAATGGAATGTGGGGATATGACATTGACCCATCCTGTCTAGACTAGGAAATAGATTGTATTGAAAAACATGATCGTTCAAGCATGTTAGCAAATACGTTTTTAAACACTGCCTATTCTTGCAGTTTAGACCTGCCCATTCAGAAGAGGGGCAAGGAAATAAGGAAGGGGCACTGGGCATGTTAGAAAGTCCCAGTTCAAACCACTTGAGCATCCAACCAGAGAGCTCAAGCAGTTACAGCCCAGAGAACTCAACTGGCCCATGGCCTTGAGCTGCTCTTGTGAACCCCAATAGTAGGGGCCTTAGCAAGGTGAAGTTCACTTGTCTGCAGACACAATGGCATGAACAGAAAATCCCTGGGAATTGTGGTCCTACCATAATTAATCCTAAGGGATTCAGCATGTGAGGGAGGAAATCCAGGGTATTTTAATTCTGACCTGGGATTCTGGGAGGGCAATGGAGTGAGCAAGCATTCACCCCTGGGCTACCACTACATACACAGACTCTACCCCACTCTTTTCCTACAAGCCAGAGAGGTGCTCAGTGCTTCTTTGTTTCAATCTTTAAAAAAAAACAGAAGCCCATTCATCCAGGCCACATGGCTGTTTCCTTGCTGTGGCCACCACACTCCACCAGACTCCCAGCTCTGTCCTATGCTGCCCCCCCGTTTCCCCCCATGATCCCCACAATCATTCCCAGTGTCCCCAGCAGCCCTCCCTTTCTCCCTCCCCTGAGCCCGGGCAGGGCAAGCAGCCGCAGAGCACAGGCAAGATACTCTCCTTCTGATCTGAGGCAGGTACCTGAGCACAGCTGTAACTCCCTGCCCCCTTTGGAATGTGCCCCCCCCCGGGCATCTGGGGAGGGGCATGTGACCATTCCTGCCCCTCCCTAGCGTCACCTCTGCATATGGGCTCTTGTTTGCATACTGTATGTTGTAGTGAGCCATGTGGCTATTTGTACATGTTCCCTAAAGTTTTTGCACAGAGCTGCCCTCTGGCTGGAGGCACAACCAGCTCTGTTATCCCCCCTCCCCATACCTGTTACCCTCACCTTCTCTGATCAACTGTCACATTCCAACTGCCACAGAACCTTTGGACTCTAACATTCCATCCGGTTCTCCTAGGGCTCAGTGATTGAACTTGCTGATATTTTAAACAAAAAGAGCTCTCAACCATACTTGTAGCTGTTTCAGTTGCTTCACACTGAGTCAGAGACATTGTAGACTTCAGAGTCACACACAGAATGGCAATCCTGGAAGATTAATGCTGATTGGTGTGGGTGCAAATGAGGAAGTATGCTACAGTCAGGGGCTGTGTGTGTTTGGGGTTAGTGTTGGTGCTGGTTGTGGGGTTGTATGGGTTTTGAAGAACTGTGGCAGATGGGCCAAGTAACCCATTATCTGTTCAGTCTCCTTCAGACAACCAGTGTAATTGTTGGATGCAAATTAGCTGAAGTGTAAGGGTAGTGATTTGGTTGAATTACCCTCTGATATCATCGTCTTGGGCTCTTCACATGGACTACATACATCCCTTACTGTAGCTGCACACCACATGGGTGTAATTCGTAAAGCCAAAATGGCTGAGAATTTAAAAATTGGATGGTAACAGAGTGCGAAAGCCAGTGAAGACTGAACCTGGTGATAGTCTGAACAAAGAGAGACCTCAGTTATGCTTGTAGATCAGTGGTTTTCAATCTATTTACATTGTGGGCTGCAGGTCTCTATGTGTTATATGGGATGCATCAACACAATATAAATACTGCCTGTATGGTCCTGAGCAGATCACATGGGCCGCAGCTGTGTGCTGATTGGGCTGCAAGCGGCCCAAGGGCTGCAGGTTGAGAACCACGGTTGTAGATGTTTCCACTGCTTCAGATTGATTCAACAGACATTCTAGGCTTCAGAGTGACTATCCTGGAATCTTATGATGTAGATTACATATGTGCGTTCAATGCTCTGCTGAATAGGAATGGGATTAATCACATGCTTAAAGTTAAGAATGTACTTAATTGCTTTGGTGAATCAGGGCCTAAATATTGACCAAAACATTTATTTATATTATATATAATATAATTTCACTGTGCCCATAAGATATTAAACTTATCCTAAACCCAATAATACCATAACTCTAGCTTTCGACAAATGGAGTCATTTAAATTGTTCACTGCAGGGAAGGATTAATTTAATTAAAATGAACATCATATCCACATTATTCTACCACTTTAATTCTCTTCCCTTGATATTCCTTCATACTACTAATAGGATTAACCAACTATTCAAAACATTTTTATGGGGGAGATAATACATTATTCAAATTCTCATTAAAATTTTGTATCTTTTAGTTGCAAAAGAGAATTTCGATTCCCCAATTTACTTTTCTGTCATAAACCTGTTATGATTAGACAAGTCCTATTTTGGTTTCATAAGGCTTCTGGTGTTGAACCTGTCTGGGTGCATTTAGGGAAGAGACTGCTTCTTGCTGCTACCTCTCACCATGCCTTCAGGTTTTAGCACTGCTACAATAATAATTTTTTCCATTCTATCCACAGTAACTCATGCACATGATATATGGTTCTCAGTGTTTAAAATATTTATGCTAAAACCTTATACACTTAAAAAGAGACCAATCTGAAATCCTTCATTATTAGAAATAATTGATGATGGCATTTTTGTCTCGTTGGATTTGAAACAATAAATATAGGTTTAAGCAATATTTTCCTTCCTCTGAAGAGTCACATCATTATCAGTTTGAGGAAAAAATCAGTTTAGGCAATAATGGTGAATGTGCGGTGCTTCAAATAGAAAAGGATGCTTTAATGACAAGTATAACTAAGGCATTGTCACTGTTAAAATGTATAGTATATATACTGCTTGGAAATTATGGTATATAGTAGATAGGATTTTAACGTCATGTATAGGCTAGAATTAGGATAGCCTTAGAGAAATATGGAGGAGACATTTAGAGTTACAATTAGATCAGAAGCATTTGAATCAATATGTTAATTAAAAGGTCATCTTTCAGAGTAGTCAACTCCTGCAACAGAAAATCATTAATTGGACACAGAAGTTTATGTTAGCAACATTAATAAAATCCTCTAATACAGTCATAGTCACTTGTTATATTACTGTCTTGTGGGGAGGGGGAGAAACTGAAGGTGTTTCTTCTAGAGAGCACTAACCCATTTAGGATATCATGACTGCAAATGTTGGAGATACGTTCAACTTTTAAAACTCTCCTAAATTCTAATTTCTGGAATGAAGAATGAAATTTGCTCTGTAGTGGTCTAGGCGTAAGCATCTAACACTGCTTAGTTTATTATTAGACGTCATGTTGATGAAAAGTCATACTGGCAATGTGAAACCCCACTGCTAAGAGATCTATCTTTAAGCCAGCTACAATTCTGAAATACAAGACTGAGCTGCAGCTGGTGCTTTTAGGACTAGGCTCCCGCTCCCACATCCACATGGGGGGAAGGATAGCTCAGTGGTTTGAACATTGGCCTGCTAAACCTAGGGTTGTGAGTTCAGTCCTCGAGGGGGCCACTTAGGGATCTGGGGCAAAATCAGTACTTGGTCCTGCTAATGAAGGCAGGGGGCTGGACTCAATGACCTTTCAGGGTCCCTTCCAGTTCTATGAGATAGGTATATCTCCATATATTTTATTAGGGAGACTCATAGTACTTCTTCTTAGTGTATGCACAACATGCCTCAGGTGGCATGTGACCAGGATTCATCACCGAATTTGTCCTGGTGGTTGGATCATTAGCTTCCCCAACTCGGGCCGGGTGCCGACGGGGAGTGCGATGTGAACACTGATCCATGCCCCCCACTGGTAGTACTGAGAACTCCAGTTTGAGGTGGGGTTCAGCTCCCAGGTCTGCAGCAGGCAACCATGCAGCCCAGAGAGCAGCAAGAACTTAAGTTTCACTCAGCAGCCTGGTCCTCGGAAGCATATTTTGTTTCAGAAACATCATGTGTTGGTGCTTCCGAAACCAAAATTTCAGAATTGCCACTTTGTGAAAATGTTCAAAAAAATTGGTTTCTCTCAGTCAAAATGAAGCCAAAATTTAAATAATTGAAATTTCTTATGAACCAGAAATCACGAGGCTTGGCAAGTTCTACTTAGAAAGCAAATGTAATGTAGAGGCCAGAGCACAAGTTTAAGAGTCTGGGGACCAACTATGCTGATGACTCACTATGTGACCTTGGGCAAATCACTTAAACTTCTCTGCTGCGGCTCAGTTTCTTTTGTTCATATATAAATTGTTAATATTACTTCCCTCACAAAGGTATTGTGAGGAGTAATATTCAGAGACCTAACAGATTCCAGCTCTGATTTAATTGACATATCAGCAGTTCCCATAATTTAAGTATATTTATTAAATACATAAAATGTGCTTAATAGTATGGTGCATTATGCAGTGTTTCATGATTGTGAAGCGTGGAAATTCATGTTCTTTTGAGAATCTTAACGCTAAATGTCTTTGCTTTTTAAGTTTAAATGAACATGGATTGCACTGACTTTTTTTTAACATTGACTAATATAACCTTTCTCTGCTTGTTTTACAAGCACTAAAATCCTATATACTTTAAATCTTATTCCCCTGCATAATAGATTTTAAGATAAAACAAAGGGTAATAGACTATAAAAATTGATTTCTATTAATAAGTATCAGTGCCTTTCCCACATTGAATCCTAATGCAATCCATGTGTTTTCCTCCTATTTATATTACCTCAACTACACACAATCAGCAGACCTCATTAACTCAGTTACATTTTGAGCTGTTGGGGCCATGTTTTCATTCTATTTTTTATACCTAAAGTTTTTCCTCAGCAACATTTTGCTGGTTGAATTAGTGGCTATTTATTTGTAGAGCTGGTTTCATGCTATTAGATGACATCACAGCACAGGTGTGAAGTACTAATTAGTGTAATGCTGTATTTCAATTAATGTAGCTCATTCCAGTTAAGTTTGGAAAGCCTTTAAAGAGTCTCACTTCCTTTTAGTTCCTTGTTAAAAGGAAGTGAGACTCTTTAAAGGCTTTCCAAACTTAAGTGGCACAGTCAGAATACCTGCATTTATGTATCATGATTTGTGTATCCTCCATTATAACATGTACACAGAATTTAAAAGAATGCATTGCAAGCTTTTTTGTGTGTCTGTTCATTCATGGTAAACTAAGTGTTGGTACCAAGAGTATTATTGCAACTAAAATTGCTATTGTGAAGCCCAGAGAACTTATCCAAAGGACTTCTCTCTTTATTTGAGACTTCACAAGGAAGAAGGGATGTTGTAAGCTCAGTGATGTGTTGGCCCCTCTGGGATGCAATGCAGGGTAAATTCCAAGAACAGCATCAAACTTAAAGCTGCAAGTTCTACATCTTAAAACTGAAGAATCTGTAGCTGTAATAATAGGAGATAGGTGTCATTTTCAAGGGGAAGGGTCTATCTAACCGTGAAAGAGAGTTGAGGTTGGGTAAAGGTTCAGGGGTGAAAGAAACACATTGGTTTCATTGTTGGACTTGGTGAATCAGTTACAGTATAGTATTTGTTTTTCAAATAAGCCCATTTTGGAAACAATTATTTTCTGCTCTGCTGCATAATACAAAGCATGGCTGGCCTTACTGAAATTATGTAGAGGTGCCCAAGGTGAAAATTCTTTTGCGTTCTCCTACGTCCTCAAGTTGAAAGGGGGAAAAAAGGGGCACTGATAATTTTTATAGACAATACTTTTTTCCTAAGGAGTAATGGGGGGCTATTGAGTTGGGTATGCCTCAAGCCATTGCTGTCACAGAGTTGACTAGAATGTATAGACATAGTCGGGTGAATAGGTATGCTTTCTAAAGCTGCTTGGTTTTCCCGCAGAAACGTTGGTGCTTCTAAATGAATTATATGGAAGAGCTGTATTTCTAAAAGAAGGCTACAATCTAGTTTAATCAGCCAACATCCCGAAAAGCAATTCCCAGCATTTAATAAGCTGCAAATTCTAATTGAAATTAGGGGGTGTTAGTTGCATTTGACATTTCTGAACCTTCTGAAGGACGTAGTCATGTTGATGAAAAGTCATACTGGCAATATGAAACCCCACTGCTAAGAGATCCATCTTTAAATCAGCTACAATACTAGTTTAATAGTCAGAAAAAGGACTCAACAGTTTAATTTTTTTAATGTTACGTATTTATAAAATAAAATAATTCTGATTTCTCAAACCAGTATTTAAGCAGAAGAGGAATAGATTTACTATCATTGACCAAAAAAGAAAACCCTGCATTTAACCATTTTACTCACAGCTCAGCATTGAGCATTAGCAAAGTGAGCAGAACCACTCACTCACTGTAAACTAATTATCAAATGTAAAGTCCAATTCAGAATTTTTAATTACCTAGAAACCACATTGCTAGTCTCACTAACAATGTCACTTTTCAACAACATAGTTGCTGCTCAATTTATAGTAAAATGTAAGCTATAAAATGTAAGCAATTAAATTGCTGTTTTGGGTTTATTTTAATATAGTGCTTTGAAATTTTCTTTTAAAGTAATTGCAGTTGTAGAAAATACCCCATATAACTTCTATTTACTATCCCGTCTCAAGTTTTCTACTGTATTTTTCTCTTTAAAAAATACCTCCTATTAAATGTTTTTAGAGAAAGGTCAGTATACTACTGTAGGCTATTACAATACTGACTTCACTTCAAGGCACAACCGATTTTGTGTAGTTAAGTATTTACCTCCCCTTTTTTCTGTAATGGGACAAAGCACACTCACTCTTCACTTGGAAAGTAACTAACAGCTGTTATAAACAATGACACACTGAGATTTGTGTCTTCTAACAGGGCCTATTGTCCCTATGCGGAGCTAAGACTGATAGTGTCTGTAGGAATTAGGATGACTGTGTCCCTTTTAATACTGCTTGTAATCAGTACACTTTCTGAGGGAAGTCTATTAGAATTGTGTATTAGACCTCTAGAGCTGAATTTTATATTACACCTAATCTTGATACAAAGAATTGATCACAAAAATAAAAATTACTGGTTGCTTAGGTGCCAGTGATCATGGCTTGATTATATTTCTTAGATGTAAATAGAATAAAGCCTCAACCAACAACATATATACTTGTTGCTATGAGCTGAGTGAAATTTGGAATTTCCATCCCACAGGGAATTCCAGCATTTCAACATCTGTTTTGACTTGAAACAGAAGGAAAAGGTGAATTTTGAAAATTTTCAGATTGTTAATTCAGAAAAATTCTATTTGGAAATGTCAAAACACTACCTTTAGACATTTTCAGTTGAAGCAATACATTTTTACATTCCTGAAATCAAAATGTTTCATTTCATTTAGTTTTGCTGAATTGACCGAAAAGGCTTCCTTCCAAGTCAGAACAACATTAAACTGTGTTTCCCTAATGCATTGCCTTATGGGAGTTATAATTTGGGCCCTTGTCTCCTATGCGCCTGCCTTCCTGGAGGACTGTATCTCCCACAATACAGTGCAGACCCATCTGATCAGTCATGGAGATAATGGTGGATAATCAGCTTAACATGAATTCCCAGGGCAATACTGTGGCTAAAAGGGCTTATGCAATTGTTGGACAAGAAGGCTATCGATTAGAAGTAGGGAGGATATATTACCTCTGTATTTGGAATTGATGCGACTGCTACTGGAATTCTGTGTGCAGTCCTGGTGTCTAACTAGGATATTGAAAAAGTAAAGAGATTTCAGAGAATTGCCAAAAGAATGATTAAAGGATTGGAAAACATGCCTTATAGTGAGAGACTCAAAGAGCTCAGTTTGTACAGTTTATCAACCAGAAGGGATGACTTTATCACAATGTATAAGTATCAACATAGGAAAAGAAAATTTAATAGAGGGTTCTTCAATCCATTAGGCAAAAGTATAATAAGATCCAGTGGCTAGAAGCTGAAGCTCAGCAAATGCAGACTAGAAGTAATATGCAGTCGTAACAGTAAAGGCAATGAACCATTTGAACAACTTACCAAGAGATATGGTAGATTTTAAATCACTGAAAATTTGTACACAAAGATGACATGTTTTTCAAAAAGATGTGCTCTAGATATGGGTCTACAGCTACTGGACATGAAGCAGAAATTTATTCAGGGAAGACTCCGGGCCTTTGTTATGCAGGAGGTGAGACTAGATGATCACAATGGCCTCAAAATCTCGGAATTAATGGAATGCAGTAAGAAGGGCTATTCACTACAGATTTACTCATTTAACTCTATCCCTATGTTTGGAATCACTCTTGTCTTTCTTAATCCTGCCTTCATACACCATCTCCTATATATTAAAGAAAAAGGCAATTTAATTCTGCACTTGTTCATCCTGGCTTTCAAATAACACCAAGTGAGGACTGGTGAAGATATTTCCATTAAGTAGCTAAGTAAGATATAGACAGATAATCCTGGAAAGTTACCTGCCTTCCATGCTGCAGGGGAAGGTGAAAAGTCTCCAAGGTCACTGCCAATCTAACCTCAGGGGAAATTCCTTTAGGACCTCACACAGTGATCAGTTAGATCCCAAGCAGGTGCCTGCCAGTGGAGCACATGAGAGAAAGACTGCTTGGTGCCACCTCAGAGCACTGGCCCACTCAGTCTAGTGTCCCATGTCCAGCCACGGCCATCTCTGATGCTTCAGAGAAAGGAGACCAAAAATCCCCAGAATACACTGTGGGGTAAAAATCCCTTCCTGACCTCTGTGAGTGGCGGGCTGAAGCCCTAAAGCATGAGATTTAGAAGCATAAGACATAAAATGGAAGAGACCCTCAGGGCTGCCAAAACCTGCCCTCCCACCCTAACAAGCAATCCCATCATACAATCCCACTCATAAATTTCTCCAGCTCTCCCATATTTGAATTTAATCTGAAAATGGTAAAGTCATCTTATCTCTTGTACAAGTGGATTTCATTTGTTCCTACTGGATTCCCATCCCGGAGTTCCCACATCTGGACATGATCTTGAATGCATGAATATCAGTTGCTCCAACATTCTCCAAATTTTGGCTTTTGAGTTAGCCTTTTCTGGCCAGCCATTGACAATCTAAATTGATATATCTTTGCCTGCTCTGACAATTGGGCAGCAGTGGCATGAATAAATAGCCAGAGCAGATGCTTCAAAATCAGATTGAGCCTTTCCTCAACGAAAGTAGATGGAGTGTGGGACTCTGTCAGAGTGTATTCAGAACAGAACATCTTGCAACCTGGAGAGCAATGGCTACAAGACACACCCACCATGTACAGGTACTCTCGGAAAACATCACTTTTCTCTCTTGACAGAACTAGCAGGTAGCATGTCATAGTGAATGACAAGTTTGAACATAAAAACCAAAGATTTTTCTGAGGAAGAAATGGAGCTTGCCACCCCACCATAATTTCTTGATGCAGAATGTTTTTGCCAATGTCTTGTCTGGGAGCAAACTTCTATTCCTTCAGTTGTGTTACTGTTAAGGAACGCCACAGTAGCTTATCAGTACCAGCTGTTACAATCACAGATCAATTCTTCAGATTGCCATGCAAACATAAGGCCCTGAAGGTCTAGAACCCAGGCCTGCAGAACTGCCAGCATCTCTACACTGCCACATAGCAGCAGCTGTAACCAGCTAGTGCCACTGTCCAAGACCTGCTGTGAACACAGACCATGGGAAGTCCTTGTCTCAAAGGCAGGGCCGGCTCCAGGCACCAGCGCAGCAAGCTGGTGCTTGGGGCGGCCCATGGAAGGGGGCGGCATGTCTGGGTCTTTCGTGGCAATTCGACGACGGGTCCCTCAGTCCTTCTCGGAGGGAAGGACTGGCCGCCGAAGAATGAAGCGGCGTGGTAGAGCAGCCGCCGAAGTGTCGCTGATCACGGTTTTGTTTTTGTTTTTTCTCTTCACCGCTTGGAGCGGCAAAAAATCTGAAGCTGGCCCTGCTCAAGGGGTCTGACAGGCAGCAAACCCATGGCTCTCAATAGGTTTTTCGAGGGCAGGAAGCCAAAGGGATATTCCAGGAGGTGTCCAGACAACAGTGCAGATTTACTGTAGCTGCCATGACCACTCCTTGCTCCTGAACTTCTGGCTTTGACCTCGGCTTGATTTGGACTTCGTCTCCTGACTTGGACCCTGAAACCTAACTCAGACTCTGATTCTGAGTATCAACCTTGGCTTGGAATCTGACTACACACTCCTCCTCTACTCCCTAGCTCAGGTTTGCCCCTGCTCTGACCCGTGGTCCTGACTGTCTGTGTTGGAATCCTGACACCAATAATACATTGGAGGGAGTCTCAATCCCAGTCCTCTGCACAGGTGCAGAGTTTATGAACCTGTTTCCAATTTCCATTTCTTGTATTCCTGCTGAAAATAATGACAGGCCACACAGATATCTGCTGATTCTATTCCATTCGCCATCCAGATCATTGGGGTTCATGCAATACTGTAATTTCTGAAAAACTTCCAGTAGACCAAAGAAGTTGATCAAACAATCCACGTGCAAAGTTAGCAGAGGAAAAGCTGTGATAGCATCTCTGAAGGTCATCTGTCTGCTCTCAGGGAATCCTTTCAAAAAACACATTTTCAGAAATAGATTATTGAATTCCTGCTTTCAGAGAAAAAGCCCATACAACATCATGGGCAGAGATAGATCTGTGGGGTAAATAAGAATCAAGAGTCAAAAAATCCCTTGCAGGAGAGAGGATTTTTTTTTTATCTTCAATTATCTAGTCAGAAAGATAGCAAAAAAGTTTACTGTCATCATTAAGACACGTACATCAGCCTTAAACTTTGGTTCTTCTTCGAGTGCTTGCTCATATCGATTCCAATTAGGTGTGTGCGTGCTGCGTGCACGATCGTCGGATAATTTTTACCCTAGCAACCCCCGGTGGGTTGGCTGTGGAGCCCCCTGGAGTGGCGCCTTCATGGTGCTGGATATATACCCCAGCTGACCCAGCGCCCCCTCAGTTCCTTCCTACTGCCCGTGACGGTCGTTGGAACTGTGGAGCGCGGCATAGCTGTCCTCCACTCTCCCTAGCTCTTCCTTCCCGTTAGATATTGTTGTAGTTAGTTAGTTAGTTGTATAGTTATAGATTTAGTGTAGTTTAGTAGTTCATAGTTCTAGAGTAGTTAATAAGTGAAGTTAGCGAGCGGAAAGGGGGTTTCTCCCTCCCCTTCCCCCCGGTGTGCCGCCCAGGCTCATGCCCAAGGCTCCAGGGTTTAAACCGTGCTCAGCCTGCTGTAAGTCTATGCCAACAGGGGATCCCCACGACTCTTGTTTAAAGTGTCTCGGGGAGTCTCACCAGACCGATAAGTGTAAGATCTACAAGGCTTTCCGGTGCTGACATCAGTACCTTTGACTCCGGCACCGGCAGAAGGGCCGTTGAGTCCGGTGAGGACTGGCTCCCTGACCCGTACCGTGGTTGAGCCCTGTCTTCCGTCTACGCCAAGACGTTTGCCACAGCGAGGGACTTCATTGCCCTCACAGAACCAGCACCGTCTCAGACTGCGGCACCGCACCCATCCGCACGATGCAGTCTAGGGGCAAGCCAACCCTATTACGTCCTCCATCTCCAAGCGTGGACTCTGCACCACTCCCGGTCTAGGAGCAGGTCCCGGCACCGCTCGCAGTCCCAGCGCCGTTCTCTATCACGGCACCGGTCGTACTTGCGGCCCAGATCTTCCTCACGGTACCGTTCCACCTCTCAGCACCGCCCCGCACCTCGGTATCGTTCGGACTCCCGACACAGATCCCGGCACTGGTCTGAGTGCTGATCCCGCTTGAGAGGCCGCTCCTGGCACCGCTCCCACAGACGGTCTTCATCGCGATCCAGGTCTGGATCTCGGTACCAGCATGACCATCGGCACTGTTCTCGATCCTGGTACCGCTCCTCGGCACCGCGCAGAGACCGCTCTCCTGTGGGCCTGCACCGTTCCCAGCGGAGTCAACGCAGGCACGCTCTGCACCGCCCTGGCCCTCATGATCCACCTCATGCTCTTCACAGTCTGACGGCACCTCCCGCTCAGCCTATTCTGCTCTGGGTCAGGCAGCGGATGAGTTGGGCCATTGGCAGGATGGAGCCGAAGACCCTAGACAGGATCCTGCACACTGGTCTTTCTGGACCCCGAGGGCGTATCACCAAGCCCAAGGGGCTCCACCGGTGGCCTCACGCTCAGCCCCGAGTTCAGAGCCCCGAGTACCGGAGGCCACCATCAGTCGTCCTCCCCCCGGGGGTATGGAGGCACCTGCGCCGACTCCTATGCAGGCCCCAGACCCTGGTACAATGGATCCTGTACATCAGGACCCCTCACAACTGGACCCGCCACAGGATCCTTTACCCCCTGAAGCATCCTCCTCATCTTCTGCAGATGAGGCGGTGGCAGGGACAACAACCTCGGATCCACCCCTGATAGACTTACGTGCCCACCAAGACCTTTTACGTAGGGTGGCACGTAACATGAATCTTCAGGCAGAGGAGATAGTGGAGTTAGAGGACCCGGTGATGAGCATCCTCTCAGCTGATGCCCCATCCCGGATATCCTTACCCATCATCCGCACTATTCAGGCTAACGCCTTCACAATATGGCAGACCCCTGACTCTATCCCACCTACTGCCAGAGGGGTAGAAAGGAAATACTTTGTCCCCTCTAAAGACTATGAATATCTCTATACTCACCCTCAGCCATGTTCACTGGTGGTGTCCTCAGTGAACGCAAGGGAACGCCATGGTTAACAGGCTGCAGTGCCCAAATCTAAGGATGCCAAGTGCTTCGATTTGTTTGGACGCAAAATTTACTCAGCAAGGGGTCTGCAGCTCCGAGCCGCTAACCAACAGGCGCTCTTGAGCCGCTATGATTATAACTCATGGAACTCCATGGGTAAATTTAAGGAGTTGATCCCCCAAGACTTGAGGGATGAGTTTGGGGCCTTAGTGGAAGAGGGTAAAAAGGTGGCTAGGACCTCCTTACAGGCCTCTCTAGATGTAGTGGACTCTGCTGCTAGGACACTAGCGTCAGGCCTAGCTATGCAATGCATTTCTTGGCTGCAAGTGTCTGGCTTACCGCCAGAACTGCAGCAGACCCTTCAAGATCTGCCATTTGATGGTCAGGGCCTGTTCTCGGACAAAACAGACTCTCGGTTACAGAGCCTTAAAGATTCCAGAACCATCATGCGCTCCCTGGGGATGCATGTCCCAGGACCCCAACGCAGGCCCTTTAGACCACAGCCCCAAAGGTTCTACCCTCCCCCTCGTCCAAGACAAGACTTTTCCAGAAGACGTGGACGAGGTGGTAGAAGGAGATTCACTGGCCACCAACCCGGTCAGAACCAAGGCTCTCCTAGAACATCTTCAGGGCCCAGGCAAAATTTTTGAAGGTTTGCCCGAAGGCGGCATACTAGTCACCACCCAGGATCCATTCCCTTTATTTCGGGATCGCCTCTCCCATTTCCACCATGCGTGGTCCCTTATAACTTTGGACCGATGGGTTCTTCGCACGGTGGAAAGGGGATACGCTCTCCAATATTCTTTGTCTCCCCCCCCCATCCTCCCGCCCCGTCCCTCTTCAGGAACCCCTCTCACGAGCAACTCCTTATACAGGAGGTTTTTACGCTCCTGTCCATGGGAGCGATAGAGGAGGTTCAATTAGACTTAAGGGGCAGGGGGTTTTACTCCCGCTATTTCCTGATCCCCAAGACAAAAGGGGGACTTCGACCCATTTTAGATCTGCGTGGACTCAACAAATTCATGGTAAAGTTGAAGTTCCGCTTGGTCTCATTGGGGACCATTATCCCTTCCCTGGATCCTGGAGACTGGTACGCCGTCCTTGACATGAAGGACGCGTATTTTCACATAGCAATCTACCCTCCGCTCAGGCGCTTCCTTCGCTTTGTAGTAAACCACGTACACTACCAATTTGTCGTCCTTCCCTTCAGGCTGTCCACAGCGCCGAGAGTGTTTACCAAATGTATGGCTGTCGTGGCAACCTACCTTCGTCGATAAAGGATACAGGTGTTCCCATATCTGGATGACTGACTAGTTCGCAGCCACACCAGGGAAGAAGTTCAATCCCACATCCAACTCACCCTGCGCACATTCCACAAGCTGGGCATCTTACTCAACAGAGAAAAGTCTACTCTGGAGCCAACCTAGAGAATAGAGTTTATCGGGGCAGTCTTAGACTCCAGACTCGCCCGCACTCTCCTGCTGGACACTCGTTTTCAGGCTATCGCAAACATCATCCACAGCCTCCAAGGCTTCCTGACTTCCACGATAAGGACATGTCTCGGCTTTTTAGGACACATGGCATCATGCACTTACGTAACCAGGCATGCCAGACTTCGGCTCCACCCACTTCAGGCCTGGGTATCATTGGTGTACCGTCCAGGCCGGGACAGCCTGAACATGGTGGTCACGGTTCCGAAATCGGTCTTGATCTCCCTCAACTAGTGGCTGAACCACACGTTGGTGTGTGAAGGAGTACCATTTCACACCCCACAACCTTCCCTATACCTGGTCACAAACGCATCATCTCTGGGCTGGGGCGCTCACCTCGGGGAGCCCCAGACGCAGGGCCTTTGGACCACATCCGAACTAGCCCTGCACATCAGTGTTCGAGAACTGATGGCAGTATGCCTAGCGTGTCAGGCGTTTTGCAATCTCCTACATGGCAGTTGTGTGGCAGTCCTCACAGACAACACCACGGCCATGTTCTACATCAACAAGCAAGGGAGAGCTCGATCGCCCCCCCCATGCCAGGAGGCTATTCGCCTGTGGGAGTTTTGCATAGCCCACTCGATACATCTCATGGCGTCATTTCTCCCAGGAGTCCAGAACACGCTGGCAGACCACCTCAGCAGGTCATTCCGATCTCACGAGTGGTCGATTCGACCAGATATCATCCACTCCATCTTCCAGAAGTGGGGGTTTCCCCACATCGACCTATTCACCTCACGCGTCAATCGAAAGTGCCAAGTGTTCTGTTCTCTCCAAGGGCGCTCTCAGAGCTCCCTGTCAGACGCTTTCCTACTACCGTGGAAAGACCAGCTGTTCTACGCCTTCCCTCCATTCCCGCTGGTCCACAGGGTCCTGCTCAAGCTGCGCAGGGACAAGGCACGCATGATTCTGGTCACTCCAGCTTGGCCAAGGCAGCACTGGTACAGCACACTCCTGGAGTTGTTGGTAGAGCCTCCAATCACGCTCCCGCTGTGGCCGGACTTAATCTACCAGGACCACGGACGACTCTGTCACCCCGACCTGCAATCTCTCCACTTTACAGCGTGGATGCTGCCTGGCTAACTCGGGCGGAGTTGCTCTGCTCACATTCCGTGCAGCAGGTTCTGTTGGACAGCAGGAAACCCTCCACTCGGGCCACCTACTTAGCCAAATGGAAGCGATTCTCCTGTTGGTACGAGCAACGTGCCATGCCCCCCTTGCAGGCGTCGATACCACTTATACTGGAATATCTCCTATCCCTAAAACAGCAGGGCCTGGCGATATCTTCTGTCAGGGTGCACCTGGCAGCTATCTCGGTGTTCCATCCAGGAGAACATGTTTCCTCGGTCTTCTCTAACCCGATGGTCATCAGATTCCTAAAGGGCTTAGATCGCCTATACCCACAGCTGCGTCAACTGGTTCCGGCGTGGGACCTTAACCTGGTTCTCTCCAGGCTCACAGGGCCCCCGTTCGAGCCAATGGCTACCTGCTCACTCCTTTACCTGTCTTGGAAGACAGCCTTCCTAGTACCCATCACTTCAGCAAGGCGTGTTTCTGAAATAAGAGCCCTCACGTCGGAGCCTCCGTATACAGTCTTCCATAAAGACAAGGTGCAGCTTCGCCCCCATCCTGCCTTTCTCCCCAAGGTGGTATCAGCTTTTCATGTGAACCAGGATATATTTCTCCCAGTCTTCCATCCTAAGCCACACGCTACGTGACAAGATCAATGTATGCACTCTTTGGACGTACGCAGGGCCCTCGCTTTTTATATCGAGCGTAGTGAAGGGTTAAAATCCATGTGCATTTTATATAACAACCTGGTATATGGATTGTGCCAGCTCTTTCTCAGACCCAAAGTCCAAAGTTTGGTCTGGAGACCAGAGGCCTAGCTAATAGTGATCAGCTAAGAGAAAGCTGGGGTAAACAAGATAACATTGCCTTTGCTAAGATATGCTTGGTCAGTAGAAATGCCAGATGTTGAAGCAATAACTGAATAATGATGTTTCATCCAATGTTTCAAATTGAACAAAGGATCCCTGTTCCTATTGTGTTTCTCCTGAAGGGAAAACAGTCTTCCCACAGATCCAACCTTGAGTTTATGAAAATTGGCATGTCAGTATAATGATATGGCATCCTTCCACCTCCCTTCCCAGGGACCAATGCCCTGCCTTAAGGCATAAAGGAGACAATCTGTATTACCATATCCTTTCACTGTTTCTTTGCTTTATCCCCTAGACATGTACCTGTCGGACAATCAAAGGAGTTGCTCCGTTCCTATGGACCCCAAATCAGAATTCAACATATATATTTTATACTAATAACATTTTATCAAAGTATTAATTAAATGTTAACTTGCTAATTTGAGACCATGGGCAGAGACATTATGTAACCTTTTAACCATTGGCTAATGTGCTATCTTGTCTTGCTGCAAAACCTATCCTGGGGTGTGGAACTGCCTACCCCGTCACTTTCCCCCACCCATGGAAAATCTATATATTTCATTTTAATCAATTGATTGACAGTGTCTCTGAGCCTAATAAGCCAGGTGACACTCCGCCAGTGCTGTGTGTAATAAACCCCTATGCTTTGACCTCTACACGGTGTGGATTTATGTCCTTCAGTAGGAAGCTGTTTAGGAAGACGACTCAACTCTTCGTTGCAGTGGCTGACTGGATGAAAGGCCTACCAGTCTCCTTGCAACGTATCTCCTCTTGAATCACATCCTGTATTTGTGCTTGCTACGACTTGGCCGGTGTTCCGACACCGTGCCTCACCGCCCACTCGACGAGGGCTCAAGCCTCCTTGACCGCCTTCCTGGCTCAGGTTCCGATCCATGAGATCTGTAGAGCGGCGGTTTGGTCATCCGTTCATACCTTTGCCGCTCACTACGCGTTAGTACAGTGTAGTGAAGCGGCCTGGCTCCCGACGGCCCCTGAGAGAGAGGAACCAGCACAGACACCCAAGTGGGCGGAGCCACCGCCGCCTGTTCCCGCCCCCCGGAAGTCAAGGGGCGGGACAGGAAGTATAAAAGCCAGGCCCCAGCACTCAGTTGGAGCCCAGCGGCCGGAGAGGCCAGACGCTCCTGCTCGGGCTCCTGCTAGACCGCGCCTGCCCCAAGCCAGGTATCCTGACGTAGACAGACCGAGCCTCCCCAGAGCCAGGTATCCTGACGTAGACGGACCGAGCCTCCCCAGAGCCAGGTATCCGGACGTGGACGGACCGAGCCTCCCCAGAGCCAGGTACCCCGAGGCGGACTGGCCAAGCCTGCCCCGAGCGCGGTACCCTGAGGCGGACTGGCCGAGCCTGCCCCGAGCGCGATGCCCCGAGGAGGGGCCCGAGCGTCCCCCTGACCCGAGACCGGAGGAGCGGCCCGACCTAGACAGCCCTCAACAAGACGAGGAGCCCATGGTGTGGGACCCCACTGCCGAGCCCAGCGAGGAGCAGGTACCAATGGAGGAGGAGGAGATGGGAAATGGCCCGGGGATAGCAGACCCCGAACCCATGTCAGTGTGTTGCAGGCAGGATCCCCACTGACGCCGTGGCAGACGGACTGCTGCGGATAGGGCCCCGGGCTGGAACACAGTGGAGTGGGTGGGCCTGTGTTCCCCCCTGCCACCCCCATGTCGGGTGGCAGTCTCTCCTCCTCCCTGCCACAAGGGCCTGAGCCCCTTGAACTATTGTTTGCTGCCCCGCCCTGACTAAGGGCCTGGGCTACCTGACTTTGTTTGTGCTCAG